>NC_080076.1:10047191-10403854 GCF_949987535.1 Balaenoptera acutorostrata
CTATAGCAGTTCTAAAGCTCTCCAATTATGTGGGAAAAGAGAATTTTATTATGACCTAAATGAGTCAGGGTGGAATATTTCATCATTTTCTAAACCAAGTGACCTCTCCAGGTTCCAGACTTTCTGTGAGTCATTCTTTGAACACACACAGAGGTGCGGCTCTGCATCAGACTGTGACCCTAGAGCCCTGTGAAGTCTCAACACCCAGGACTAGCTACAGGCTTTCTGTTCTGAGATACAGTTCATGAAGGAAAAAGTATTATCTTAAGTAGACTGATAAGCAATAACAGTAGAGGAAGCAGAGCATTTATACATAATCCAAGGGTAATGGTAAATTCCTAGAGCAATGGCAGAATGATAAATTATGATGAAATCCACAAAGGGTCCTCTTCAATACTTTTTAATATAACAACATAAGTCAGATATTTTTCCTAAAGCATCATTCCTGTATTTATTACAGCAAAACCAAACTAGATACATAAGCAAAGGCAATTCCCATACGAAATACTAGCTGATACTGGGCATAATGAAGAGGTCTAAAGGGAACAAAACTGTATTCAGAGGGAAAAAAAAAGTGTTAACAACGCTAGATTCTTTAAAATGTCTTTGACCACAACTTAACTCTGGGGAAAAAAAAAATCATGCAGATTTTTTATTTCTCAAGTCCAGAGTAGGTGGATTCTTATTGACTGTGTTCTGAAAGATGTCCGAAAAACAAAACTTCCTGATTAGATCCAATTAGTGTAAGGAAACTAAAATATAGTTGGATCAAATTGATTTTTCTCTGTAACATACTACACAGACTTTCACTTTAAAATACACACGTTCCAGATAGTTCACAGAATGTTTAAGCCCTATCTTTACTAATTTAGGAAGCCTATTTGGTAAATAAGAGGACCCTCTGGAAGATCAGGGTAAGTCAATAAAGATCGACCTTCCCGCAAAAACTCTATTTGAAGTTTAAATACCCATTTGCAGCTTTTGGAAGGATAGTAAATTTTTCAGAAGGATAAACGCAGTTTGATCTAAGTGGTTTGTTTAGTTAGGGAAAACGCTTGATTAGGTTTCTCCAAATTATAATTAAAACGGATAGCAGTAAATGAGACACAGTGAATAATATCTCACAGGCAGCAGGGTTTTCTGATAGCAGTTATTAAGTATACTCTCAATAATAAAATAGCCCTCCAGAAACTCATCTTAGCTTTAAGTATTATTAAAAGTATATCTAGGGGCTTCCCTGGTGGCGCAGTGGTTGAGAATCTGCCTGCCAATGCAGGGGACACGGGTTCGAGCCCTGGTCTGGGAGGATCCCACATGCCGCGGAGCAACTAGGCCCGTGAGCCACAACTACTGAGCCTGCGCGTCTGGAGCCTGTGCTCCGCAACAAGAGAGGCCGCGATAGTGAGAGGCCTGTTCACCGCAATGAAGAGTGGCCCCCGCTTGCCACAACTGGAGAAAGCCCTCGCACAGAAACGAAGACCCAACACAGCCATAAATAAATAAATAAAATAAAATTTAAAAAAAAAAGTATATCTAAATAGATTTTAAATACCTGTCATACTACATAAATATTGATTTTAAAAGTCTTAGTTTTCATCAGCATTTTCAGTGGTTTAATGGATTAGTAGTCATTAAGGTTTGGGTGATTTTAGAGAATGTGTTACACTATCCTTCTACGTACATCTTAGAAGAATCAATACAAGAGGTCAATAACACCTTCCAAAAAGATTTTGTCAGTGCAATTACTTCAAGTTTAGAAACCCCCCTAAACAAAAACCTATACTGTATCATATATACCTGGGACTTTAATTTTGATTAAGTGTAAGAGTATATATAAAATAGAGTATAAGTTAATTCTTTGTTATGTTACTTAGTAATATAATAAGGCATAACTGAAATATATAACTGAATACAGTTTTGAGATATATACAGTTTTATACATATATAATTTCATATATATCAATGAAAAAATCAGTTTTTTATTAAATGATTCCTTGAACTTTCTCCCACACCTTCATTCCCTAAATTAACATTGACCTCAAACTCAAAATATAGTTAATTCAATGTCACATATATTTAAATTCACAAGTCACACAATTTATCATGTCATCTTATATCTCAAACTTTCAAACACTGAAATTTCTTATTAAAATTTTGTAGTGACTACACAACTATAGTGAATCCGATATTCCCTATGTTTGACCTCAGAAAATCACTCAGAATGTGTTCACATGCACATATATAGATATAGTTTTATAGGAGGATGGTAAGTAGAAAATAATTTGAAATCAAAGACTTTCCAATACTTTTGAAACTTATTTAGAAATTAGGAAAAATAATAATTGTACAAATAGTAACCTTTTTATCTCCAGGTAAAGAGAGCAGCATGTTTTATGTTATTCAGTAAAGTAATTATAGGAGTGTTCTTTCTAAAAACTATAGAAGGATATGTATAATATCCAGCAGAAAACTGATATCAATTCACAGAATGATAAAAAGGATAGCATAATTTAGTTTGATTCATAAAGGAAAATAATTTCATTCTGATCTTTAAACACTGAAATCAATTATGTAAGCTTTCCGTTAGTCTTATTTGGCTGTCATTAGTAATTCTTTTAAACAATTGTTATTTTTAAATCTCTTTTGTAACATTCCATATAATCCTTAGCTTTTTAATGCATTATTTACCTTTTATTTTTATTTTTGATTTTAGTTTGAGTTTCATATGCTTTTAAAAAGTCAATTAAAAACTAAGCAGATACCTATACAAATTGTTGCTATTTTATAACTGTATTTCTGGGTAAATTATTTACATGGGGAAAGACAAAGTGAGCAAGCTGTCACATAATATGAGAGAATAGCATGTCAACTGATGTTAAAATAGTCAATATTTTATATTAACCAGGAATAGTAATAACTTCTACCTTTAGTCGTCACATATCAGAATAAATTTATAAGGTGGTATCGTGCTCAACAATTCTTTTAAATCTATTTGAAATAGTACCTGTGCATGTGGCTAAAACAAAAACAACATGTAATGAAATTGTATTATTGATGTGGAATTCTGAAAAAATACTCAAGATTTCACTCCAGAATATCTATCTATATTCATCTATCTACCTATCTATCTGTCATCATCATCCATCTATCCTTCAATCCATCTAAGCTTATGTGTGCATGTGTACGTGTTTAGAACATACTAATCACGAAATAATGTAACATGTTTATCAACATTATGAATTTAGCATTCAAAAACAACATTAAAGATGTCAATAAACTTATTTTTACTTTGAAGAAGCTGTGTAAATATAACTAGTTATATTTTGGTATTTTTAATGAAAAATAAAGAATTCACAATAAGATAGTTGAGATTTTACAAAACTGTAAGATTTATTGGGTAGTAAAATGTCAAGGTCATAATGAATCCATTTAAATAACATTCCCCAAATTATATGATCACGTAAAGACAGGAAAATTAATTTCAATAACGATAGGTAAATTTATGGGCATGAGTGTTAAAAAATGTCATGTTTCTGAACTATTATTAATAATACAGAAAAGTATATACTAATAGATACAATTACTATATTGAATAGGTCAAATACATAATCAGAGAAATGTATGTTTATGTGTATATGCATGTGTATAAAAATATGACAGTATGCTTCTCAAGAATCATGTTGGAAGCAAAGCAGAACATATTTATTTCCCCTAGATAACCTTTATATATTATTACCTCAATCACAACCTACTTACTAAATTTTCTGCCTGGAATTTTTTGAAAAAAAAATCGTAAGAACAAAAATTGCAGCTTTGTATCTATCAAGTATTTATATTCATAATTTAAGAAATAAAAATTAAGAGTTATTGGAGGGAATCATTATCAACTATATAATGAAGAATTTTGTTAAGATAATTATTTTTCCACAAATTTATATCTGAATGAAGATGAACCATTTAAAAGTGTAATAACTATGTTTTGTAAAAATAGCAAAGCTTATACTGCAATAGCACAAAGCAATTCATAGATTTGATTATATCAAAAGTTGTAAGTAAATAAAATGTCAGATTATAAAGTAGTTTAAACAATTGCATGGATAACAGTTACATATTGGATAAATTATAGAAAGAAGCATGTTTTGAGCGTATATTATGTTTGAAGTTGATACTAACACACATTAACATCATTTAGCTTAATATTTCAAATTCTATCTTCTTATAAATTGTCTCAGCTGTATGTTTTATTAAAAAATTAAAACTAGAATATGAAGAGTTACACTTATATACATGCTAACTGCTAACAAATAATTTCTCTAGAAACAGTAGAAAAAATGAAAAAAATAGGTTAATCTTAGCAATTAGATAAAAATAAGTTTTTATCTTCTCTTAATATTGTATTAATTACTGTTATTTCTAGATAGAAATGTAAAAATGGTTATATTTAAGCCATAATAAATATTTGTGTAATGTTTAAAATGATGGGTGACTATGGGCAAAATATTGTTATATTAACCTATGTATCCTTTGTGGATTAATACACTTTCTTTGATAAATCATAATGGAAAAATAATGTGATAAATATGAATTTATAAACTTTAATTTTCTTGTGTTGCCCTTTCTTGTGTATCTTTTAATCTTTAAAATATTAGGTTTTGAGAATTTTATTTTATTAGCTGCATTCTGATCTGGGATGGTAATTTTGGAATCACTTCAATAAAGAAAATTAAAATAATGTTACTATATTAAGGAAATTTAATGAGTACATTTAGATCACTTTAATTAAATCTAAGTCTTATAAAATATTGATTTATCATTACAATACTTAAGAATCATTATTTTAGCCAATATCTAGTAAACAAACAACTCTGAAATCGTTTTATAATTGGTTAATTTGATACAAATTAAAAAAATCATAAAGGAGTCATTCAAGTCCCAGTGTGAAAGAACTACACGACTGCTGTTTACCTACACAGTGTGGGAAAATACTGATCTATGCTTTGTTCTGAATCTTTATTGCATTTAATTTTCTTAGCCCCAGTAACTAAACTTCAATGCATAATTGTTACATAGGTTTTAGGTGGTTTAGTTAAAATGCAGAATATTTTTAGTACATGAAATATTTTTTAATATATGGTATGCTAAATTTTACTGACTATATAGGTGGTTTAAAACTACAACCTGTGTTATTATTTTGAATCATTATTTCCTCATGTTGATTTCTGGGGCATAAACCTCACTACTCTAACGATCACTTCAGTAATTAAATCTCTGTTGTTGAATTATCTTTTAGAACACCAGCATACAAAACATTTTTCAAAAAAACAAAAATCTTTTAATAAAAATCATGTTCTACTGGTCAGCTCATTGGCAATCACATCAACTCTGAAATGATGTAAGATTTTAATCACAAAAAAATTTACCTACCTTTACTGAAAAGAGAATGCAGTCACTTTGGCAACTGTATTTTCTTTAATCAGAGTGAAGCTAAAGCAATGACTTTCAAACTTTGGTGTCTGTCAGAGTTTATCAGGCAGGGGTCTAGGTATCTGCATTTTTCTGTCAACAGAAATAAAAGAAAACCCAAAGGAGGGTGTTCTTATCACAACTGCAGGGAAAAGTGGGGATAAGACGCGATAACATGAAATTATCTATGAAGTCAGAACAAATACGGCACATGGTCCAGTAGTACCACAGCTAGACTCACTGGATAAAGACCTGCTGAATTGTATTGCACAGGCACTGGCCAGAGCCCACCACGGGGGAACTGGGCTGCGCCTTCACGGGTAATTTAATATTTCATACTATGGGAATCTAGAAGTTACAGGAGCCTGGATGCTTTCAGATTCTTTCAGTCTAGGAACTCTTTTTAATAGGGCATTACAGTATTATTTGATCAAGATTTAGGGTGTATTATGAAAAGAGTATCATGAAATGATGCCTTATACAATTTTGATATCTGTTTATAAAAGGAGTACGGGGCTTTCAGTAAAATATAAAAGTGTAAACACAAAATAGGTAGAATATTCTAACACACGTTCATTAGTTTTGTGTGTTTAAAGATGAAAACAAATTCTTTCATCACTTAAGAATATATTATGTTATGACCAATAATAAATGGAGGCAAAAATCAAGAAACATAGGGCTTCCCTGGTGGCGCAGTGGTTGAGAATCTGCCTGCCAATGCAGGGGACACGGGTTCGAGCCCTGGTCTGGGAGGATCCCACGTGCCGCGGAGCGACTGGGCCCGTGAGCCACAACTACTGAGCCTGCGCGTCTGGAGCCTGTGCTCCACAACGAGAGAGGCCGCGATAGCGAGAGGCCTGCGCACCGCGATGAAGAGTGGCCCCCGCTTGCCACAACTAGAGAAAGCCCTCGCACAGAAACGAAGACCCAACACAGCCAAAAATTAATATAAAAATAAATAAATTAATAAGAAATTGACATTTAAAAAAAAAAATCAAGAAACATAAAACTACTGTGATTGACATAAAAATTACAGTAATAAGCATATCAGCCTTTTTTTTATTTCCCAGAAAAGGTTATTCATGAAAAATCACATTCATGCTGTCCTTGTAAAATTCTTTAATATTCCCTAAAACTAACTTCAGGTACACAATGAGCAAGTATATATTTACAACAAAAGCCAATTCTGAAGTACCTTACTAAGCTGTTGCTTCGAGGATGGTTGAGGTTTGTTTATAAAATCTTTCTTAAAAATAAAAACCATCTCAAAGTATCCCTAATTCTTTAAGTTTTACACTGGGCATTATATACAGTGGATATGTAATTGTTATTTATGAATTGACTTCTTTGTCTTGGCTTTGTTACTATTTTATTATCCAAATGAGATTTTATTAAATGAAAAAAAATTGTTAGAACAGAAAAATGCTCCATATTCTCATAATAGAAAATAAAAGCAAGATGTTACTTTTATAAGTTAGGAATTTTAGAAATACTACTTTGCCTTACTTTATTTTTATTTTTTTAGGATCAAATAGTTTATTTCCAATGAATTTTCAAGTAAATATAATTTTTTTTGACTTTTTTCTTTTTTGAATTTTATTTTATTTTTTTATATAGCAGGTTCTTATTAGTCATCCATTTTATACACATCAGTGTATACATGTCAATCCCAATCTCCCAATTCATCACACCACCACCACCAGCCCCCGCCGCTTTCCCCCCGTTGGTGTCTATACGTTTGTTCTCTACATCTGTGTCTATATTTCTGCCTTGCAAACCGGTTCATCTGTACCATTTTTCTAGGTTCCACATATATGCGTTAATATACAATATTTGTTTTTCTCTTTCTGACTTAATTCACTCTGTATGACAGTCTCTAGGTCCATCCATGTCTCTACAAATGACTCCGTTTCATCCCTTTTTATGGCTGAGTAATATTCCATTGTATATATGTGCCACATCTTCTTTATCCATTCATCTGTCAATGGGCATTTAGGTTGATTCCATGTCCTGGTTATTGTAAATAGAGCTGCAATGAACATTGTGGTACATGACCCTTTTTGAATTATGGTTTTCTCAGGGTATATGCCCAGTAGTGGGATTGCTGGGTTGTATGGTAGTTCTATTTTTAGTTTTTTAAGGAACCTCCATACTGTTCTCCATAGTGGCTGTATCAATTTACATTCCAACCAACAGTTATTTTCCCTTACTTTAATACAGAAAATCTAATAAACAAAGCACCCACTTCTAACATCAGGAGATATCCTGCTGTGCTTCCTTCTGGCATTTTCATATAGATTTTATTTTCTGTGTTAATTCTGGATCAAATATATTTATTTCATAAGCATTTCCCTACAACGTTAACATTGTCCATAAACATCATAATGCCTACATAGTTATCCTCACGGTGTGTATGATCTGGCTTGCAGCCCCATTAATTGCTATAATTGCTTTGGCAGAATATTTGATCAAATGTCCCTAACCCATTCCCTTATAAACCATTTTTAATTTATTTTCTTGGGCATAACCAACTTGTTTAAATTATTTTCACATCCTTTCACAGGATGTACTATTGCAAATGGAATTATTAGTGACCACTTTTAAGGTTCATTCTACATACTGCCAAGTTCCTTTCCGAAAGTGGCAATCTATAATACTTTCTATAGAATGTATATACTTAAGGGCAGGAACTTGTCTCAGTGTTCCCATGATCTACTAGTACACAGAAGGAACTCAATAAATATATAGGACATTTATGAGAAGGAATGGAACAATAGTATTTGTAAGGCCAGTATTATAACATCCTGTTACTAGCAAAAATAAAACACATATCGGGGGCTTCCCTGGTGGCGCAGTGGTTGAGAATCTGCCTGCCAATGCAGGGCACACGGGTTCGAGCCCTGGTCTGGGAAGATCCCACATGCCGCGGAGCAACTAGGCCCGTGAGCCACAACTACTGAGCCTGCGCGTCTGGAGCCTGTGCTCCGCAACAAGAGAGGCCGCGATAGTGAGAGGCCCGCGCACCGCGATGAAGAGTGGCCCCCGCTCGCCGCAACTAGAGAAAGCCCTCGCACAGAAACGAAGACCCAACACAGCCATAAATCAATAAATAAAATTTAAAAAAAACAACACATATCCTCTGTTATAGTACATGGAAACATGCTATGTCTTTAAATTTTAATCCGTTTTAAGTTCTAAACTTAACTCTAAATCATTTTACTATTAATTAATTCAGTCTTCTAATTTTAATATATCTTACTATTAATTATTTAAAGCATATTTTATGTTTATTAACCAGACAAGTTTATTGATATACATACGGCTCGGGGGGGTGGGGGCAGGGATGGCGAAGGGGATTGGGGTCGGCTTAGTGAGTCTCGCAGCCGAGGATACGGCGAGGGGCCGCCGGCCTCCGAGGTACCAGGTGTTTCTGACCCCAGGCCTCCCCTGTGGCCCCTTTAGATCTCCCGAGACCCCCGACACTGGGCCGCCTCTGGGAAGAGCTGTAGCCGGCAACAGGGCCTGGCGCCGGATTCAGCGATTCACGGAGCCGCCCGACGCGCATCCCCGCCCATCCTCCCCCGGCCCTCCACCAGGACCCACACTTACTGCCCCCCACATTCAAGCCACCTGCGGGCTCCAACCGCACCCTGTCTGCCTTTCTGGAAAACTCCACATTTTCCACCCACTCGCACAGGCCTCGCCCCTGGGCCCTGGTCGTCCCCCGTGGCGTTCAGGAGGAGATTTCCCGATGGAGAGGTTTCCGGGAGGCCATAGCTTCCCCTTCGCAGGGTGCGGGCAGTTGGGCTGGGTCAGAAGAGCAGGGCCCTGGGGCTGTTCAAGCAAAAGCTGCCGGCCTCCAGGACGAGTGCTAGATACCTCAAAGCTGCCCAGAGGGACAACTGGCCCCAAGGCTGTGCGGTGGAAGGCTGTGAGGGCTGCTGTGGCTTAGGACCTCGGCGGACCTCAGACTGGGGCCCCAGATTCTGTGCCACAAAGCGGCACAACTTAACCTGGGCCTTCCGGAAGGCTGCAGAACTGTGCCACGCGCGTGCGCAGTTCCGCCCCTGGACAGCCTTTGCGCCAAAGCCCCTCCCCCCAACCTAGCCGAACCCATGCGGTGACTGTGCCGAAGGGTCGAGGAGGAGTCTGGGGCGGGGAGAACAATACCTATGCTATCTATACCTATATACTTTTTCCCCCTAAACCATAATTTTTCACAATGTGAATTCTGATATATAAAAATTAGGAAACACAACTTTCATATGCGTTAAAGGGTTAGTATTGAATATAGAACATGCGAATCTGAAAATAGAAATTCTAATAGGGAAGAAAACAGGTTTTTTGGGTTTTTTTTTTTTGACACTTTCTTGTTTCAAGGGGCTGTATATTGTCTGTGTTCTAACAATAATAATTAAGATTGTGATGAAAGTTGAAATACTTGGGTAATGATAATACATTTGATTGCAGAAAAGGAAAACAATGTTGAGATAAGCTAAACATATTCTAATATTTCATTAGTTCTTTGTTGCTTATATTTTACAACAATACACTTAGAGGTATTTGGGGGGAAGGTATTACTGACATTCATATGAAAAAATGCCTTGTGATATTGTATGTCTAAAAGGTTCAAGTCCCGTCTTTTCCATGGACACTCATCCTATTTAACTGTTTAAAATCTTGCCTTAAATAACTATTGAGTTATATAAGAATAGACATCATAAACATGTCCATCTATTTATTCATATAAATATGCATTTTTTGGTCACTAAGCTCCTTTTATAAATCAAGGTTCTGAACCACTTGGTGAGATTATACCATGATGAACAACAAAAAAAACCAGCCCCTGATATCTGAAACTAATAAAGTAAGAGAAAGTATAGGTTTTTTGTTTTGGTTTGTTTTTTTACATAGCCACAAAATTAGGTAATTAGGAAAAAAAGAAAAAGTGTTAATGAACACTGTGAAGGGAAATTTTAGAATAGACACTCAACAGGAGGACTGAAATTAGATGAAAACTAGTGGAGGTCTCATTGAATGAAATTTATGAGACGTGGAATTGAGTAGAATTGAGGCAGCAAAGATCTGTGAAAAATAATTTTCAAGAAGAAACAACATGTTCAAAACCCATGAGGGTGGAAGATGCTGGTTTATTTAAGGAACAGGAGGGAGGTCAGGGTGGCTGATAGGATGTGAGTTGCACGATAGGATGCTGAGGAGGGAAATTGGGCAGGACCAGAGGATGTAAGATCTTGTTGACTATATTAACAATTTTGCATTTTATGCTAAGGAAAAAAATAAGTAATTGAAGGATTTCAAGTGGGGAGTTTTGTGATTTATTTTTAATACTAAAAACCTTACTTCAGGCTCTCTAGGAGAATAGCTTAAGACAAAGGAGCAAAGGGGAGGCAAGACTGACACTGGAAACACCAGTAGGGTTGCTATTATAGAAGTCTAGGCAGATGAAGTTGGCTTGGACAAGGATAATGCAGTAGATACAGAAAGTGAAAATGAAAGATTCACAGTAAATCTTAACTCTATACATTTTTGGACTTGTTTATGGATTAGATACTGTGGCTGGGGAGAGAGAATACTAATAGGTGAAAGTGACAGCGGTGTGACGAAAGATGGCCACTTTGGGAACACAAATACTTCCGAGGATGACATTGAATAGTAAGTACTTTGCTGGGCAAAACTGAAAGAGATTTCAGAAGCAAAATAAAAGTTCCATTCTGGCCATGTTAGCTTTTAATTTCCTTTGAGATATACAAATAGTGATGTTAATTTGGCAGTTACATATGGAAATATCAATTGGAATATAGATGGCATTTAAACAAATAAAGAGAAAGGCGGGAATGAGAAGAGAGAGGCAAAAACCTAGTTTAGAAAAATTCATTGTATATTATGAAGTAGAGCAGGAGAAATAAGCAAAAAGCAAAGAAAGAGTTGAAAGAGCTAGAAAATGTATGTATATAGTGACATGGAGGCCAAGAAATAGTGTTTCAAGTAACCCTTTATTAATTATATGGTATGATCCTTAGAATTCAAATAATAATGAGGCCTGAAACTTGCTTATCGAATTTGGCAACATGGATGTAATTAGTAAAGAAAACAAGAAGAGTTTCCCTGGAGCTGTAGGAATAGAAAGTAGGATGGAGCAGATTGAAGAGTAAAGGGAAGTTAGGAAGAACAGAAAGAAGTTGCCAATGGAAAGAAAGAGATAGGGTGGTAGTTCTAGGGCTTTGGGGATCAATGGACGGTCTTTAAAACTATTGAGAGTTATGAAAGCTGCAGTAAATGCTCATGGGGAAGAGCCAATAGAAAGTTGACAATGAAGGAAAAAATAAACAATAGAAACAGGCCACTGAAAAGATGCAATGGGTTGGACCCAATGTATAAGAAAGAGTGAAACACTGATTAGATATGGGTCACTTTCTATACTACACAGGAAGAACATAAAACTAATTCTGCAGATTTGATGGTGAGTGAGAGTATTCTTCTCTTCTGAAATTATTTATAGAAAACACACAATAAATATATATAATATGAATGTGCATAATATAGAAATATATAGATATAATACATTCACATATAATAAAAATAAAATAATATATATATATATATATATCTTTCACAGTTGGAACTTTGCCTTCATTTTTCCTTAAATTACTCAATGTATTTGAATAATATAGAGAGTTCATCTAATCTGTATATATCGGTCAAAAATACTACTTTTTTCATTGTTTCAGGAGAGTCTGGTTTAAGTATCAGGGGAGATTCAGCTTCTTCTTAACAGTTCCCAAATTAATTATTAGTTTTTAATTATATTTTTAAGAAGATAAAGGAAAGGTTCAGAACTTCAAGTTGCAGATATCAGCCTAAGGGAATTTTCAAGAGTTCATGTTTTTCTGCCCTTGATAACATAAGTAACAATTAGATATTAGGTTCAAAAATAAAGAATCAAGTAGAAATGGCCATCCCCTACTGATTCAACACACCTCCCTCTCTGTCTCTGTCTCTGTCTCTCTCTCAACTCTTTAAAAGGTGTGAGACTCTCCCCCTCTTCCTCAGCTACCACTATCCTGTTGAGAGGTAAACAAAAATGACTGACCAGTTATCCAGCATTTTGGGCAAAGCCTACTTACTGCTGCTCTTCCTCTCGTTGACCTGCCTCTCTCTTTTATTTCTAAGAAGATTAATATTTTACAACCTTTTCTTTCTTATCTGGGGCACTGGGAGGATACCTTCATTATTTTCTTAGAGAAGTATAACAAAACAGTAGGCACACAAAAATTCTCACGACAGAACATTTCAGGTTTTCCTTTCTTTCCCTTATTATAATAATGGAAAATTTATCAAGAAATTAGGGCACCATTGGTCTTGATACACTATGTTTCCCTGTGACAATGTACCAATATCATGTGTTCACAGATGATGGAATTCTTGACAGGTGGAAATGGCCAAGGGTAAACAGGACATTTAATATAGTTCTCTCTCATGCTGTTTTTATTGTTTACAGACACTGAGGCCCTGCTCTGATTACATATCAACTTCATTTTGCCTTGGTCTTCTCAGCCATGGTGGTACTTCATCAATATTTTTGAAGAATCAATAATAAGAAGTGAATTGAGGCTTCTGCATTCAGGGTAAAGAGGACAGATGACAATGACCTCAAATTTGTAGCCCCCATGTGTGAACAAAAACATACAGAATATATTAATTATTTAAAAGATTAGTGATATTTTTACTAGGCAACTTGCATTCTGTCTTTTTGTCTTTCACCAGATGAGACTACATTTATGAGCAGAAACAAAGCTTTATTGTAAAGCAAACACGTATTTGGAAGTAAGTCCATTCCATAACAAAGCTTAACAAAGAGAAATAGTGTAGTATAGTATAAGTAGATATCCAGAAACTTAGGACAAAGATTATGTGCCACTATTGTTAAAACAACAGAGGGAAATTCACTGAGGCAAATTGTTGGCTAAATGTCTCTTCTATATATTCACTCTCTTTACTCAAGTTTGAGAAACATAGACCTGAGACATTGGGTGCTGTGAGCTGTGAACAGCCCTCAAAGACATCAAGACTTGGAAGAAAAGACTACTGTTGGAGAAGCTGGGAGAAGAGATCAGCCTGAAACATAAGAAAGTGGCTCAGAGACTGAAATCGCCTTTGCCAATGTTTTATTTAACACAGGTTCACTGCAGGAATTATAATAATTTCACAAGCCAGTAGTACACAGGATAATGTCTCTTAAAAAGCAATAAAGAAATAACTACTTCAAACCAATGATCGATTCATTACACTATGTTCCAGACAAGGGGATATGAAAGGAATAAAGTCCGAATTGATTTCGAGGTGTATCTTTCTAGGAGTTGGTTCTCAGGAGAGATGGCTTAGCCAAACCAGAGCTGATGCCCAGCTGCCAGAGCAAGAGGAAGAGTCCCTCGATGCTGGAGCACATTGCTGGGAAGGAAGGCACTGGTGTTGGTGGTCAAGATGACCCCCTCCTCGGGGCCACTGTGCGGTCTTCACCACCACCTGGCAAAGGGTTGCCTTGCCCGGGAAGGAGCTAATTCCCCAAGGTCTTCGGAGAGCTATTTCATTCAAAAAAGAGTCACCTTGTCCAGACCAAGCACTTTCTGACAACCCTCACAAATCTGGGTACTTAGAGCTTAAAGGTCCCTTTGCCATAGTTGCTTCTTCCTATGTTCTTATTGATAAGCCCCGAGAAATGCCCCTGAGCAACTGAGCTACCGAGTACTTCTCAGAAACCACAGATTGTGGATGATGACTTCTTGGAAACAATCTCACTTTCATATCAAAACAAATTTACTTATATAAACAGCTTCATTTTTGTCATAAAACAAGTGGATTTGGAATCATATCAAAACACTACACAATAGAAATCCAATGAGAACTTTACGAGGATGGTGAAAAAAAAACTCTTTGGTAGCAAATGCCTGAAAAAAGTCATCATGAATACTTAAATAGAGTCAGCATAGGGTGAAGAATAAAAATATCATCACCTCGTAAGTTTAACAGTGAAAATTTGGTAAAAAAGAAATTGAAAGCTCTCCTTAATGTAACTTATGTATCACTCAGAGGCTTCTGAGTTCCTGGAAGTATGACCAAGAGATAATCTCTTTCTGGGAAACTTCAAACCATCATTTCTAATTAAGATCACTGATAAAATCTAGGTTTTCAGGTTATAAGAACCTAATATAAACATTTATTTAAGGTTAATATACAAATATAAATATATTTTATTTTTAAAGAATATACATATATATGTAAATTTATATATCATTAAATTAAAGAAGTTTGTCTTCAGACATAAACTGCCATTTAGTAACAGAAAATGAATCTCATAGCTCTTGTCTTTGAGACAAAGTCAACTTTTTTTAAGAGTCTTACATGGATCTCTCTATTTGGAATTTGTGGCTCTTGCAATCTGACAAATGATCAATTGTTTGCATACACTTTTCCCCCTAAATAGTCTTAATCTTAGTATTTTTACTCTAAAAATGGTTCTTTGAAGAGAGATGTCAGCAGTGCTAAATTGAAAGCCATTTCATTTGTTTTAATTTATACAAAACTGAATTATATTTTTGGCTTCCACTTAGTGGAAGGTCATCAGAGTGTAATTGTCCCATTAGCGACAGTCTGAAAATATAGGCATGAAGCCATAAACTATAAATTCATTTCACTGATCCTTTGGGGTTTGTTTTAATGCCTTCTTGTCTGTTAGCTTTCCAACAATGCTGGATATTGTAGACAAAGATGAATATGTCTGAATTACAGTAAAAGCAGTGATAACTGGTCATATTCACAAGTAAATTTATTTTTTTCAGTAGGTTCCCAATAATTAATTTAAAAATGGTTAACAGAGTTTCATGCTTAACATTATGAAGGTGACATTCTTGTTTTTGTTGTTGTTGTTGTTTTTTCTCACTCCTTCCAAAGTCGTTTTTGCCTAGACATGGTTGTGGTAATAATGTAGGGAAAGGAATTAGAGGGCACTTAATAAAATGTTTTTTTGCTGAAACCCCTGCATATTATTTTCTTTTTCTAGTTGTCTTCTCACAAGGAAAATGATAAATAATATTGTAAGAATGTGAGGTTTTTAGCTCTGCAGAGCACTGGAGCATGTTTGATCTGGAGAAGAAACTCTGATACTCATCTTACCTGATGTGTTCCATGCACCTCCTAAAATAGTAGCCACCAGG
Organism: Balaenoptera acutorostrata; assembly: GCF_949987535.1. Lineage (NCBI taxonomy): Eukaryota > Metazoa > Chordata > Mammalia > Artiodactyla > Balaenopteridae > Balaenoptera > Balaenoptera acutorostrata. The sequence continues at coordinate 10,062,887 of NC_080076.1, forward strand.
GATTATTTACACATAGGATACATTCCTTTAAATCATGAGACCAGAATGCCTGGGTCACAGGGAACTGTGACAGGTCTTTAAAGGGCAGTTTTCAACAGCCTAAATAAGGTGGTATGAAACTCTGGCCAAAAGATACACCCTATTGTGATTGTGACTAATTAGACCAATCTGATCTTCAGGGAGCTTGGACACAAAACACACAGAAACACATATAAAGGCATAAAGAAAAACCATAAGAGCCACGAAGTTATGGAAGCCGTGACCACAAAATATCCTGAAGTAGGAGAAGCATAGTAAGGAGAAGCCACTGAAAGTGTTTTCATATGTAGACAGAGAAGAGAAATAGACAAGCCACATCACAAGAGCAGTCCAGTGAGCGATGCAGGGCTGCCACTCAGCTGGCACAGGCTGGCATGGCCATGTTGTCACTTAAGCATTGAAATAAGTTCAAAATGCTTGGTAAATCGCTGCCTCTCTGAGGCTCCTGCACATCTACCCCTCACCACCAGCAGCCCTGGCCACCCCTCCATCCAGGAGCTAAGGTGTTAAAGCCTGGAGCCCTTATTCTGATTGATTGCGGATGTGCCTTACTGCTGGTTAAATATTTCACTTTCACCACTGCAGAATTAGATGCTATGAAAGCCTGCCCCTGAGGACATAGCAGGATCCTGCTGCCATATTCTAAAAGACCTTGGAGGTCTCTAGGCTTGATTACAAGGCTGTTTCAAGCAATGGTTCATTTCTCTGGTGTATTATCACAATAAAATCCTATGTTGGAGGGAATTTCTCTTCTTTTCAATCAGCTCAGATGAGCCTGACCATAATACAGGTCACCCAGAACATAAAGTTGACATTAAAATCGAGAAAATCTGTATAACTATGGAGGCTCAAGGAACAGGGCATCATGCTCTTATGCTCTGATCTCTACTCAAAGTAGGTATTGAAAAGGTCCATAAATCTTCCAAAAGTCCTGAGGTCTAGATGTACCATGAATATTAATTCTAGCTTCATTGAGTTTGATTAATAATAACGTTGTAGAGCACAATCATCTCAAATAGATAATAGAAGAAACTAAAGTATTTTCATGTTTTTCTGATACAACAGTCACAATGCACATAAGGATAATTACTCCATACACATATAAATATTCCACATATACATGTTTGATATTCATATATACATGTATAACCCGAATGTATATGGGTATGTGTTTATGCAATATGCAATACAGTGGAGACTGCTATATTATTGAACTCCAAATTTTCTTCTCTTTCCTGGACACACAGCTAGACTACGCTTCCTAGTTTCCCTTGAGATTAGCAGTGCTCCTGTGACTGAGTGCTTGCCTGTCTCTGGAACATACGCAGAAGTGTTATATGACACATTCATGAATGGCCCATGGAAAGCAACTCTGTGCTCCTTTGCCTTTCTGGCTGGCTGGATTGAAAACAACTGCCAGAGTAAACGTGGAAGCCATGAGTTAAAGATGGCTTACAGGGCTGCCCTGCTGGCTTGTTTACTTCATGGTACTGCTGTGTGAGGAAAACAAACTTCTGTTATATTTTAGATACTATGTAGTTTTGGAACTACTTGCTAGAGCAGTTAGTATATCCTAAATTGTTCATCACATTAAATAGTAAACCTTAGAAGTTTGTGAATAATAAATAGCTATTAGAAAAAAATAATGGTATAGTCTGGTAAAAGATTTACAACTTATTATCTATAAAATAAAAAAAATAAATACAGTATTTTGTTCATTTTATAAAGAGAACAACATTTAAATGTTGATGAAGTACTAGGTTTCTGGCTAAGTATTACTACAAGCTATTACAGAAGCTCCATGAGGGCAAATATTCCATGACCTTTTTGTTCAGTGATATATACCTAGCAGCCTGAGGAGCTCTTGACGTATAGCAGTTTTTCCATATTTATTAAATGAACAAGCAAGAATCACAATTTGCTAAATTGATCTGTTAATTTCCTGAAATTTTCTTCCTAAAATCGAGTACTTAACTATATATTATGATTTGCCAATATGACAAAATTGGGTAATTTGAAAGCTTTTTAAAAATAACATTTTATAGAAGATGTTATTTAAAGCAAGCAAGCAAGGTGACCAAAGTGCAAGGAATCTACAATGAATAGTATAGTACCCTGTAACTAGTGAGGGTAACAGGCTAGTAAACAGGTGTGAATTGGTGAGGGAAGGGAGCCATCACTAGGACCTAGAAGGAGGCTGTTTAGAGAAACCCATCTGGCAGGAGCTGTGCCCTTCAGTCGAGGGATTCGGCCATCCTAAAACAATCCTACAGAAATGAGCTGAAGGAATAAGCACCTCAGCCTCACTCCATTTCTTCTCTTCCAATTCCTGCTTGTGCTGACCACTGGCTGAACCCAAGTGGAATACTTAGGGCAAAAGAGCCCTCTGATGCCATCCACATCCATTAGGGCCCTGGACAAATGTTTCGCACAGCACACAAGTTTGGAGAATGAACATAGAAGGACAAACGGGTAATCCAACAGTCTCTCACTAATAAATGGCTTTGCTTACATTTGTGGTCCCTACAATACAAACAAACAAACAAACAAAAAACCCAAAATCAAAAAACAAATATAAAAAAAAGTCAGTAATAGCTGATTAGGGTTTAATCTGAACATAAAACCATCTATTTTAATAATTAGTTTTATTTATAGATGTGACTATGCCAAAGTATTTTTATACATTGAATAGATATGAAATTCACAAGCATTGTATGAAAGAAATTAATAATCAAGTAATTTTAAAGCTAGAAGTTTGAAGAGACCAATCTACTCATCATTTTCTAGACTTATATTTATTCTTACATCTGGTAATAAGGCAATAAATAGATATAAGAAAGGGACAACATGATGTATAGTTTCAAGTTGATTAATCACTCCTGCCTTAAAGCCCAATTCAAATTCTAAAACAATTGAGATGTAACACTCAGGAATTTAAATGGTAGAATTCAAAGTAGCTTCTAGTAATGATAAAGTGATACTGAAAAATACAAATTAGAAGTGACCACAATTTGCTTGCCTATTTCCTCTCCTAGGATTAGTACATGTGAAAACCTGGCCAAGGGAGAGAGTGGATCTGAAAAATAGACAACATACCGAGAATCTCTCCCTTAAATATCCTGAGATCCAAAGGTGTGAACAGAGGAAAAGAGCATCTCAAACATTCCCAAGAGGGAAGGATTGAATCTGAAGACTGAAGAAGAGGAAGTGGAGGAAAACACACCCCTCTCAGGTATGTAGGTTTGAAAATGTGAATAGAAAGTTTTAAGTCCCTCATGCTTATGTTCAATACTATCTCCAAAAATTCCTCTTTTCCTGTTTCTAGACCTCTTGCCATTTATTAGATCTCTCCAATCAGTGTGGAGAATATAAAACAAACAAACAAACAAACAAAAAAACAACTAATACTAAACTTTCTTTGGGTTATTTGTATGGAAATATGTTAATATAAATGTTTCAAACATTACATGAAATTTCTAAAAATCTTATATGTTCTGGTATAATGTTATAAGTCATAATTCTAGTTATTACTTTAAAATGTATAGCTCAGAAATAACAAAATTTCCTTGTCAATTGCATTATTATGAACTTTCATCAAATCTTTAACTGAGGTCATTTTTAAGTCTTTTGTCATTTACAGACAGTTCTGGGTGTACGCTGATGCTTTTGCAAAAATGTTCCTATAAAAGGGTTTCATCTTCAAGGAATTCATGGAAAAGACTCTGACAAGTACAGGTTTCTGGTAACTGACTATACTGCTGAACTGAATGAAGAAGCATTTTCAGAACTCTAAAGGAAAACTGATGAATTCATAAAAGTGCTAACAAAAGATCAAGATGAAAAAAAAAAATTACATGGGACTGAGTGAACTGATGAGGATGATTATAATTTTTGTGACTTTCTGTTGGAATAAAAAAAAAAAAATCCCACAAGGACTCAGAGGCAAAAAATATACAAATCAATTTTCACTGCAAAGTAAAGGAGCTGTTACAGTGGAGGATTACTGGACTGAATGTCAATATTATGACACAGTATGAGTGTGTTTCGTGTTTGGTAATTGCAATCATTGTTGCTTTTGTTGTGGTCATCCATTTACAATGCTTGGTGTCAGTCTATTTATCTCTTGTAAAAATAAAATAAAGTGTGTGTGTGTGAAAAAAAAAGAAAAAAAAAGGAAAAGAAAAACGTTCTGGAGATGGATGGTGGTGATGGTTGCACAAACAATGTGAATGTACTTAATGCCACTGAACTGTATACTTAAATATAGTGAAGATGGTAAGTTTTACGTTACGTATATTTTATCACTATTTTTTAAAATAAAGAATAATACCTTTTTAAACTCAAAAAAAAAAAAAAAGAAAATGTGCATAGAAAGTTTTAAGCCCCTCATGCTTACGTTCAATACTTTCTCCAAAAATTCCTCTTTTCCTGTTTCTAGACCTCTTCCCATTTATTAGATCTCTCCAATCAGTGTGGAGAATATACTCTTGTTTCTTCCATTTCAAAAAATAAACATATTTCCTCTGGATCTCATTCTTCTCAACTGAAGCTTTTAATGGCCAAGTTTTACAAAACAATTTGCTTTACACTCTGGCTCCATTTTCTGGCCACCTGTCACTCCACTCTTCAGTCTGTAGGAATTTAGTCTTCACTATTTTAGGCATCATCAATCTTTTCTTGCTAAAATCATGTGAAAGTTCTTAATTCCAATGGCAATTTTCAGGACTCTTTTCCTTTTAGTTTAACCTGTCTATGTATCAACAGACTCAACCACACCATCCTGGGAAAATTCCTTTTTTGGGACATGGCACCCATTTCTTTTCCCCTCTGACTTTTCAGCTTCTATATCTCAGTTATTTTTGGTGTCCCCTTTTCTGTAGGGCCTTTAATCATTTGTGTTCCTCAAGTTTGATCCTGGGTCTTTCGTTTTTTTCATCTTAAACTATGCTCCAACCACAGACTATTTCATTCCATCACTATGGCTTCAAATATCATATTTTTATCTCTACATCTGTATACTCAAATATTAATTTGACATTTCCACTTATAATATCTAAGTGAATATGTTAAAACTGTACTCATGATTTCTCCATAATCTAAGCATCATTAATTTCCAGACTTTTCATCTCAATATTTCGTGACTTATTCATTGTTAATTACTTGTGTCAGTAAACTGGCATAAGAACTGGCATCTCATTCTTTCAAACTCTCACGGCTGATGAGTTATAATATTTTACTGAAAATAACTAAAACTAGCTATATTTAATGAACTTCTAATTTCTTGCTCCATTTATTCAAGGAAAAGGGGAAATAAAGGGATAGATGCAAGTTAATTTATTTCAAAGAAGGATTTGAAGAGAAGGTGGCACCTAAACAGTGTACTGAGTGAAGACTGACAGAAAGCCATGAAATTCAGTGTTTTTCAGGCAGAGAGAGGAGAATAAGGCAAAGATCCAATGTGGTTTTGAATTTGAGATAAATGGAGGGCAACGTATTGGAACAGAACGAAGAAGGGCAAAACCATAGGCAGAGAATGGAAAGATATGTAGAAGATATGTCACTGGAAAGTTCTTATTATAGGAGAATTAAATATGATTTATATTTTTCAATGGTTATTCTTGTTTCTTTTTTAAAACATTTTTTAAAATTTAGAACAATTTTAGATTTACAGAAAAATTGTGAGGATAATGCAGAGAATTCCTGTATACCTCACATCCATTGTCCCCCATTGTGAACATCTTATATTAGTTTGGAACATTAGTTACAATTAATAAACCAGCACAAATACCTGAAGTCCAGACTTTACTCAGATTTGCTTAGTTTTTATTTAATGCTTTTCCTGCTCCAGGATTCCATCCAGGTCCCCACATTACAATTAATAATCCTGTCTCCTGGGGTTCTTTCCTCTCAGCTGTAACAGTTTCTTTGACATTCCTTGCTTTCAATGACCCTGACAGTTTTGAGTACTGCTCAGGTATGTTGTAGAATGTGCCTCAGTTAGGATTTTCCTGGAGAGTTTCTCATGGTTAGCTGGGTTTATGGGCTTTTAGGAGAAAGACCACAGAGGCAAAGAGAATTTTATTTCATTTTCTACTATCAGTGCACGAATTAGGTACTCCAGTATCATGCTGGATAGAAGAAATGAGAGAAGAGAGTCTTGCCCTATCCCTGCTCTTAGGGGGAATGCATCCAGTTTCTCACCATTAAGTATGATGATAGTTGTAGGTGTTTTTATAGACGTTCCTTATCAAGTTGAAGAAATTCCCATTTATCCCTCATATGCTGAGAGTTGGTTTTGTTTTTGTTTGTTTTTTTTCTTAATCATGAACAGACGCTGGATTTTGTCAAGTGTTTTTTCTGTATCGATTGATTTTTATTTTAGTTTCTTGATGTGTGGGATTATGTTGGTTGATTTACAAATGTTGAACGTGCCTTGCACGCTTGGAATAAGCTCCTCCTTATCTCCCTTGATTTTACATTCAATTCCAGTTTCTTAACAAAGACAGTACTGGGTTGCAAACCTGACAAAAAGCTATTTAAAAGGAAATTTATGTGAATCTCTAAGGGGTAGAGAAAGAATTTACAATTACAAGTTTAGAAAAGATATGCTCTAAGGAAAGGGAGTAGTGTGTCTTTCATTATTTTTAACAGGGAGAATTAATCCTCTCATTTTTTATTTTTATTTGTCCTTCAAGGTGTTAGTAATGGAGGGGATCCACTGGATTGGGGATATATTTTAGAGGTCAAAATGACTGAAATTACTCATGAATTTTTATGTTGACATGAGAGTTGAGGAATAATGCAAGATAAATGATCTGAGCAATTGGTGAATTGTGGCACTATTTATAAAACTATGAATCCAGGGGACGGGCAACCTGTGTTACTCATTAGGACATGGTACTTTTGAATTACCTTTTAGGTGTTGAAATTCAGGTGACTTCTGGGCAGTCTGGGATTCAGGGCAGAGGTCATGGCCCCAGGCATACCTTTTAGAGTAATTGTAACGTAGACAACATTTAAAGACAGGACAGTGAGGAGCACCCAGGGAGTACAGTACTTCTAGAAAGAAGCTGGCAGGAGGTTAGGCCCCGCAGAACTGGAACATCTGGAAGAGTAAGCATAGAGAATGAGAAGAAGGAAATTAGGAGGAAGATGAGGGAGATGTGGGGATTTTAGAGCCACATAAAGAAGGAAGTTCAGGAAGAAAGTAACTGATTAAGTGTGAATCCCTTCCCTGCCTTCCACTCTGTCCTCACCACGCAGTCCTTCCCTTGGTCCCTAAGCTTCAGCTGTACCTTACATATGCCACATTCCTGTCAATTTAGATCTTTTGTGTCGACGGATTTCTCTTCTTCAGCACAATCCAGATACCAACTCCTTTTTTAGCTTAGCTTTCAGGGCTCATTTTAAATATTACTTCCTCAAAGACCTCCCCAACTTCTCCTAGTAATTTAGGTCTCCCTGCACATGGGTTCACTGCACCTGGTAGTTCTCTGTTGTAGCACTTAACCTAATTCTAACTAGAAAATTTATGTATAAATATATACATATATATACTTATGTATACATATTGTCAACTACAAATTGGCACTTGCCATGGGCACTTGCCATCTACCTCTACGAGGATTAAATCATGTGCTGCTACAGCTGCTGTCCTTCAACACCCCCTGACAGGGGTTCAGGGTGGAGAGCAGAAATGAGACACTCTGTGCTCTGGGAAAAACTGGCAGACCAGGTCTTCAGATAGTTAGATATTTTCAGGAGCTGACTTTATGACCCCAATTCTTGCATCTCCTCATATCTAGGAAAGCACTAAAATCCTTCAAGGTTACGTCTGTTCCTCGTGACTAGCAGTAACCTTCAAAGACTAGCAGAAACCTGCAAAATATGTGTGCTTGATTGCAATGTACTCCCCCTTCACCAAAATCACATCTATACTGACTTTCCCCCCTACCTCTTTGGAGCAGTTTCTCCATGCTGTCTCCTGGGCTATAGTCCTCATTTTGCCCCAAATAAAACTTAACTTGCAACTCTCATATTGTGAATTTTTTTAAGTCAACAATATACATATATGTATATATGTGTGTATTTCTTAACACTTCTTTTCTCCAGTAGATTATAAACTTTATAACTTCAGCAGCCAGATTGTCTTGCTCACTTCTCTTTCCCTACCACTTGGCACAATGAAGCATATTTGTTGAATAAACAAGTAAATGAATTTAAAAAAATATTAAACTCTTCAGGTTTCTCCTGGACTGCTTAAAGCAACCATAGGCAACAATCTTTCCAACTTATTCCCATGCAAACTAAAGGTACATCTTTTAAAAGTCCACAGAGGTTAGGAAAATAATGAAGCCACTCCATTCAATTAAAAAAGGAAGGTGCTTTTGCTTAAAGGAGTTATTATGCGAATGTGCCACATCAATATGCTGGTAATAGCAAATACCATGTGACAATTAAATTAACTTTTGCATCTCGTCGATTGAAGTTAGCATTGCCTTCACACATCACTGAGTCCTCATATCATAAACAGTAATTACGATATTAATCATAGAGATGCTCAGATGGCATAAGTTGTTTTAGCGGAAAGGTATCCTCTCTTTCTTTCTTCTTTTTTATTCATCTCACTTTATTACGTTCCTAGTGAGAATTATACTCAATATGATCGAGAGATTAAACACACCACATAATCATTGTCATAAAGCCTGCTAACTAGGAACTTTCCCTGTTTTTATTTAGGTAATTTCCTTTCATAGCACCGACTTGCAGTGCAAGCCAGCACAGCTCTTCTGAAACGAAATGAATTTTTTTATAGAGTATTCTCATTGCACATAGTAATGTGATTACTTCGTTAATTAAAATGATTTCGGATTTGCCAAAGAAAGACAAACAGACAAAACCGAAGCAAATTTGGACGTTGACAGCTTTACTTTAGATAATATTGCATTCAAACGCAAGATGCTTTTGAGCGTTATCCTATTGCTGATCTCAGAGCAGTGGTTAATTCCATTAAGCACTATGTTGACAGCACCGCAACTCATAACATACAGAAACACATGTTATTGTTGCAAAGCAAATTGGGCATCAGTACATATGAATATGAATTTTACATGGTAAAATAAAAATTTTCCAGCTGCCATGGGGTAGGTGATAAATTCTATAGTTTAAATGTTAAAACATGTCTTGAAAATAAAGCTAGTTTTACAAAATCATTTAGTAAGTGAACAATGAAAGAAATTTGAATGTGTTATGAGCAGACTGAAGCAGTTTTGTGTGGTTGTTATTATTGTTCATTCCTTTAGTTTCATTTGTGTCTGAGTAAAGTAATATCTAACTCTATTAATTTAACAAATTTGAAAAAATACTTTTGTCTAGACTATTCAAAACATTTTTGTATAAAATGGTCTGTTTAATCACTTTGATCTCCATTGACCAATAATCTGCATATTAAATTAAATGATCTCCAGAAACAACTTCTTTTTACATCCCAAGACTTACAAAACTACGGCTTTACATGCAGGAAAGAAAGAGAGTTGATGTTTTCTCAGACTGAGTGTGGACTCAATGTGTGTTTGCAGGTGAATAGTCTTGCTGTCTCCACAGGTAACTCAAAACCTGGGACACTTCCAGGTTTATTATTCCAAAAGAGGAATATTGGAGCAATAAATTAAAAGTTGGAAGAAAATAGAGGCAAAAAAGCAAAATAATTTTCTAAAGACTTTCTACCAAACTGAAAGCAGAAAATCTTTAATAACAGATTTCACTATACTTTTCTATTAATAAATGGCCTTTTCACCAAAAATTTTTTTCCACTTGTGGTTACTTTGGTTAACATTAGTTCCTTGTCTTTTTCTTACTGTCTGTTTTCTGGGTAAATAGTCTCACATAACAATTTGTAATTTAGATGTCAGTGAGACAGCTGTGGGCAAATTTGATTCCCACATAAAGACAAAAAAAAGCCAAAATCAAAATCTCTTTAGCCACACACATTGCTGAGCCCTTTCAGTTTACATTGGTCTAAAAATAATTTTATGTCTTTCCCAAGGCAACAAACCAAAACTGTAATTATAGAGCTTTTGGTTTCCTTTGGTTAATGGAAGAGTAGAATTAGTGTGCTGTTGCCTATTCACTCTTTCTATCAGCTTCGTTTATGTGTGCGTGTGTGTTCTTGTGTGTGTGTGATAATAAAATACAGAAAAATCTATGAAACATAAATATATATTTGACCAATAATTATAATGTTAGCACTCTTGTAATCATCATTCATATTAAAAATAGACAACTGATAGCACTCCAGAATTCCTCCTCCAATAGTTAACTCTTCCAGTAACAATCTCAGTCCACACTGGAGCTGTTATATTCTAGAACTACACCCATCCAATAGGTTTTGCTAATGACCTGAGTGTAATTAAATTTAAAATTTTGAGGATCTCCATTTTGTTTTCTATGGTGGCTGCAGCAATCTAAAATCCCACCACAGTGTACTAGGGTTCCCTTTTCTCCACAGGTATATATAGATATGTTTTATTTTTACAGTATCAGGCTGTTTGATTACCTATGATTCTCTTTTACCCCTATAGTAGAGTGGAATTATGATTATACATAAACACACTTGGACTTTAATATAACTTATCTAAGTCTGATTCTACTGTAGCCTGTACTATAGAGAGTCAAATCATTTTTTAATATCTAACTTGGAGGACCTTCAAGATGGTGTAGGAGTAAGACATGGAGATCACCTTCCTCCCCACAAATACATCAAAAATACATCTGCGTATGGAACAGCTCATACAGAACACCTACTGAACGCTGGCAGAAGACCTCAGACCTCCCAAACGGGTGCGCAAGGAGAGGAGATTCAGAATACCGCCTAAACGAGCTTCAGAGATGGGCACGAGCTGCGGCTATCAGCGTGGACACATGAGACGCTAAGGCTGCTGCTGCAGCCACCAATAATCCTGTGTGCGAGCACAGGTCACTCTCCACACCGCCCCTGCAGGGAGCCTGTGCAGCCCGCAACTACCAGGGTCCCGTGATCCAGGGACAACTTCCCGGGGAGAACATATGGCGCGCCTCAGGCTGCTGCAACGTCACGCCGGCCTCTGCTGCCACAGGGTCGCCCTGCATTCCAAACCCTTCCCTCCCCCTGGTGTGAGTGAGCCAGAGCGCCCCCAAATCAGCCACTCCTTTAACCCTGTCCTGTCTCAGTGAAGAACAGATGCCCTCAGGCGACCTACACGCAAAGGCAGGGCCAAATGTAAAGCTGAACCCCAGCAGCTGAGCGAACAAAGAAGAGAAAGGGGAAATCTCTCCCAGCAGCCTCAGGAGCAGCAGATAAAACCTCCACAATCAACTTGATGAATCTTGCATCTCTGGAATACCTGAATAGACAAAAAATCTTCCCAAAATTGAGGCTGTGGAATTTAGGGAGCAACTGTAGACTTGAGTTTTGCTGTATGTGACATACTAGTTTCTGATTATGTTTATCTTAGTATAGTCTTTAGCACTTGTTATTAATGGTGGATTTGTTTACTGGTTTGGTTGCTCTCTTCTTTTATGTTTTTATTACTTTTTAATTTTAATAATTTTTTAAATTTTTTATTTTAATAATTTTATTTTATTTTTTTCTTCTTTCTTTTTTTTCACCCTTTACTTCTGAGCTGTGTGGCTGACAGGGTCTAGGTGCTCCGGCCAGGTGTCAGGCCTCAGCCCCTTAGGTGGCAGAGCCGATTTCAGGACATTGGATAACCAGAGACCTCCCAGCCCCACAAATATCAATTGGTGAGAACTCTCCCAGAGATCTCCATCTCTACGCTAAGACCCAGCTCCATTAAATGACCAGCAAGCTGCAGTGCTGGACACCCCATGCCAAACAACTAGCAGGAGTGGAACATAATCCCACCCATTAGCAGAGAGGCTGCCGAAAACCATAATAAGTTCACAGACACGCCAAAACACACCACTGGACATGGTCCTGCCCACCAGAAAGACAAGGTCCAGCCTCATCAACCAGAACACAGGCACCAGTCCCCTCCACCAGGAAGCCTACACAACACACTGAACCAACCTTAGCCACTAGGGGCAGACACCAAAAATAACGGGAACTACGAACCTGCAGCCTGTGAAAAGGAGACCCCAAACACAGTAAGTTAAGCAAAATGAAATGACAGAGAAATACTCAGCAGATGAAGGAGCAAAGTTAAAACCCACCAGACCAAACAAATGAGGAGGAAATAGGCAATCTACCTGAAAAAGAATTCAGAGTAATGATAGTAAAGATGATCCAAGATCTTGGAAATACAATGGAGAAAATACAAGAAACGTTTAACAGGGACTTAGAAGAACTAAAGAGCAAACAACCAATGATGAACAACGCAATAAATGAAATTAAAATTTCTCTAGAAGGAACCAATAACAGAATAACTGAGGCAGAAGAATGGATAAGTGACCTGGAAGATAAAATAGTGGAAATAAATACCACAAAGCAGAATAAAGAAAAAAGAATGAAAAGAATTGAGGACAGTTTCAGAGACCTCTGGACAACATTAAATGCACCAATATTTGAATTATAGGGGTCAAGAAGAAGAAGAGAAAAGAAAGGGACTGAGAAAATATTTGAAGAGATTATAGTTGAAAATTTCCCTAATATGGGAAAGGAAATAGTCAATCAAGTGTAGGAAGCACAGAGAGTCTCACACAGGATAAATCCAAAAAGAAACATGCCAAGACACATATTAATCAAACTATCAAAAATTAAATACAAAGAAAAAATATTAAAAGCAACAATGGAAAAGCAACAAATAACATACAAGGGAATCCCCATAACGTTAACAGCTGATATTTCATCAGAAACTCTGCAAGCCAGAAGGGTGTGGCAGGACATATTTAAAGTCATGAAAGGGAAAACCTACAACCAAGATTACTCCACCCAGCAAGGATCTCATTCAGATTTGATGGAGAAATTAAAACCTTTAGAGAGAAGCAAAAGTTAAGAGAATTCAGCACCACCAAACCAGCTTTACAACAAATGCTAAAGGAACTTCTCTATGCAGGAAACACAAGAGAAGGAAAAGACCTATAATAACAAACCCAAAACAATTAAGAAAATGTAATAGGAACATACATATCGATAATTACCTTAAATGTAAATGGATTAAATGATCCAACCAAAAGACACAGACTGGCTGAATGGGTATAAAAACAAGACCCATATATATGCTGTCTACATGAGCCACACTTCAAACCTAGAGACACATACAGACTGAAAGTGAGGGGATGGAAAAAGATATTCCATGCAAATGGAAATCAAAAGAAAGCTGGAGTAGCAATTCTCATATCAGACAAAATAGACTTTAAAATGAAGACTACTGCAAGAGACAAAGAAGGACACTACATAATGATCAACTGATCAATCCAAGAAGAAGATATACCAATTGTAAATCTTTATGCACCCAACATAGGAGCACCACTATACATAAGGCAAATGCTAACAGCCATAAAAGGGGAAATAGGCAATAACACAATTATAGCAGGGGACTGTAACACCCTAATTTCACCAATGGACAGATCATCCAAACAGAAAATAAATAAGGAAACACAAGCTTTAAATGACATATTAAATGAGATGGACTTAATTGATATCTATAGGGCATGAGATCCAAAACCAAGAGAATACACTTTCTTCTCAAGTGCTCATAGAATATTCTCCAGGATAGACCATATCTTGGGTCACAAATCAAACCTTGGTAAATTTAATAAAATTGAAATCATATCAGATATCTTTTCTGACCACAATGCTATGAGACTAGATATCAATTACAGGGAAAAAAATGTAAAAAATACAAACACATGGAGGATAAACAATACATTACTAAATAACCAAGTAATCACTGAAGACATCAAAGGGGAAATCAAAAAATACCTAGAAACAAATGACAATGAAAACACGATGACTCAGAACTATGGGATTCAGCAAAAGCAGTTCTAAGAGGGAAGTTTATAGCAATACAATCTTACCTCAAGAAACAAGAAACATCTCAAATAAACAACCTAACCTTACACCTAAAGCATTAAGAGAAAGAAGAACAAAAAACTCCCAAAGTTAGCAGAAGGAAAGAAATGATAAACACCAAATCAGAAATAAATGAAAAATAATGAAGGAAATGATAGCAAAAATCAATAAGACTAAAAGCTGGTTCTCTGAGAAGATAAACAAATTGATAAACCATTAGCCAGACTCATCAGAAAAAATGGGAAAAGACACAAATCAACAGAATTAAAAATGAAAACGGAAAAGTAACAACAGACACTGAAGAAATACAAAGGATATGAGAGATTACTACAAGAAACTCTATACCAATAAAATGGACAACCTGGAAGAAATGGACAAATTCTTAGAAAAGCACAATTTCCGAGACTGAACCAGGAAGAAATAGAAAATATGAACAGACCAATCATAAGCACTGAAATTAGAGTGTGATTGAAAATCTTCCAACAAACAAAAGCCCAGGACCAGATGGCTTCACAGGAGAATTCTATCAAACATTTAGAGAAGAGCTAACAACTATCTGTCTCAAACTCTTCCAAAATATAGCAGAGGGGGGGAACACTCCCAAACTCATTCTACAAGGCCTCCATCACCCTGATACCAAAACCAGACAAAGATGTCACAAAGAAAGAAAACTACAAGCCAATATCACAGATAAACATAGATGCAAAAATCCTCAACAAAATACTAGCAAACAGAATCCAACAACACATTAAAAGGATCATACACCATGATCAAGTGGGGTTTATCCCAGGAATGCAAGGATTCTTCAATATACACAAATCAATCAATGTGATACACCATATTAACAAATTGAAGAAGAAAAACCATACGATCATCTCAATAGACGCAGAAAAAGCTTTCAACAAAATTCAACACCATTTATGATAAAAATCCTCCAGAAGTAGGCATAGAGGGAACTTACCTGGACATAATAAAGGCCATATACGACAAATCTACAGCCAACATCATTCTCAATGGTGAAAAACTGAAAGCATTTCCACTAAGATCAGGAATAAGACAAGGTTGTCCACTCTCACCACCATTATCAACATAGTTTTGGAAGTTTTTGCCACAGCAATCAGACAAGAAAAAGAAATAAAAGAAATCCAAACTGGAAAAGAAGAAGTAAAACTATCACTGATTACAGATGACATGATACTATACATAGAGAATCCTAAAGACGCTACCAGAAAACTACTAGAGCTAATCAATGAATTTGGTAAAGTTGCAGAATACAAAATTAATGCACAGAAATCTCTTGCATTCCTATACACTAATGATGAAAAATCTGAAAGAGAAATGAAGGAAACACTCCCACTTACCACTGCAACAACAACAACAAAAATTCCTAGGAATAAACCTACCTAAGGAGACAAAAGACCTGTATGAAGAAAACTGTAAGACACTGATGAAAGAAATTAAAGATGATACAAACAGATGGAGAGATATACCATGTTCCTGATTGGAAGAATCAACATTGTGAAAATGACTACACTACCCAAAGCAATCTACAGATTCAGTGCAATCCCTATCAAACTACCAATGGCATTTTTCACAGAACTAGAACAAAAAATTTCACAATTTGTATGGAAACATAAAAGACCCCAAATAGTCAAAGCAATCTTGAGAAAGCAAAATGGATCTGGAGGAATCAGGCTCCCTGATTTCAGACTATACTACAAAGCTACAGTACTGAAGACAGTATGGTACTGGCACACAAACAGAAATATAGATCAATGGAACAGGATAGAAAGCCCAGAGATAAACCCATGCACATATGGTCACCTTATCTTTGATAAAGGAGGCAACAATATACAACGGAGTAAAGACAGCATCTTCAATAATTGGTGCCGGGAAAACTGGACAGCTACACGTAAATGAACGAAATTAGAACACTCCCTAACACCATACACAAAAATAAACTCAAGATGGATTAAAGACCTAAATGTAAGGCCAGACACTATAAAACTTTAGAGGAAAGCATAGGCAGAACACTCTATGACATAAATCACAGCAAGATCCATTTTTGACCCACCTCTTAGAGAAATGGAAATAAAAGCAAAAATAAACAAATGGGACCTAATGAAACTTAAAAGTTTTTGCACAGCAAAGGAAGCCATAAACAAGACGAAAAGACAACCCTCTGAATGGGAGAAAATATTTGCAAATGAAGCAGCTGACAAAGGATTAATCTCCAAAATTTACAAGCAGCTCATGCAGCTCAGTATAAAAAAACAAACAACCCAATCCAAAAATGGGCAGAAGACCTAAATAGACATTTCTCCAAAGAAGATATACAGATTGCCAACAAACACATGAAAGGATGCTCAACATCACTAATCATTAGAGAAATGCAAATCAAAACTACACTGAGGTATGATCTCACACCAGTCAGAATGGCCATCATCAAAAAATCTACAAACAATAAATGCTGGAGAGGGTGTGGAGAGAAGGGAGACCTCTTGCACTGTTGGTGGGAATGTAAATTGATACAGCTACTATGGAGAACAGTATGGAGGTTCCTTAAAAAACTAATAATAGAACTACCATATGACCCAGTAATCCCACTTCTGGGCATATACCCAGAGAAAACCATAATTCACAAAGAATCATGTACCACAATGTTCACTGCAGCTCTATTTACAGTAGTCAGGACATGGAAGCAACCTAAGTGTCCATCGACAGATGAATGGATAAAGAAGCTGTGGCACATATGTACAATGGAATATTACGCAGCCACAAAAAGTAATGAAATGGAGTTATTTGTAGTGAGGTGGATGGACCTAGTGTCTGTCATACAGGGTTAAGTAAGTCAGAAAGAGAAAAACAAATATCGTATGCTAACACATATATATGGAATCTAAAATAAAAATGGTTCTGATGAACCCAGGGGCAGGACAGGAATAAAGACGCAGACATAGAGAATGGACTTGAGGACACAGGGAGGGATAAGGGTAATCTGGGACAAAGTGAGAGAGTAGCATTGACATATATATACTACCAAATATAAAATAGATAGCTAGTGGGAAGCAGCTGCATAACACAGGGAGATCAGCTTGGCGCTTTTTGTTCAACTAGATGGGTGGGATAGGGAGGGTGGTATGGAGATGCAAGAGGGAGGGGATATGGGGATATATGTATATGTATAGCTGATTCACTTTGTTATACAGCAGAATCTAACACAACATTGTAAAGCAATTGTATCCCAATGAATATGTTAAAAAAAACAAAAACAAAAAAAATTTAAAAAATTAAAAAAATAAAATCTAACTTAATGCAAATGCAATACCCATCTGAAATATTACAACTTGCTATCAATAGCCTGCTGGACATACTTATATACCAAGGACTCCTATTAATTTATAATGGGTACTGTGAAATCAATGTTAATGTATCATGTGGTGACTATTAATCTTTTAGGAGTAAATAAACACAGTTAAATATGAATTTATATATGTTCTACAGTACCAGGTACATTTACTAAAATAAAGACAGAAGTTAAAAATAGACATCCCAGAGAGAGCTGAAATAACTCTTCAAAATTAGTGTTAGCCTGATTTTCTTTTCATTTCCAAACATGATATACTGCTACCATAGCAACTGGCATTTGAAGAAGGGGGTAGCAAGATTAGTAAAGCACCATAGAATATATTACTTATAATTAATAGAAATATCATTTCCTTTTAAAGTTTAATTGAATATGTCAGCGCTGTCCATTCAAAGACTACCAGTTACACACATGTAGCTGCAGAAGCTGGGTTTGTAACTCATTGCAATGAAGGAGATCACACTATGGGGAACTGTAGTCATCACAATAAGAGGATATTACAATGCACTGATTATAGGATTTGGGTAATTTGGGGAAGAGTTCAAGGAATCAGGGTTTTTGCCTGATATTGAATGCTGTCAGGAAATGGGGCAATTCTATGTTTTTGTATCTTAATAAATTTTATCTGTAAGGTGGGAGAAATGAAGAAAACTAAAGCTGTAACTAATTAAGAAGTGGAAGTCACTTGTGTTAGTCAGGATAAGGCCATTTAATCATTTTTTGGTTTGTACGGTATTTATGTTTGTCTTGATACATCCAGGCCAGAGATGAATCTTTTCTGATGTAAGAGTGGTTGTGTTCAATGGAAGAATATCGAGACCTAGTTCTAAGAGCCAGAACAGTTCCTGTTTGCCAGTGGCTGCTTTTCTATTCCTCAGAATAAATGTATGAAATCATATTATGAACTTACAATGCAAATTAGAACCTGTAATTTTTTCTCTTTAGAAACACAGCAATGACAGCAAAAGAATTCTACAGATACCATCCACCTGTGTATATATAATTCACATTTGTTTTAGCTACAATGATCCAATCATTAAAAAAAAAAACAAAAAAACACACAACTCATGAGACTGACAGTAACTTTCAGAGTAATCAAAGGCTTAGCGATGAAAGGAAATCATGTCTTAGTGATTAGAAGAAAGCAACTTGTATGGGAACAAGATATGTTAAGTTGATTCTCATGAACTATTCTTAATCCTAATTATCTTTTGGACAAACATAAATTTATTCTGGTAATTTTAATGATATAAAATTAGTGACTGTTTTGAAAAACAAAAACAGTAGAAATAATTCTAAATATATTGATCTGGGATTTATAGACACAATGATAATCAGTGTAATTTTTTTCAAAGTAAAATACCATTTGCATAAAAAAGCTAATTGTTTAGCATTCAGTTTTCCCTCTTAATCAAACTTGAAGAATTAGGTGAAATGGACAAAATTCCTTGAAGACACAAACTACCAAAACAGACTCAAGAAGAAACAGAAAGTTTAAAATCAATACCCCCATGGCTTAATTGGGAAATTCTATCATATATTTAATAAATAAAAACAAGCTTCCAGAATAAATAATATTTCAGAATAAAAATAATTGAATAGATAATATACAAATTTCCAGAAACCTCATATTTATAATGTCAGTATTGCCCTGATGATAAAACTAGAAAAATATATCACAAGAGGAAATAAACCTACAGATTAATATCTTGTATGAATATAGATACAAAAAATTCTTAGCAAAGTTTTAGCAACTAAAATCCAACAATATATAAAAAAGATCATACATGAAGAGCAGCTGCTATTTATCTAAGAATGCAAGGTTAATATAACATTTTCAAATTAATAAATATAGCTAATCAATTAAATAGACTGAAGGAGAAAACAATATCAGTATTTCAATCAATGCAAAAATGGCATTAAAAATTCATTCGTGAAAAACTTAGGTATAAGAAGTAACTTTCTCATTCTGACTAAAAGCAGTTGTGAAAAAGATACAGTTAAATGTGCACTCAGTTATGAGATATTCAATTCCTTCTACCTAAGATTAGAACAAAACAAGAATATCCACCCTCAGTACTTCTATGTAACTGGAGGTTCTCACCAGTATGGTAGGGCAAATAAAACAAATAAAAGATATACATTTTGGAAAGGAAATAGTAAAAATCCTTATCTTCAGGTGATATGGTTGTATACATAAAAATTCCTAATGAATGAACAAAAGGTTACTACAATTAACAAGTAGATTTACCAATGTCTCAGGATGTGATCCCAATCAAAATACTAGCAAGGTTTTGTTTTTGTTCTTTTTTAATAAATTGTCTAGTTATAAATTTTTTATTGAAAGGCAGAAGATATAAAATAGTAAAAAACTTTTGTGAAAAAACAAGTTTGGAGAATGTATATCACAATTAATAGATTTAAAGAGTTAGTATAGAGCTATGGTAATCAAAACAGTGGGTTATTTATGAAAGGTTAGATATATAACCCAATGTGTCAGAAAAGATATTTCAGAAATAGACCCGCACTTTTGGTAAAAAAATATTTTCTACAAAGATGCCAGGGTAATTCAATATAGAAAGGATAGTCTTTTCAACAAATTTTTCTAGAACAAATGGGTATCTGCATGAAAAGGGGGGAAAAATGAACTCTCATCCTTACTTCACACCATCCACAAAAACTAACTCAAAATATTGATATCTCATAAACCTAACAGTTAGAGCTAAAACTATAAAACTTCTTGAGGAAAATGTAGAAGAAATTATTTGTGACAGTAGGTTAGAGCACAATTTTTTAAATTACACACACACAAAATGTCACAAAGTGCCAATCATAAAAGAAAACAAAGTTTGCTTTTCAAAAGCAGCTGAAAAATAAAAAGTCAAGCCACAGATTAGAAATATCTGGAAATTTATCTAAAAATGAGTTTGAGTGTAGAATTTATCCAAGGTAAATGAAAACATATATCCACAAAATACTTTTAAACAAATATTCGAAGTACCATTATTTATAATAACTCAAACATAGAAAGAAACCACATGTTAATCATTGAATGATTTGGTAAACACATTCTTTTATTTCCATGTTATATAATACTACTTAGCAATAACAAAGACTAGAATGTTGATTCACTTAATAACATGGATGAATCTGTAAAAACAAAATACTAAGAAAAAGAAGTCAAATGCAGACTATATACTATATTATTCTACTCTTAGGTAATTTTAGAAAAGGCAAAGCATAGTGGCAGAAACTGAGTGGTTGCCAAGGACCGGGATCTTTTGCAGAAAGGACTGAGGGAACTTTTTAGGTTGATGGAAACATTATATATCTTGATTGTGTTGTGATTTCAGAACTTTATATAACTGCCAAAATTCATCAAAGTTACATTTGAAATGTATGCATATTATTAAATGCAAATTTATAACACTGCAGTAAAGCCGGGGGAGGGAGTACATCTCAAATCTTCATGCTTCACTCTTCCATTGTAACATCCTTAGTTCAAGTTACCATCTTTTTCTTAAATTATTATAATGGGATTCGAAACAGAGTCCCCATTGTTCTTTTGCCTGCCTACAATCCGATATCCATTCAGCAATTCAAACAATTGCTTTAGAATCCAAAATAATCATGTCATTGCCTTTCTTAAACATGATAAAGGTTTTCCCATTTCACTAGGATTAAATAAAGCAGCCTTGATTTCTGTACAAACCCTGAACAGCGGGAGCCCCATCTAACATTGCAACCTTATCTACAGACCTCACTCTCTTGCCTCATGACCTTCTTCCAGGTCTCCAACAGACCAAGCTGTTTCCACATAAGGGACACAAACCTTTTCCACTTCCTGGAATGTTCTTCCTCCCGCTTTTAGTCTCTCAAGTCTTAATGATTCTTCAAATTTCAACGAAAATGTCATTTCTCCAGAAAAGTCTACTTGAAGTTCTCTGAAGGAAATGGGTCTCACTCATAGCAGTCCTATCTTCTTCTATAGAATTGACTAGAGTTTTCAGCTTTATGACTGTGTTTTGGTTTACTCTGTCCCACCCTGGAGTGAAAATTCCAGGTCTGTATTGTTCACTGTACAACAGCCCTATGGCACAATGCTGATACCCTGTTGTTTAACGAAATTACCAAGGGAAAAATTATTTGAAAGTTACAAATAATATATTATTTCAGACACACAAAGCAACATAAGTCTACAAATTTGATAAGCAGAGGAACTTAAATTTTGTTAATGTGCATTTAAAAAGTAATAACAAACAAAAACAAAACCTAAAACTCAGACTAGAATGAGTCATCTCTGTCTGACCAATTACCAGCATGAGTCTATTCTCCCAACATTGTAAAACGTACCACACATCTTAGTTCTTGTTGCAAAGGGAGCTAATAATCATCATGTCTGCACTGTTGCATTATTTTCCTTTTAACTGTTTTATGTTGAATTATCTTTTTAAAAATGTTTTAAAACTGTTTGGGGACATGTAGAACCTGTATAGATTTCTTATCTTTTTATTTCTTTTAAGAAAAAATTAATGGATCTTTGGTTTGGGAAGGCATGGTCCAAATTTTCTGGCATTTTTCTTTAAATTTTATAAAATCGTATCAGATGTTCCCAATTTACTTGCTGATACCACTCTTAGAGGGTTGGAACAGTGGGCGGGACATGGAGAAAAATGGCTGCAGTCAAGCCTTCTCCCATATAGTCTGCCATCTTCCCTCTGTTGGATGCCACAATGACCAATTTAAGGAAGGCTGGCATTTGGCTACTCTGGTCACAAAATTATGGGAAAAGTGTCATTTCTGCTTATTCCAGTTGCCTGCTTTTTTTCCCTTATCTTAACATCTTAAGGGCAATTTCAAGGCTGGGTTTAATAAAAGTAAATGGTGAAAAAAATTGGAATTTGTTTAAGAAGACCTTTGATTTAGCCATGCTTTTCTAGGTCATAATAAAGTTAACCGGGATTAAAATAAAAGAGCATTATATTTTCACACACTCTGTCTCCAAATCAGGTTTAACAGAATGACTTGCAGTTACCACAGAAAGTCTCTGCCAAAGTGTTTATGGAGAGATTTTGAAATAATTTTCCCCTGCACTCTCATTTGATCTGATAATGATATTAATGGCTGTCTACTTTTTAAAAGAGTTTTTAATAACAGTTTATGTTTTATGCTAAGTTGTGTGCCAAGCACTGTGTGGCAAGCAAGTGCTAAACGCTGTGACTTAGTAAGCCTGTAGCTGAATAATCAAAATGCATCCTTGATTACATGCAATGAGTGAGGCTAACTTCACTGTGAAACATAATCTGGAGTTCCATTTTCCCTTCCTTGCATGGAAGTGTGTTTCTTGATATCATTTTGGATGTATTGTTGAAGAAACTACTGCAAATTACTATTTTCTTAGAAGACGGTGTTGATGAAGATGAAAGGAAAATTTTTGGTCTTATTCCAAAAGAACGCAAGAGAATGCATGCTATGGCGATGAAAACAGCTATCAAGCTTACTTGAATACACAGCAAATGCCATCAGTTTACTTATTCTTCAAGTAGGAGTCGATAAAGAACAGAGCAGAAATCAGGCTTTGTACAGAATAGAACTACTGTGCTTAAATAATTCTGCTTGAATCCTATTTAAAACCCTCAAGGTGCTTAAGTCACGGACACCAAACGGCACCATCAGTGGTAAAGGCACCATATTTCAGCCTAGGTCTTGGTCATGCTTCCTGTGACACTGTGAGCCTCCTTCTAGCCTTCTTGTCAATTTTAGGAGGCACTCAACAGCCTTCCAGTAAACTTTCTGCTTGAGATAATCTGAGGTGTTTTCTACAATGCTAGCTTTGGAACCAACCTCAGAATATTTTTTACAATTGTTTTCTTTATAAAAGTTTCATAGATGAAGAGATAGAAAGAAAATAATAATCATCTAAGTATGTACAATAAGATGAAACATACTTATAGTGCTAAAATTTCAGCCCTAAATTTAGCTGAAATATAGTGATTCAGAAATTAAGAAATAAATTGTTACATATGTAGCTAAGTTCTGATTCTTATCTATACTTCCTCCTTATCACTAGAGGTAATTTATCTTCTGAAATTGGTATAAGTAATTCACATGAGTCTTAGAAAACTTTTACTACCAAGATACATATCTAAAAATGTATATGTTAATTGTTTTATATGTTTAAATATTTGCATTGACATAGGTTATACATATACTATAACTTCCGATTATTTAATTTGGGGCTTTTGAACTTCATGTATAATATTGCATATAGAACAAATTCATTTATTTTTAATGTTGCATAATTTGCTTTTTTAAAAATAATAAGCAACACTTTGTTAATACATTCCCTAGTAAGACTGGATAATGGCTATTCAGATGCTGTTAACACTTTTAAATGTTATAAGCAGTCTGGGAAAGATTTTCTTGTGCATATTATGAACAGGTGTTCATGTAGAGCAGATGCCCACCTCTAATTTTTAGTGGTATAATATGTACTCACTGGGTATTTACACATTGCTCTTCAAAGTAATTTTGTTCAACAAAGTATATTCTCATGAACATTCCCGTATGCCAAATTCCTTGCCAATATTAACTTTATCAGAATAATTGTTCTCAATTTGATAAGTGTGAAGCTTTCATTTCCCTGATTATATTCCATTACTGTTTCCTTGAGGCTCTTTTAGTTTTCTTCATTTAATTTTAGAGACTACTCTAGTATCAATATGAAAATACTAAGGGATATATGGCATGTTGACACATCAATTATTATATTCATGACATATTTGCTTCTAATATATTTAGAGAATTAGATGATTATAAATATAGATGTTACTTTCTAATCTATCCCTACCCTAATCCCAGTTCCCATTCATCTTCATTATTTTGAGTCTGGTGTTTATTGTTTAATTTCATGTTTGTTTCACTTTTTCCTAAATACTGGTAGAGAAATAAAAATATTTTTATAGGTTTCAAAGCCTTCTGATGGAGCCATGTTGATTAGGTAGTGTTAGTTCAATAATTTCGCTGCTAGAGAATGTCCCATTTGTTACTGTGGCAAGTTGTTTTCTTAGTCTTCTGTTGGTCTGCTTTACTTCCAATGTTTTGCTTTTATAAAAATTGTCCACCAATGCTTACCCTCTTCCAGGGTTCACCTGTGAACGTGTCTTTAGGGGATTGGCTAAACATTTGCATTGTGTCCCTCTGTCCGTGTTTTGGATCCTGTTGTGCCCTGCGGTGCACACGGAGGCTGACCTCATCACTCATCCATAGGCTCCTTTTCTCTCTGGCCACACTCAGGTTTGGCCAGTAGAGGGAGACCCACTGGAGGAAAGAACATTTTCTTTCTTTCTTTTTTTTTTTTTTTTAATTTTTATTGGAGTATAGTTGCTTTACAATATTGTATTAATTTCTACTGTACAGCAAAGTGAATCAGCTATACGTATACATATATCCCCTCTTTTTTGGATTTCCCTCCCATTTAGGTCACCACAGAGCATTGAGTAGAGTTCTCTGAGCTATACAGTAGGTTCTCATTAGTTATCTATTTTATACATAGTATCAATAATGTATATATGTCAATCCCGATCTCCCAATTCATTCCACCCCCGCCCTCCCCTGCCACCTCCCCTGAGGAAAAACACTTTCAAAGGCAGTTTTGGAAGGCTCTAGCTTTCACAACGCCTGGGGATATGTTTACCCTGACTGAAACAGGTAGGAAACTATGGATACCATCAATTTTACCAAATACTGCCGATAGTTACCCTTAGTGATTGTACCAAGTTAAGGTCACCAGCCACGTATTGGCATTTTTTTCTCTGCACTCTCTGTAAAACACAGGTATTTGCATTGCCTTATTGATTTAATAAATTGTTTATCCTTGATACTAATTCTTTGCTAGCTATGACAATGAAAATTTTGTCTCCTATTATTGATTTTTTAAAAAACTTTTTACATTATATTTTACAGTGCAGGTTGTTTTATTAATTTAACAGTCATATTTATTAATCATTTTGTCACAATATATGATATTTATATATTTTCTCTTAAAACAGAGTGTTTCTTACCATGCTTTCCTGAAAATATTCTATTAAACTATCTTCTCATTTATTTGTTTATTTTACATTGGGACCCTTATCATAGCTGCAATTGGTTTTTGGAGTCTTTGCTTTTAAACATGAATTGAGCTTCTAATATATTGTGATAATTGTATAATAAAGATAATTATGCCAATAATAGTAGCAGTAAAATTTCATTAAGCCAAATATTGTGGTAATGACTGAGCACTGTGATTTATTTTATATATATATAGATATGTACAGATATATATATATATCTCTATATATATGTGTCTTCTTTTCCTGTTAGTTCATATCTGATACATCCCAGAAACCCTTTTGGTTTCCATTACTATTAGTTTTTTCCTAAGTTTATCACATATACTTGGTCACTTAAATATGATTGTAAAACATTTAAATTAACTAGAAAAACATTACATCTTTACAATATTTAGTCTTTCTATCTAGGATTTTAAATAGGCCTCTTTATTTAATATTTATCTTGTATCGAAGAGGTTTACTGCATTTCCTATACATTCAAATAATTTCTCAATTAATTTCCTTGTTTTTTGAGTATATAATCAAAATGTTTCCAAATAATAAGATATATGTATGATCTCGTTTTCCCAAATTATACATTTTATTTCTGGTTATATTTATTGTGTTGGTCTGAATCATAACAAAAGATTATGTATATATGATGTAAACTGGTATCTTTTTTCTTTAGAATCTTAATTGGAATGTTCTAGCATGCTTTTGACTATAGTTTAACATCTAAAGATAGAATAATTTTATTTATGGATGCACAAACAGATTTATAGTACACAGTCTCTTTAAGACTGAAGACAAACTCAATCTCTTCCTTAAATTTATCTTTATTTCTAAAATTGTATCAAATAAATTTTGCAATTAGTAGGACATAGTAGAAAAAAACAATTTCCTAACAAAATGTGGATGTTGTAGTAACTTTTCTGTCATTAATTTCAAAAATTTTCTTTGAAAATTTGATACTAAAAATAGGATTTTATAGTAAACAGAATGCTTTACCCATATTTTCCATAAATAGAAGTTAATAGCCTTTTATTGTGTTCAAAGAGCATATCATCATTGTTGAATCATCATTACATGGTTAATAGACAAACAGCTTGAATCTAATAAAATGGAAAGAAACAATTAATATATAATTAAAGTTACTGATGTGTTAAACATTTGGTTTAATAAATGACTTGGCCCAAGAAATTGCTGTAATTAATTATTGATAAACAAAGTTCAATGCCTAAGAGAGGTCATCTCTTTCCTTTAGTAAATGTAACTCCTGGTTACTTTATTTCAGGTTGAGAATACATATTAGAGCAATGCACATTTTATTCTCATTTATTATTGTTTAGCTTGATTATGAAGAGCAGGCTGAGTTTTAAATTAACTAGGAAATTTTACTTTTATTAACATAAGACTGTTAAGCAAACTATCAGTCTAATGCTAAATATGATTTTATGTACCTGTTAGTCTGTCTTTTAAAAATTTTGTCAACATTTTTACAAATGGCAGTTTGTTTATTTAGTTTTGTTTATACTCCATCATATTTCAGAAATAATTTAAGTGGCAAAATAGAAATGGATTAATTTAACTCTGGATTCAGACACAGAAAGACCAAAAACAACAAAGTGTAAATTTCCAGTCAATAAATGTCAGGAATCAATAACTAGTTTTCAAAATGGAGCAAAAAATAAATAGTACAATGGGGCCTGAAACAGATTAAGTGCATACAAAATCAGCATTCTCAAATGCAAAACAACAACAGCAATAGAAAAATTTTACCTAAAAAAATTATTAATGTGTTCATTATACTCTGGAATAGTCAATCAGTTGCATTTTTAAAACTATCTAGGGGCTGTGTTTTTTTAGTCACGTGTAAATTTCTAAACCCATGACACAAAAGAAAATTCTCTAATATTACAAAATTGATATCTTTATATGAAAGGTGATTTTAATAAATTTGAATAAAAAACCATAACATTAGAAAAATATTAATATGAAAACATGCTCTCAATGTCTTTATACAGTAGATTTGAGGAAATTATTTCATTTACTACTCATAACATTATGTAAACTAAACATAAACTAAAACAACTCAAATGTTTTGAATACATATTTATATTGTCTTAATATTCAGAATATTTTCTTCAACAATAAATTCTGTTGATTGTTTAATAGAAATGATTCCAAATGTACTTATTTGGTAATTAAAAATAGAGAACAAAGAAGAAGATGTGTTTTTTTCATATAATTTGCATGATAAATACTATTTTATGATTGCTTATTCTGTTTTATAAATTATGTCATAAACTTAAACATCTGGTGGAAATTGTCAAATTGAGTTTATAGCTTTTAAATAAAACTCCAATTTTAACTGTATCATTTTAATTGTCAAAATAAAATTAAAAGGTAAGGAATATCTTGCCAAGATAAATTAAATCTTTAGCATTGAATAGCAAGTAAATAAATATTTATTAAAATATTGGTACGTCACTTAAGTTGGAGAGTATTTTCTCAGGCCAGCTAATTTATTTTGCATATGAAAGAACTGAAGTAATACATCAAGGACTCTTCCATTATTAAGAAGCAAACAATTTTAAAATTAGAGTTGTAAATTTTTAAAAATTCTATTCTATGTGAAGTTGTATAGCAATTCTCATGTGTCACTTGTTTCTCTCATTTCTGTAGTATTTAATGTCATGATTTATACTTACATGAGCTAGATTTATTATTTGAAAAGTTTGAATAGGTTCTTATTAAATATATGTGAGACCAAGAATATATTTGGATAAGTGCCTCTCTGAGGCTAATATTATAAAACATAATAAAAACTAATATTTACAGCACAATATGTTAAAATAAAATTCGAAACACCAATCTTAATCTTTTTGGCCTATTCTTATAAACTGAATAAACATCATCAAAGAGGTAGCCCTTTAAAATTTCAATAAATTTACTGTCACATAAATATTCTCATAAATCAAAACTTAATAATTCCCTGCTCATACCAACTTGATGTAGTTTAAAATATCAATCTGGTATAGTTTGAAATCTGGAAGAGTTGTAGCTCTAACTTTATTTTTTTTCTCAGGAATGCTTTGACAATTCTGGGTCTTTTGTGGTTCCGTATAAACTTAAGTATTATTTGTTCTACTTCTGTGAAAAATTTCACGTGTATTTTGAAAGGGATTGCATTAAATTTGTTGATTGCTTTGGGTAGTATGGTCAGTTTAACAATATTAATTCTTCCAATCCAAGAGCACAGGATATCTTTCCATTTCTTTGAATCATCTTCAATTTCCCTTATCAATATTTTATAATTTTCAGTGTATGGGTCTTTCATATCCTTTGTTAAGTTTATTTCTAGGTATTTTTTCGACGTGATTTTAAACAGATTTTTTTTTTAACTTTCTCTTTCTGATATTTCATTATTAGTGTACAGAAATGTGACAGATTTCTGTATATTAATCTTGTATCCTGTTACCTTGCTGAATTATTTATTAGTTCTAAGAGTTTTTGTGTGGAGACTTTAGGGTTCTCTATATAGAGTATCATGCCATCTGCAAATAGTGACAGTTTTACCTCTTCCTTTCCAATTTGGATACCCTTTATTTCTTGCGTGATTGCTGTGGCTAGGACTTCCAATAACATGTTAAACTGAATACTACAAAGCTACAGTAATCAAAACAGACACATAGATCAATAGAACAGAATAGAGAGCCCAGAAATAAACCCATGCACCTACAGTCAGTTAATCTATGATGAAGGAGGCAAGAATATACAATGGAGAAAAGACAGTCTCTTCAACAAGTGGTGTTGGGAAAGCTGGACACTACATGTAAAACAGTGAAATTAGAAATTCCCTCACGCCATATACAAAAATAAACTCAAAATGGTTTAAATACCTAAATGTAAAACATGACACCATAAAACTCCTAGAAGTGAACAGAGGCAAAACATTCTTTGACATAAGTACATGGCAATGTTTTCTTAGATCAGTCTCCCAAGGCAAAAGAAATAAAGGCAAAAATAAGCAAATGGGACCTAGTCAAATTTAAAAGCTTTTGCACAGCAAAGGAAACCATCAACAAAACAAAAGACAACCTACGGAATGGGAGAAAATATTTGAAAAGAATGCAACTGACAAGGAGTTAATATCCAAAATATACAAACAGCTCACACAATTCAATATAAAAAAACCAAGCAACCGAAGCAAAAAGTGGGCAGAGGGGGCTTCCCTGGTGGCGCAGTGGTTGAGAATCTGCCTGCCAATGCAGGGGACACGGGTTCGAGCCCTGGTCCAGGAAGATCCTACATGCCGCGGAGCAACTAGGCCCGTGAGCCATAACTACTGAGCCTGCGCGTCTGGAGCCTGTGCTCCGCAACAAGAGAGGCCGCGACAGTGAGAGGCCCGCTCACCGCAATGAAGAGTGGCCCCCACTCGCCACAACTAGAGAAAGCCCTCGCACAGAAATGCAGACCCAACATAGCCAAAAACAAAATTAAAAAAAAAAAAAAAGTGGGCAGAAAACCTAAATAGATATTTTTTCCATCAAAGACATACAGATGGTTAACAGGCACATGAAAAGATGCTCAACATCTCTAATTATTAGAGAAATGCAAATCAAAACCACAATGAGGTATCACCTCACACTAGTCAGAATGGCTATCATCAAAAAGTCTGCAAATGGGAATGTAAATTGGTGCAGCCACTATGGAAAACAGTATGGAGATTCCTTAAAAAACTAAAAATAGAACTACCATATGATCCAGCAACTCCACTTCTGTGTATATATCTGAAGAAAACTATAATTCAAAAAGATACATGCACCCCAATGTTCATAGCAGCTTACAATAGCCAAGGCATGGAAGCAAGCCAGGTGCCCATCAACAGATGACTGGCTTAAGACGATTATGTGTGTTTATATATATATATAATGGAATATTACTCAGTCATAAATAAGAATGAAGTAATGTCATTTGCAGCAACATGGATGGACCTAGAGAACATTACGCTTAGTGAAATAAGTCACACAGAGAAAGACAAATGCTATATATGATATAACTTACGTGTGGAATCTAAAAAATAATGCAAATGAATCTATATATAAAACAGAAACAGATCCAGAGACATAGAAAACAAACTTATGGTTACCAAAGGGGAGAGGGAGGTGGGGAGGGATAAGTTAGGAGTATGAGATTAACAGATACACACTACTATACATAAAATAGATAAGCAACAAGGATTTATTGTATAGCAGAGGGAATTATACCCAATATCTTGAAATAACCTATAGTGGAATATAATCTGCAAAAAACCCAACAAGTCACTGTGCTGTATACCTGAAATTAACACAGTATTGCAGATCAACTATACTTCAGTAAAGAAAAATCAACTTGGTGAAGGATTACAGCTCTTTGTTATTTTAATACCAACAAGATTGAACTCACTTCCTCTAGAGGTTTCTGTATGTTTTTACTTGTCTTTATATTTCTTTTGTTGTATTTGTCTTATAAATCTTTGGTCAATTAAGTCATGCAAATTTGCCTTTTAAAATCAGCAATGTATGGAGTAAATGATATTATTAAATAATTTAATTATGACAATATAATTATGATGTTATTTAAATAATTCTTTTGGAACAGGAAATTCAAGCTTTATAAAAAATAAAAAGCCAAATTTAAAATAAAAAGCATATTTTGTATAATTATTTGTCTTCTTTTTGACTCAGATAATAAAAGTAGAATAGGAAAATTCGTGGAAAAAAAAAGAAAACTCACTTCCTTGTGATGACAATATAAGATCATTCTCATTGTGTTATATAAAAATTCAGTTTGTTTTCTGCTCAGGCTGTTTTAAATAATTATATTTTTACCATTGTCCTAGCTGATTTAAATTTCTTGCTGTATCAGTTGAATCATGGACACTATACTCAATAACCACTAAATTAATTATACATAGAAGTATAAGTGCTATAAGGTTGTCTTAGTCAAAATACCTTATATTGGGCGGCTTAAATTAGATATCTATTTCTCACATTTCTGGAGGCTAAGAAGTCCAAGATCAAGGTGCCTGCGGTTTTAGAAATGGAATTTAAAATGCGTTGTGCATGCTTTACCTGTTAGGAAATCTTTTCTCAAAAATATTACAAGCTCAATAACAATCAGCCTGGGAAGACAACTGCTGATTGCTAAACATGAAATAAATAAAAGCATTTATTCTCTAGGACAGAAACTAATAGTCACAAAAGTTGCACTAATAAAGACTTCTAAAACTTTTTTTTTTATTACTTTCTTGGTAAATAAACAATGAATAATTGAATAAGGATCAAGTGATCCAGTTGAGGATTATTTCTAGTGAAGGCAAATCATCTGAAAAATTATATATGTTAAATAATTAGATTTAAAATTTTTAATGAATTAATTGTCTCCTCTCTGGTCACATCCGGTTTAGAATAATATAAGAACACAATATTTACTTTCTGAAGGTCTTGAGTTTTTATATTTAAATCTCTTATGAAACATGGTTATTTTGAAGTCTCTATTTTTTCTTTAATTTCATGGGTCAAATATATTGTCAGTATTTCTGTGAATTATTTAAGATTGTAAAAATGTTCCAGTAAATTGAATTTTAATGACTGGTGTCTTTTAAAAGAACTGGCTCTTGCAAACCTCAAGAAATGCTCTACTGTGTATCATTTGGACTTAAAGACTCTACCTATGTTTTATGGGTGCAAGTTTAAAACACCGTCTCTTTGACTGTAGTGATTGTGCTGCTCTGTGATGTAATACTCAGTATGGTTTCCAAGATCCTTAATTGACTGTGAGTCTTTGGACTATAATCAAATCAAGTGAATTAGTGAAGTCACTTTGACTAACTGGGTAATTTCCGAAGAGGTTAAGACATATTTAAGTGTGAAAGTACCAATTAACTTGCTATCTTTCTTTGTCCATATACAAATTATTTTCTCTCTGCAAATCTCTGATTAAATGATAAATTAAAGTAGTGGATGCTCTGTCTTCCATTAAAGTGATAAAATCAGTATATGAGATGTGGAACCAGAATGGAAGCATTTGGATAATATTGTCATTTCACCATGCAGGTGATTGTATATGTTTAATTACATGAATATAGAGGTATTTTTAAATTTAAAAAAAATGTTGAAAATTACAGCAAGAAAAACAGTACATGAAAAGAAAATTTATCCCTGAGATAGAGTAAGTACTTAGCAAGAAGCTGTACATCCCTTCTATCACCAAAAAGCTTCACTTGCTGAATCTTTCACCATTTTAAGCTTTCATGCTGATTTTTATAGTGCTATTAATATAATTAAAAGCTATCCTTTCTGAAGTCAGAATATTAATAATTATTGTAACTTGCTCCTGTTGATTTTAAATATTGCCGCTCATTAACTAAAGCTAAAACTGTGATGATTTTTTGTTTATAGTTACCTATGACTTAAAGTCATCTATCTGTATAATAAACAACTTCCTTTGGAAACATATTGACACTGACTCTCTAAATTCAGGTCCCCAATTCTGAAACTGACAAGGATTCTTTTAAACCCAAACTACCTACAGAGTTTCCCAGACAAAAACTAAATAACATAAAAGACCTGCTTCCTTGGTTTATGACTCAAAATATAAAATTCATGAGAAGTGTGATACTTGAAGTACAAAGAATTGATTGGTATTCTATTTATTTTTAATTATAGCAACACCATAAGGGCTGCCCTGTTTCAAACTCACAATATGTGAAGAGATATAAACTTAACGTCAAAGGTGTGTAAATAAGAATTCTTTTGTCATCTTGAGCACTGAAATCATGTGTAAGAAGTGGTTCTCTGTGCCTGGTCACTTTATACTCCTCTGGAATTTCGATTCCATGAAATGACGTCTGTTTTGGATTCTATGTTTTATAATTGCCTCAAATGAGTTTCTTTCTGGGAGCATTAATAGGACCTCTTCCTCATGAATCTCACAAAGAGCTCTTCAAAGCCCCTGGGACAGTGTTGCATTTGATTCTTATTCTGCATATTGTTTTAACCTGTTCAGGGTTTTCCATACTTTCCCTTCAACACAAACATTGTGCTGACGTTTCCCTGTACCATCTTGAATGACTGTAATGTTATTCTAACTAGTTGTGTATCAGGCATTACAGATTGTCTGCCCTTCACAACTCCAGTAATTTTCATTCCTATCTTTGTTAAATGGTAATGGTAACAAAAACCTTTATAAAGTAACATTGTCTTTCCTTGTTGTGAGTATACTATTTCTGCTATATTCCCTGAGAATTTTCAAAGAAAGATGTCATACTGCCAAGCAACAGAAAAAGCATCATTATTATTATTTTTTCTTTAGTAGCCATCTGACCAATGGTCACAGGTTTATTGGTAGGGAAAACCTTACTAGTGTCTTATGGTCTCGACAACTGGTTCAGCCAGGCTGGATCAGCCAGTAGGTAGGCACCGGCTGATGGCATGGTGATGACACTGATTAACAGGTAAGTGTGAGAGT
Source organism: Balaenoptera acutorostrata (assembly GCF_949987535.1). NCBI lineage: Eukaryota > Metazoa > Chordata > Mammalia > Artiodactyla > Balaenopteridae > Balaenoptera > Balaenoptera acutorostrata. The sequence goes on from NC_080076.1 coordinate 10,096,911, forward strand.
TACAACCACTGAAACCTCTCCAGATAGGGGGAGGTGCCTCTTGCTGTCTACTGCAGTCGTACCTCTATAGGACATTGACTGAAGGGAAACATTGCCCATTAACCCTGGGTGATGGGATAGTTGTAGGGGGTCAATTACATGCCCAATATCCCCCTCATTGTGGCTATTACACCCTCCTTCTCTGTGGTAGAAGAGCTATACCTGTTCTCACTCCTCCTGAACAAGTGAGACCTTCTATCAAGGTCATTTGCCACCTGTTTTACATCGTAGCTTGACCAATCTCCTCCTTTCAAACTCAGCCCTTATTGAAAAACTCAGCTACATCCAGCCAAATGTCTAGTGACATATTAAACGTGCCATGCATCGAAAGATTCCATCCTCAGCTTGTCAACCTCTGTGCATTTCTCTAACTGTAGGCTCTTCCTCAATACACACAGTTCATATAAATCCTGCTTTCCTACAAGATTCAAATCCTGAGCCAACTACCTAACCCCATGTGCCATCACCAGCTAGGCTACCAAGGCCAGAAGGGTTATTATTGGCTATACAGTGACAACACAATCATTAGACCAATAAAACATTATAGTATTTTTAACATATTAATCCTGTAAACCAAAAGTACAAATAAACGTTATGGGCTATTTGAACTCAGGGATGTCTCCTAAGCATGGATGTTTTCAACAAGACCAAATATCAAGGACCATTTGGCATGAACCAAATATCTCAATGGACATTTTGGACAGGACCAAATGTCTGCTAATTGTATATACACATCAAAACTCTTCATATAGTATATTTTAAATATGTACTTTTATTATACCTCAATTATACCTTAATAAATTTTGTAAAAATGTCATATACTTAACATATGTTTACAATAACATTAAGCAGATATTATTTTTCTCAAATACACACATACATTACTCCTTTGGGGTATCTATGTAGAATTTGATTCAAAGCTGTTAGATTAAACATCAAACAATTATATGAAGTAATGATTCATATGCACTTCTGTCTCTCACAATCTTTTCTTAGTACAATATACATTTAGACATTTGGTTAATTTTTACTAATGAAGAGGTCAGACAAATAAAAACATTTTTCTTCTTAGAAATGTTCTTTAGAATAATTTACCATGCTGATGTTCTTGGTTTCCCTAGAAACTATATTAATGAAGCAGTTTTTAATGTAAGGGAAAGAAAATTAGGACATTGTTTTATACTTTAAAGAAAAGATAAATATAAATTTTAGTGATAAGTAAATTTCATAATTCCTTTTAGAAGAAATTATTTAGGATTATTCTTCAGATTATAATATCACTAGGGAGTAAGATTAATATTTCTTCAATTAAGAAATTTTCTTTAAGATCAATATTTCTTCAATCATTGTCAATCTGTGTGGGGAGGCAAACTTATGGCCCAAGGCTGAGAGAGGAGAATACAGGCAGGTAAAGAACACGGGTACCAGGAATGAACAGTGGGAAGAGCTCTCCTAGAAAGAGCCCCGGACAGAAAGAGCCAGCATCTGTGCCTCCAGTCTCTGGAGGAGATAGCTCTAGATTACAGCTGCATTTGCTCCCCTAATCCTCTAGCCCCTAAGCCCGACTCAGAACTTTGGTAAGAACCTTGGTGAGAACTCTCTCCTGCATACACATCACTGCCAAGGTCCTGAGGAGCTTGATAAACATCTACACCTGCTAAACTGAAATTGAAACTGTGGGTGAGGTCCTGTTAATTCTGATGCACTAGGAGGTGTGATGTGTCCTGGAGTAGCAAGAAGGTGAGGGAGTAGAGAGAGAAAAGAAAGAAGAAATCAACCTGCTTCTATCCTGTGTCCACTGAATGTATCTAAGCCTAAAAGACTCCCTAGGAGGGGATGGGGATGAGGGTAGGAAGAAGGAGAAGTTTTACTGGACAGGGCTTTTACATTACTAACTTCATTAATACTTTCATTCAGTCAACAAATATTTATGGAGTACCTACAATGTCATAGACACGCTTGCAGGGTGCTGGGGATGTAGAAGTGAATAAAAAGCCAATATGCCTGTTCTCCTGGACCAGCATTCTAGTTGAATAAGAGAGACAATAAACTGAAGAAACAGAAAGCAGAGCAGGGGAATAAAGAAGGTATGAGCTTTCTATTACTCAGACGGGTCAGGAAATACCTCACTGAGCAAGAAAGCCGATATTGGAGAAGAAAACTAAATGAAGTCAGGCCTAAATAAATCAGAATGTTCGGATGACTATAACAGTCTGAGTTTTATCATCTTTGAACACCTAGAAAATCGATGGGACTTATCCTGTGATTTCTTTCAAGGACAGGAAGAAACGGACAAAATGATTTTAACAGGGTGTGTTGGCAACTAGTAAAGTTATTTTCTACTTACAATTTATATAGTGAGGCTTATTCAATAAAACTGCTACATTTATTTAATACACATGCATCATTATAAAAGAAGCCATTCTCTTTTTAAACATGAACTGTGAAAAAATGGTCTGCTGAGAAGCTTTTTAAATATCTTTTTTATGACATGTATAAAATAAGTATAAAATATTTAATCATACAGCTCTGATCAAGTTTGTATTCATTATGTAAATGTATGCTGTGTACTTACAGTGTGTTCAGTATTCTGGTAGGCCCTATGGGCAAAATAGTATGCATGCTTTCAGGAGACATTTACAACAAGGGGCATATTTAATGGAAGAATGTAGATGCTTTCATTTATTCCACAACTATTTATGGAATGTCAACGATCCTAGAGTAAGATGACAAAAAAATCACATGGGAAAGTAGAAGCTTTATTTCAGAGTAATAATGTCTCCACCTCCTAGCAATTAGCAGATAATGTATATGTTACGGGCACTTCAGTCCTTTATCAGAAAGAAAAAGAAAGACGAAATAATGAGAGAGGTGAGGAGTTAGAGATTAATTAACAGCTCTTAATTTCTAAAAAGAGACGGTCAAAGTGTTCATCAAGGAAACTGAGAGTAAAGTCAGAGATTTTTAACTCTGATACGTAAGGATTGTGGTCTTAGCCCTCTATGAGATTACAGTACGAAGACTAGGATGTAGACAATCTCTGCCTTCATGAATCTTACCATATTAAAATTACAGAGGAAACACAGCACAATGGAGTGATTATGAACCTGAGCTCTAGAGCCAGAGTTTCTATAATAAAATCCCAGCTGCTCCATCTACTGATTTTGTCCCTCAATGTTCTCATCTGTAAAATAGGTGCTCATAATAGTTCCCATTTCTTAGTGTTATTACGAAGATTAGATGTATTAATACTTGGAAAGGCCTGAGAATATGTATAGAATATTGTCAATGTTCACTAAATATTAGCTAGGATAAATAATTGATAGGATAATTTAAAAGATTGTAATGAGATGACAAATATTATTTTAATGATATAAATAACTAATGATAAGTGTTATAGCTGAAATGATTCATGATGAAAAGTTCACAAAATTCAGGAAGGGGAGGTTTTCTTTATGAATATGCAGGAAGAAAACATAAGCTAGTCTAACTTGTTGGAATAAAATAGAGAATAGAGAATAATGATGACCTCAACTGTTACAGACTGAATTGAGTTCCCCCAAAATTTATATGTTGTAGCTCTAAACCCCACTGCCTTAAAATGTGTATTTGGAGTTAGGACCTTCAAAGAGGTAATTACCTTAAGGCGAGGCTTTAGGGTGGGCCCTAATTCAATCAGACTGATGTCCTGATAAGAAGAGGACATTAGGGCACAGGGAAATACGCCAGGAATGCACACACAGAGAAAAGGCTATGAGGACACAGTGAGAAAGTGGCCATCTGCACACCAAGGAGAGAGACCTCAGGAGAAACCAAACCTGCTGACACATTAATCTTGAACTTCCAGCCTCCAGAACTGTGAGAAAATAGATTTATTTTGTTTGAGCCACCCATCCACCCAGTGGTATTTTGTATGGCAGCCCTAGAAGACTAAGACATCAATAATAAAAATAGTGAACACTCCCTCTATTGCTGTGAGCCTCTGTCTCTCTTACTCTTATATGCTAGCAAAGACAAAACAAAAATTAATACCTTAATTAATTCCCCTATTGCAGTTCTGATGAGGAAACAACATAGGTAACAGTGAGAGAGCCTCCATAAATTCTGGGTTCCAAGGAAGTCTCATTTAAGCTGAAGCCTGGCAGGTAAGCAGGATCCAGCCAAGTGAGGAGGCGGATGAAGCCTGAGTCCAGGTGGACAAGACTGCAGACCTGATGGTCTGAAGCATGAAATGGGGCTGCTCAACAATGCAAAGAAACCAGTTTTGTGACTAAAGTTCAGTGAGGAAATGGAGGGTAGAATGAATGGGCTGAAGTTAAAAGTCAGGGGAGACTATATATATACCAGAGCCTTGACAAATGGCAGTTATTTATCATACTAAATAGTTTTATTATCTTATCTAAAAAGCCCCAGGAATATTTTATTTAAAAAAAAATCTGTAAAACAAGATTTAAATGTCATAGAGAAAATATTAATATTATAGAAATAAGATAAAGACTTTTCTTAGAAATATTAGTCATAGATTATGTAACTAATAATACTTTTTTACAATCTATTTTGGGAGTGTTTTTCTAAATCAATCTTTTTTCCTCAGAGGAAACATACTGATGACTCATGTAACAGATATTTATTTTAACAACACAAGTTAAAACACAAAGATTTGATTAGAAGTTTTTCTAACTGTAACCACATTTTTATATAAGAATATAAATAAAATATATAATCCAATGAATCTAGAGCCAAACAGATATTTTGTGCTGCATCATTTCACTGGCTTATGAATATGGCTTCAGAATTTGAATTAATATCACATTATAACTAAGTTAATTATGAGGCCAACAATAATAAAAATCACTGATTGTAATAAAACATTAATTATACATTGACAATATTTGTTTTTATTTACTTTTTTCTTTGAATAGGAGTCCAAACTTTATAACTTTAAAATTATATAATTATAATTTATAATTATAAAGTTTAAATTATAAATTTAAACTTTTAAATGATAAACTTGTAAATTATAATTATATAATTACAATTTTGTCAAAAATAGTGTGAAGTTTGTTTTTAGTCCTTGAATTATAAGCAATAAAAACTTATATTTGAATAGATTTTAAATAATGTTTGCATATATTTTTTCAATATATTAGAAAGCTAAATGAAGAATCTGAAAATGGAAAATAGAAAAAATTAATTTTGATGAAGTAATATGGAGTGAAGTTGAAACAAAATGTATCTCTGCTATTTATTGAAAATTCTGAATCAATTATCATGAATTTCTAGGAATTAATCCATATGGTGTAAACTGCAAAAGCAGAGACAGCAAAAAGAAACTATAATCTCATTGCTAAGTTATCTGTAGTACAAAGTATTTGGGTTATTATAGGGGTTGAAATAGAGGACGTTGGGAGGGTGGTCATGATCTCTTTCTGCTGGAGCATCTACTCATGTTTGAGAAATGGGCTCTTCATTGTTAACAGTTTCAAAAGCTATTAATTGTCTCATCATACACAGTCTCAACTTGCACACACACAAACTAACTGCAATGTATCTAGGGAAGACGATGTTTTCTTTTACAGCAATGGTTGCTCATGGTAAAACTGGCATTTCTTCTCATGGTTTTTTATCACATGTTGAGAATTATATTCACTGCAATCTTTTAAATATTCATAAGATTGGCATATTTTAATTGAATGTGCTATACAGTTAGAATCTCTAACAGTAGAGTACTCTATAATATATTGAAGAAAAGCACAATAATCTGTTAAAAGGTAAACTCAGGAACACTAAAATGTTCTAGAGTTTATTTGAGCAAATTTTGATTCCAGTCAGGCAGTGCCAAACCAGAAGTGGCTGGGAATGCTGGGGACAGGAGCATTTTATAGGCTTTTATAGTGCAGATGCAGAAGCAATGCAAGCAGCCTTATCTGGGAAAGTCTAAGGGGCTGTGTGTAATTGGTTATGTTTAATTTTGGTTTTCTCCAATGTGAGTTCATTTACAGGAATTCACTCTGGCTTAGGTTTTGGTTTGTTTCATAGGATTCTAAGACATTAGAGCCACCTCTAAAATGAACTTAAAAATCTAAAATATTTGATTTTTAGGATCGATTAGAAGTTCAAATTAAAGATTGAAAATAAACAAAAACAATAACAACAACCAAAAAAAAAAAAAAACCGTGTAAAAGAATATCCAGCGAGTTTTACAAAGGTAATGCCAGATTTACAGTCTTGGAGTCCCCCAGTGCCGTCTATAAAAAGAGGCAGCCGATTGGCTGTGTTCTGCCTTGTTGTTTTCAGCCTCTGTCCATCTTGTTCAGACACAATGTCTAACTGGCTTCTGGGCTTTCTTCAAGTGCCCTTGAAATACTGAAAGTGATGACGTTCTGTAATTGCTATCTCATTTCAGTCCAGTGACACTCAAATTTTTCACTCTTCTGAACTCTATTCCAAGCCTAGTTTTCATGACTTTTGGAAAAAGGCTAAAGGGAATTCTCATAGCACAAAGGTAGCATTGCTTTACTTATAGTATGCTTGCCATGGTTCTGTGCTGTGATTATTAATTTCAGATAATATTCAGTTCCTCATTCTGTCTTCTTTCTCAAAGTTCAAAGTGTTTAAAAAATACTGGTCGTGTAATAAAAAACACTGGCTTCCCTTGTGTCTAGCAGCTACTGTGCAAATCCATGCAAATGTAAATTTAGTTTGTAGTCCTTCAGTATGCCCTTTCTCATTTCTCCTTTTATTTTTCAGGAAGAAGAAAAAAGCGCATTTCTATTTGTGAAGTGCTCAGCTCTTTGCTCTATTGTTCTTTCCCTCCGATCATCACTGTTAAGTGATGTTGGAAGTAATTACATCCCACTCTCTTTTGGCCAGAAAGCAGTTTTCAGTTAGAGAACAGCTTGAAAAACATTCACCATTACACAGTAACCATGTCTCAATGATACCCTCTGTGCAACAGTATTAGATTTTCTCCCTCTGCCTGGCGAGGGCAGCTCAGACTATCTAGTTAATCATTTCATGCCCATTAACATGTTAGCCACACAAATACTGTCTTTATCCCACATTTCACATCCCAAATCCACCCCCAACCCCTTGAAACTCCTTTAGATCACATTACTCTGTCCCCACTCTAAATTCCTGTGGTGCTTATGGCCGGTGACATTACATTTTAGATCTAGAGATATACTTACAAGTGTGTAAGATGTTTGTGATAGTAATACCCCAAAACCTTTGGAATAAGAGCTGTGTCTCAAAGATCAGCATGTTTCCTAGAGCTGAGCTATTTGTAAAGTATTTTTCACAGAATGTCACTTAATACATTTTAAATTGAATTTAATTGTACCTAGGAAGCACAGTGTTTTTAAAATCACTCACCAGGAAATAAACTTTAGAAGTAGGTTAATAAATGAAATGCCCAAGGCAGTGTTAATTTCCCCTTCTCTCAAGCCTTGTGCAAACTCTGCTCTTAATCATATTTTATTGTGCTTGCCTATTTATATTTTTGTTTTCCCTGATGGACAATGAATTCCTTGAGGACATGGGGCTGTGAGATTGATTTCCTTCTTTCTCTTTCTGTCTTTTTCCCTTCATATCTTTATTCCACACGCCGACACACTGCCTGGATAAATTTGGCGTTAAGTGCTTCATGAATGAATGATTAATTTAAATTTTAGGCATGGGTCTAAATATTTAAGTTCTCTCTGTGCATCCCATCTGTCATGCCTTTGTCTACAAATGAGAGGAGAACCCGTCAGTAGCAGTCTTTATTAAAAAACAGAATGTATCTTTGCTTCTCTCCTCACCATGATTACCTGAGTGGGAAAACCTGGCAAATGATAAATTGAAAGAGGGGTGGTCCTCTTCGTCTTTCTCCTCAGATTATGGATTCAAGCAATAACAACTGAAATATATGGGAAGTTCTATTCTTTAAATCTCCTTCACTCTGCTTGGGTGTTTTTATGTCTTCCTAGGGAGAACAGATTACCAATCACCCCACTTTATTCTTTCATTGTGTAACAAATGCTTGTAGAATTCCTATGGTAGGCTAACTGTTACATGGGGACAACAGCCAGGTTTTTAACAAGAGGATGGTGTCCTCTACTGTCATGGAGAGTATGGGGCAGTGATAACCCACATATTACTATTTATCAGGTCATCACATTATATCAACAAATATCAGCTCTTTGAAGCAATTAATAATATTCATCTTTCATAGAGGAAGAAACTGAGTCCAAAAGAGTTTTGAAGACTAGACCGTGGCAAAATACCCAGGTCCTCTGATTTGACGTCTAACTAGTGGAGCTCCTATATTGTTTTGTTTTGTTATTCCACATAACTCCAGTCTCATACTTGTTTTCCTTAGAAGCTGTTCTAGTCTTTTACCAGTTTCACTCCCCTATAATTGGGCTAGTATATATATATGAGTTGGCTCCTTCTCTACCAAATCTCCTTCTCCTCTTCAATTGTGTTCTGAATGCCTCCCCAAATAGACATTTGAGATCTAGAAATGAGTGAAAACACACACAAAATACACAAACATTTTACTGAATACGAGGATTTTTTTAAAAATTGACATCACTAGATTCTATAATAGACCCATAGAGGGGGCAAAGAAAACATGAGCCAGGTATTAGTTTAAAAAAAGTAGTAATAGTAACTTCACTTAGAAGCAATGAATGAATATATGCCATATGCATTCAGTACTTTGTCTTATGCTCACTCAGTTCTGTGCTGTTGGTATTATAATTCTCACTTACTTCATGGGAACCATGAATTTGCAGAGATCTTACGTAGTTCACTAATTTTTACAACAGTTAATAAGAATAACAACAATACCTCAAACATAACTGGTTTCCTTGGTTCTCCAGCTTACAGACGGCAGATCTTGGACTTCCCTGCCTTCATAATCACTTGAGCCAATTTCTTATAATAAATCTCTTTTTTCTTATATATTCTCTCCAGATACATGCAAATATTGCCTCATTTCCACCGTGCTATTGGATAAAAGGTATTAGCAATTAATTCAATGAAAATGGAAATAATAAAAGATGAAGATATTAAACCACCATACTCTCCTTGAAGTTGAATTTATTATTTTTACTGTCCCATGTTTTTTCTTTTTCCAACATCAGTTTTGTTCACAGTCAGTCGTTCTCGATCAGAATAAAATATTTCATGCTTTGTCAGGTATACCTCACAATATTGTGACAAACACACTTAATTCTCTGAAAAACTTTAACAAAATGATCAAACAACCTTTCCATAACATCTCTACTCTCAGCTTCTCTACATCTGTTCAGAAATGACACCAGGCCGCTGCTTCCCCAGCTAGAAATAACCTTTCTGTTATTTCTTCCAAAACAATTCTGCCTCTCATTTCCATAGATTTTAGCTACTTATTTATCTGTTCTTTTGTAACTTGGATCGAAGTAAAAATAACCAAGTGTTCTATTTCACACTGTATGCAGAAATTCTTTATCTTCTTTATGGCATGGTTAGAGAAGAAACTCTTTACAGATTTCTTTATTAGAGAATTTCATCATTGGGAAAGAACCAAAAATTGTTACAAAAAATAAATATCAAGAAATTAGCTTTATTTATATGTTTTTCCTGTTTTCTCACCTCTTCCCCCCCAAAAAAATTTTTTTCTCTCAGAGCTTGGCTTTCTACAATAAAGAGCAAACAGCCTATACTGAGACAACTGAGTGAATGTGAATATGGCTCCCTAGTCCTGTCAATTCTCACTTCAAAAAACACCTCTCATCTGTCTCTTTGCATTTCACTGCCTGCACTCTATAACATTTCCTTAAGCAAACACACTAATATCTTTACTGCCTTTCAAATAAAGTCCAAATGCCTTGAGCTTCTATTCAAACATCTCTTCAAATTTGCATCAACTTGTATTTCTGGTCTAAAGGCATCTTTCACTCGAACTATATTATTCTGTTTTCTTTCCTTTTTACTCTTTCTGAATTGAAAAATATTTTGCTTCATCTCCACATTTACATTATATTTATCTCTTTGCATATGTTTTCTCCTTCCATCTAGATTGCAAACCTTTGGGCAGATACCATGTCTTCACCATCATTTTATCTCCCAGAAGTTCTTTCACTCTCATTCTACTAAGGACAATTAATATGGGATTGTGGCATTTGTGTAAATAGAACAGAGGCTTTAGAAAGGAAGAAAGCTACTGTAATAGGAAACAAAAACTTTTTATAGGCCTTTCTCTATTCATGGTATTCATTCTACATTAAAGTTGAATAATGGAATTCCACGTTAATAGAGCAAGAAGATAATCTCCGGAATGCCAAAAATGTCCCATATTCTAATTGCCCAAGCATTCGTTATCAATTAGAATCAATTGTCAATGATTATTTTTAGCATTTTATACGGGTTCTCTGAATAGTTAGGCTTATATTAGGCTGTGAGTAACAGAAATCCTGTCACCTCCAAGAATTGATTAGAAGTCCTTGTTTATTTGTTTGTTTCATGAAGCTAGAAGTCTGGAATTGGGCAAAGCTGAGGACACTGAGACATTCTTGAACTTTTCATTAAGGTTACAATATGCCTGCTGCGGCCACCATGACTGACTGCCATGTCCATGTTTCAGCAAGAAAAATGGAGAAAAACAAGAAAAAGGGATGACACATGTGTCACAAAAGAAAAAAAAGTAGAAATTCACAGCTGTCTTTCACATATTTCTCATGATCATAATTATGAAATATGAACTCCCCTAACTGCAAACAAGGTTGGGGAACGTCATTTTTCAATGGATAAGTCACTATACTGAACAGAATCAAAGTTTTGTTAGTAAAGGGGGAAAAAATGAGTCAATATTGTGTAGGATATTTTGTATAGGATAATTTTGTCCTTTTCCTTTGTAATTAAATTTATAGTTAGAAGGATTAACACCAATATACAAAAGTCAAAGAGGGTCCTAAGCTTATTAGAATTAACCAAAGTAAGTGCATCAATTTGGAAGTGTAGCATATTTTTATAGACTTTATTTTTTAGGGCAGTTTTAGATTTTCAACAAAATTGAGCAAAAAGCACAGAGTTCCCATAATACCCTCCTCACACACTCACCAAATCACACACAGACCCTCTCCCACCTCTAGCATACTACATCCTGCCCTAGAGTGGTACCGGTTTTACAACTGATGAATCAACATTGATACAGTGTTATCAATCAAAGTCCATTCTTACATCAGTGTTCACTCTTAGTGTTGTATATTCTACGGGTACAAATGAATAATGACATGTATCCACCATTATAATATCACAGGGAATAGTTTCACTGCCCTAAAAATCCCCTGTATTCCTCTTATTCAGCCTGCCCTCCCACCAAATCCCTGGAAATCCCTGATCTTTTTACTGTCTCCATAATTTTGTCTTTTCCAGAATGTCATATCGCTGGATTCATACAGTATGCTTTTTGGTTTGGCTTCTTTCACTTAGTAATATACACTTAAGGTTTTTCTATGTCTTTTCATGGCTTGATAGTTCATGTCTGGATGTACCAGAGTTTGTTTATCCATTCGCCTACTGAAGGGCATCTTGGTTTCTTCCAAGTTTTGGCAATTATGAATAAGGATACTATAAATATCATGTGTAGGTTTTTATGTAGACATATGTTTTCACTCATTTGGTTGTATACCAAAGAGCACACTTGTGGATCATAGGTTAAGAGTGTATTTAGTTTTGTAAGAAATTGCCAGCTGCTGTATCATATTTCAAATATAAATGTAGGGTACTTGAGTGGTATCATTACCTGATATTCATACAGGGATTAAATAAAACTTGATATCTAATCACTGGCTGAGAATTTCTTGAGCTACATGAAAATCCAAATTGAATTGTTCCAGTTTAAGCTACAGTCTCATGACTCAGGAGCTGTCTAGGCATTTTCACATTAAAATATGGGAGTGAGATTATCATTTCTGCATATCACATGTAGGGATGTCAGACTGAGACACAATTTTGATACTATTTGTCTCAACTCTCATATTTAAATAATATTACTATAGAATATATACTATATATACATTATAGTGTCTTATTTTTCTATCACCCTGAAATTTTGCATTGTAAAGTATTTCATTGAATTATAAAAGGAAACACTCTATCACTAAGAAAACTGTATGAAATAAATTTATACATGTAAATGTTATATGGGCTATTTTTCTCTGTTGTTAGAATGGAATAAAATGCATTTGACTTCATGTTGCCAGAGTATATTGTCATGGGGAATATAATGTATACTGATTCAAACTGTGTGTCAGCAAAAGAATATCCTGTTTAGAAATGACCATGACTCCTGATGCATGCCCAGACATGTGTCAAGGTGCTAGGTAAAGACTAGGGGTGAAACACAACAGAGATATTTATGGCTGCTTTGCTTGTACTTTGCTATCTCATTTCAGTGTCTCTCATGTGTGGAATCATGAAACCACAATGGCTTTTTAAAATACTGAAATATTGGGTCTAGTTACAGGTCAAAGTTTTTGATGTTCTTTGTTGTTAGTTAAAAGTCATGATTTCTTTCTCAGTAGTACTTTGGGAATTTTTGTTGCTTTTCACTTACTTTTCTAAATTTTCATAAAGTATTTTTCCATTAAAAAAACACACTGTAGTTTACAATTTGGTTTAATAATAGTATGATAACTACAAGATTAGGTACTAAAATTGAATGTATATTTTCAAGTAACTCATTTATATAACGAATATTCACCATCATTTTTATGCAACACACATAGTCCTATGGGCTGTGAATAACAATGAAAAAAAGCATAGCCTTTAATTTCAAGGGGACCTCGGTATCCTGGGGAGAAACAGAGAATGAAACCAACAATTAACATATAGATATCAGGTGGAGAATTGATGGACTGTAATGAAAATGCACAGAGAAGGCACTTACTGCACCTGGGAGGAGGATGAGAGTATGAAGATTCAGAAAGCCATCCTAAAGGAGATATTTTAGCAGAAATACAACTAACATTAAATGTGATACAATATTTTAATCATTCTGAAAGCAGCATGGAACCTTGCAGTTCCTGTTACAGATATGTTTTTTGCAATTTGTCTAAAATAATTTTTATAATTGGAATGCTCAATTGTTTTTTAGGAAGCATGAAATAAAGTTGCATTCAAATTATAAGAAACATACTAAGGGCTTCCCTGGTGGCGCAGTGGTTGAGAATCTGCCTGCCAATGCAGGGGACACGGGTTCGAGCCCTGGTCTGGGAAGATCCCACATGCCACGGAGCAACTGGGCCCGTGAGCCACAATTACTGAGCCTGCGCGTCTGGAGCCTGTGCTCCGCAACAAGAGAGGCTGCGATAGTGAGAGGCCCGCGCACCGTGATGAAGAGTGGTCCCCACTTGCCACAACTAGAGAAAGCCCTCGCACAGAAACGAAGACCCAACACAGACAAAAATAAATAAATAAATAAATAAAAGACTGTGAATTTCTTTAAAAAAAAAAAAAAAAAGAAACATACTAAAAATGAGTTTTACAATTATAATATTTTTAAGCTACACAAAAAAGTAAGCAAAAATTCCTTTGACGAAAATGTCACGTCTCTTTTCAATCGCTGAGAATTTTCTAAGACAGCAATTAAAAGATGTATACAATTGGAAGATGTATATAATTGGAAGAAGAAATTCAAAGCATACATACATGAGTTAAAAGGAAATGTGTAATTTTCAATTGCTTCAGGGATCTATATTAGTTATTTCATGTTACAAAGACCTTTAAAAGATATTGTTAGAACAAATACCATTATTAAAACAAAAGCTTTTTAATTCAAAGTCTTATCACAAAGCACCTTACCACACTCTTGTCAGTATCTACACTTATAAATGCATCCTTCGACTTATTATCTGATAAGGTATATAACACTTTGGATTCGTATAACATAAAGAAAATAAAAGAAATTCTAGAGAATAGGAGATGGACCCCAAATCATGTAAATTAACTGAGCGTATGCATTCTTTAGTTTGTGAAAATATTGAATGAATCTATATAAACAATCTTTCAAATCTATAACAGTTAATTAGGTGAAAAGCAGAACTGAACATCTTCCAACTTGAGTATCTGATACAGGGCTATGATATTATTTGATATCTTACAGATGTCAAGTTTTAATAGGCAACTGAATTCAGAAAGGTGTTATTTACATTTACAGTCCTGATAAAACAAAGTATGACTGAAGAAAAAAACTGATTTTAGCTTTAATTAGATTTAAAAGTAAGCACAAACCAAATAATAAGTCCTAAATCGATCATACTTCCTAGGAAGCTAAATCTACGGGTACATCTGCAATACAAATAAAACAGAGTTACATGAATGCATGGTGACCTAGGGCTTGGAAGTCAATCAAATCAGATACCCAGACTGCATGTGCGTTATACTCGTATTTCATTTTCTGAGAAAACATGACTTTTTTGGCAAGATATAATCTGTTTGCCCCTTATGATCCTATACTAAACTAAACAGTAAATGATTTAAATGATTTAAATCTCTGTTTATTGGAATGTAGAGGATTAAAACTAACTCAATTCAGGTAATTTATTAAGCAGGGGGTCATAATTTTTGAAGAAGGACTAAATTTGAAATAGAGATAAACTTAGATAAATTCACTTCATCTCAACCACAGCATCTTTTAGAAATAAGCATTTGAAACCTGTGAGGAACTGTAATTTATGTAACAATCATAAAACTTTGGCTTGGGTTCCTGTTAAAATGTTTTTGAAGATAGAGATCTGAATTAATTAACTAGGTGAAAGTATGACTCATATAATGTTTGAATCAGCTCCTCTATCTTCCCCAAAAGTTTGATTTAATAATGTTTCTTCCTACGTTTGAAAGATTAACCATGCTTTATATTTCCTGGCAAACTAGTCATCACACTTCTGTTGGATTGGGTTTTATTTTTGTCTTTCAGGTGCATAAATCACACAGCTTATTAGTTGGAGAACCCTTTCATGTCTTTAATCACCTCCGAGTCTGAAAACTCTGAAAATGAATCAGATTGGCAGGCCTACTTCTAAAGATCTTTAAAATATTCTCCCATAAGGAGGATAAGTTGAAAAGATGGTCATTTAGCAATGCTGCCTTCAGAGAAATATGCCTCGCTGAAAAATGCATGCCTTAGTACTTTGGAATGGATGTGATAAATAGCCTGCTTTCATCAAAGATGTACCTTATGTCCGCTGCCATGTCTGGAATATGAAAACAAAAGATTGATGGCATTGCCTAACATTTGTCATCATTAAGATATCAACATATATTTCTTAGAGTGCCATTAAATAACCATTATTGAAATCTACCTAATTTACACACACACATACAAAACTGATAGCCACCTCTTGTGATGTTTGTCATTTAGATAAATCTTTGAGTTAAAGAAAATAGAATAAATATAAAAAATAGTTCACCTTGATTCATTTTAAAATTAAGATTTGAATACTATATTTGTCTTTCACATGTTCTCTCAGCTTTTATTTTTAAATGAAGATTTAAGTAATAGAAGTTTATATCTTAGAAAATGTCAATATTAAATCTAGCACAGTTTCTAAACAACCTCTGTGGAGCTTTGGAAATTAGACCTAAGTGCTCACGGGGTGTAGGGAGTGTGGGCATGGCAAATGAAAAATACTTCAGCCTGGTTTTAATCAGACAAGTGGCTCTTTCACATCAGGCATTTCCATAGCAAATATCAAACAAACAAACAAGTTTTCTATGCTTAAAATCCTGGCATAGTCTAGTTAGACCTAGTCTCCATCTGGCTATACGATGGAATCACTGGGGAAATTTTTTAAAGTACTCATGCCTGACTCCCCACCCCCAGAGGTTCAAATGTGGTTGGTCTTGGCTGTAGCCCAGGTATTAGTATACATTTTCAGATAAAAAGATGTTTCTAATATGCAGCCAGGATTAAGAACTGATCTCACCTGAACGTCTTTATTTTTCAAGTAGGACCAGAGAGATCTTGGTAGATAATAAAAATGTCACATACATAATGCACACAACATAATCTGCATTCACATACACACACTAGTTGAAATAAAATGGGCTTAGAAAAAAAATAATAATTCAAGGTTGACATTTTACAAGGAGGTAAGTTGGATCAGATAATGTAATTAGCCAGCAATAAATTTGACAGAAGGCAGAAAAAAGAAGATACCTGATAATAGCCACATGGGATGATTTCACACATTGTAGTTTATGGTAATCTCCTTTATATTAGGTTTATTGTATCGTCTCCTTGTCTTTTCTCCATCTGCACTCCTGGGACAAAAGGGCTGCTGGAAATTTTTTATAATTATTGTAGCTCTAGCTCTAACCTGAAGACGGTGGGGTCTATGAGAGCAAAGTGGCCAGGGCATTCTTCCGGACTGGATAGAGGTGTGTCTGTCTTCTTAGATGCGAGCACAGTAGATGCTCAGGAGCCTCCACGGGCATCGTTGCTGTTTAACAGTAGCACTAAATCTGCTTACTACCCACTCCTCGAGACATGCACACAGGGAGCTTGGGTGTATTTTTCTGTGCAGTATAAGAGTAGTTCTTATGACATAATGGGCTGAGGCTCTTGGTTCCTGGAAGGTTAAGCTGATATTTGGAATAGAGCAGGTCTTCTCAAACTCTAATGTGAATAAGAATCACACAAAGAGCTTGTTATAATGGAAATGTTGACTCAGTAGTTATGGGGATGAGGCCTGAGATTCTGTATTTCTAACCAAATCCCAAGCTATGCCAATGTGACTGGATTGTGTACTGCACTTTGACAGAGAAAATGGTTTCTTTACGAGTGGTTCAAAGACATGCCATGGAGTTGCAGCCCACATCCAGGTCTCTACTCCAGCGCTGTTGCACTTATAACTGAGTGTGCATCCATACATCATTGGGCTTTTCTCATCATCATCCTCAATGAAGAGTCTTCACACGTTCATGTGCAATAATTAAGCAGCATCTCTGGTACCAGGGTCTCATTATGATCAGGCATTAGGACATAATGGGCATTGTACAATCTAAAACTCTGGAGCATGTGGCCAGTGGTTGCTTGTGACGAAGTGAGGCTGGCTAATCTGGTCCACAGCAAGGGCTATGCATTCAGGGGACAGACACAGAGGACAGGGGAGCAGATCAGCATCTGGTCTGACAAGGCCCCTGAATACCCCCTAGGTTCCTCTAGGGTGTCAGAGTAGAGACCACCCTCCAGGTTGTGCTGGGACAGGTGAAACTGTTATGTGTAAGAGGGGCCCCAGCACAGGGACGGCATGTTGGCATGTGCCAGGGACAGTGCCAGAGGCCACACCATTCATGGTGATTGGCTTGTGTTTCCACTCCATGTCTCTCACTGGTCAGCTGTTCCGCCTTTCCAGAATCAGAGGAAACAAAGAGTATTCATTCGAAGGGAGCATTGGGAGCTGCTACTCAAGTGTTCTTCCTCTTTTAAGTCTAAGTGAAATTGGCAATGAGGGAACACGTGCCAGTAGAAAAGGAAGCTTTGGGCAGATGCATCTTTTAATTGCTTTGGGCCCTGGTGTGGCCAGAGTCTCCAAGGATAAACTTGACTGCCAAGGGAATAAATGTGAGGGTTGTTATAGTAACCTTAAGAGTTGGGGCTTGTGCTGCGACAGGGGCTGGTCATGGAGGCTGGTGGCTGAAAGAATATGGGGGTAAAAGGCTGAGCAAATATACGATGATGCCTGAGCCTTTGGGATCAATTATGGTCACTCTGTCCCATAGAGAGGACACAGCATCTGTCTTCAAGTCAGTGCCGCTCTCTTTCCTGGGCTCAGGCTGAGGCAACTGCAGGGAATCAGCCCCTCTCTCCTTGTCCAGCACAGAGCAGAGGGGAAAATGGGAGAATCCCTTTTAGTGCAGCCTCCACGTGGGCCTCAGGAAGGGGAAAGTTGGATGAGGGGAAATCTAGGGTGGACACCACCGGTTCTCACTCACCAGAACCTTTAATATGCTCTGGGATCTGAGGCTTGGGTGGGAAAGGAATGGGGTGTTCCAGCCCCCAGAAAGAGCACGCTTTGTTGTGACAGTCAGTTGTGCAGTCCAGGATGGCTTTTAGGGTCCACATGTCCACTCTTCGTCCTGTCAGTGCACTAGTCAGGACAATAATCACGATTGCCTGGTGACACCTTCAGCATTATACCTTTACCTTTTTTTAGATTTATATATATATGTATATATACATTTTTTACACCTCCCCTTTAATTCCCCCCACTCTTTCCCATCATTCCACTCCTCCCCCTCCCTTTATTTTTTTCCCCAAGGAAACAGTGCTGTGAGAAGGAAACCCAACATCACCCTCTCATGGAGCGAGAGTTCAACCCTGCTATTTATTTATCTTTCTAACTTCTAACCCAGAGGGTCTTTGAAATATTATCAAGACAATTTAGCTATATACACAGAATAGAAACACTTTCTTGATGGCTTAGAAATCTGTGTGTCAAATATGAAAATGAAGAGAATGTTACTTATGTTTGAAAATATATGTTCAGAAATGAAATACATCATGGGAGGCAGATCCTCCTCTGTACATATTTACTGAAACTATGTTTCCTCTAATAGACTTGTCATTGATGTTGCACCTCATACTTTATAATAAAAATACTTTATAATAAGGGCATGTATTATTTTTACCAGGACTGAAGAATCCGAAAGAAAACATGGTCTGTGGCCTTTCTCTGGGTAGAAAACTGGGATTTCATTTGTAAAATAAGTAACTAAGAACCAGAATTCAAATTAAGAATTCAAATTAATTGACTAATTAGTGAATTAGTCAAAAGTGAATGAACTATTTCTCACATATAAGTTATATCTTTATTAAATGAGGGTTTAGATGAGATATCCAAAGTCTTCGAAATCAACCCCCAAATTACACTATTGATGTTTTATTTCTCAACTAAGTTCCAGAACTACAGAGGGAGAAATATATCTAAGCAACATGATATGACATTAAATTCTTAACCAAAATGTAGCTGTTATCCTAGTTTGGTTGTTTTTAACAGGACATAATGAGTCAAGGTCCCCTAAGAGATGTTTCAGCATAACCTGTGGGTCATTTCAGACTACACATGGCTCAATTTCTAAATTGCTGGTAGGAATTACATTGGAGATGATGGGTGAGTGAAGCATGATTGATAATCACTGCTTCAGTTAGAATAAATGAAAGAAATAAAGTTTTCTGTGATCTATTAGGTCAGAAAAAAATGAGATTTGTTCTATTGTTGTAGTTAGCAGTATGGTACAGTATAAACAGATTAAAACTAGGATATAAGGGTCATATTCTTCATAGTCCTAGGTCTATAAGAAATTTTGAGATGATGGATAAGTAAATTATCCTCTAAGACTCATATCCTTATTTGTAATATTTAAAAATTAAGTTTCATCTCAAATATATTTCTATCATGAAGTTCTATATTAAATATGAGACATAAATAAGAACATCAGGATACAACTGAAATAAATTTAATGCTCTATTTTATATGATTTTGTCTTTTGTTTTTTTTTTTTTTAGATGTTCCATGTTAAACAATTTTTTGGATGGGGTAGTTCATAAGAATTTTATAGGTGATTAACTATGATTTTCTCAGATCTACCATACTTCCTTATTCTTACAATTACATCTTTGAAAATAATCTTGCTCTTCTAATCCATTAAATTATATTGTCACTGTGGTTAAACTCTCAGATTTTGTGCATCTTTGAAAATTGATTTAACTGTATCTGGTAGCAAAGAAAAAAACACTAAAAACTGTTATATTAAATGAATATTTGCTGTTACATTTGATTGATTTCTCAATTAGTAAAGCAAGGGTAAATGTGCAATTTAACCATTATCGGGGTTCCATGCATGTGAGCTTACATATATTATCTCATTTAACAGTTTTTGTAAATGAGTTTCATGATGGGAATGAAGTAGACATCTTTCAAGCAAGTTGCTTTCTTTAACTGCTACATCAGTAGATTTCATATGTCCTTACAAATGACTTTTGATTCTTTTCTTTGTATCTGTTTTTATCTATTTCTTAAAGAGTATTGGTTGAAACAATTAGTTGTCTGATGTCCTTAGTTTTCATAACATTCACATTAAGCTCTTGTAAACCTTTACAGAGTACAAAATCAATGCTGAGACTTTGTCAGGATTATTGTGTCTGCTTCTTTTAAGTGAGCTATTGAATGCACTTCAAGTAATTCCAGTGCATGTGTGAGAGAAGAAACTAAATCAAAGCTTAGTATAGAGTAAGAGAGATGAGGATGATCATTAGTAAACCCATAAAAGGAAGCCAGGATAAAAGGGCAAGTAATTTGAAAAGCAGACAAGCATGAAGATCTAAAGATAAACATTCTGAGAATGTAAACAACCTGTTTAGAAAAAAACGAAAGAAAAGGCATATGCCAAAAAATTACAAAGCCCAGAAGCATAGACAGATTAATTGGATTCACAGAGAACAAGGAATCACACAGCTGTCATATTCAGTCAAGAGATAAAAATGTTGTTTGGTTCTGAGATAGGTAGAAAGGCGTTAAAGCAATAGAAAGGGTCTGTGCATGTCAGCACCGTCCTTTCAAATCACATGGCTTAGACATAATCACACCAATTTAAAGCAAGTGCCAGTTACAACTTTGGAAAGTGACTATTTGGAGCTCTCCATCACCCTTAGGTGACATATTCACAGCTTCTAGATAGGGCATTATGCTGAGGGACATATATAAATAAGAATAGCACTCAAATAATTCAATAGTATTCGCCTACACATAAAGGAGAAATTGTTCCCATTCAAGCAGGGTACCAAATAATGGAGGCAGAGAGAATGAAAGTTACAGAGCAATCATGTAAGGGATGTGAAACATACCCCAGCTCGTGAAAGACATCAAACCACATGAGCTATCACATCAGCAGTACCAAGAACAGTTTCTCCTCCTTCCTTTTAACCTGCTGAAAGAGGTGCTCTGCTAGGCTGGAACAAAAGCTTGAATAATGCAACCCCAGATTACAAAATAGCTTCTCTCTTTGTCCTAATATTAGCCTTGTTCAGTCTTCAGCATATAATTATGTTCCTTTCATTTCCTTCCTGAGGCCTCAAAATTTAAGTACTTTGTAATACTGGTTTATTTTTCACATTTAAGAAATATTGTCAGGTATATAATGGAGTGCAGGAAGTTAGATAACCCAAATGTCCTATCCTGATTTTATGCCCCCCTGTGATACTGAGTGTCTATCCTCCAACCCCAGAATCCTTTTTCCCTTCTCCCTTCCCAGCCTTTGATCTGCACATTATGAAAAACCCCAGTGATGGATTAAAGTCTATCCATACATCCTCATCCACTTAAAATAATACTTTCCCTGTGGTCGTCTCAAGCAAAAGTTGCTCATTATACCTTCATGCTAGTCAGAATACTGGCCTTCAAAAAAATGTCACATCTTAATCACTGGAACCTGTGAATACATTGTTACATGACACAAAGAGGGACAGTGCAGGTATAGTTAACATTAGGAGTCTTATAATAGATTATCCGAGCCTATCTGGGGGTGGGGGGCACTGTCTAATCACATGAGCCCTTAAGAGCAGAACTTTCTCCAACTGGAATCAGAGAGATGCAGCAGAAAGGGGAGATTTGAAGCACACGTTTTTCTCCAACCACTATTTCTAGAAGGAGACACACAGAGAGCAGGGGAAGGAATGTGTGTAGTTTCTAGGAGCAAAGGCTGGCCCTCTGCCAACAACCAGCAAAGAAATGGGGATCTCAGTCCTATGAGGACCTCAGTTCTATGAGCACATGGAAATGAGTTTGGCCAATATCCTGAATGAACTTGGGGACGGTTCATCCCTAGAGCCTCCGGCAGGGCTCAGAGCCCCTCCAGCACCCTGATTTCAGTCTTGTGGGAGTCACTGCAGAAAGCTCAGCTGAGCCATGCTGTACCCAGACTTCTGATTTGCAGAAGACTAGGATAAGAAATGGTTGTTGGTGGTGGTAATTTGCTATGACAACAACAGAAAGCTCAAGCACCCTGCTCACC
Source organism: Balaenoptera acutorostrata (assembly GCF_949987535.1). Lineage (NCBI taxonomy): Eukaryota > Metazoa > Chordata > Mammalia > Artiodactyla > Balaenopteridae > Balaenoptera > Balaenoptera acutorostrata. The sequence continues at coordinate 10,118,994 of NC_080076.1, forward strand.
TAGGATCTAGAATCGGGGTGAATCCTCATTCTACCCTGTTGCTTCAAGATCATTCCAGGGATAATTAGGAATGCCGACTTTACCTATTCTAATTGCTGTCATTTTTCCCTTTTATTAATTGCATGCTTTGGCACCAATTCCTAGTCTACGTCATCACTCTACCAACAGCAGGAAAGCTCTCAAATGTCACATGCATGACGTATCTAATATCCTCAATTTTCTTATCTCCTTATATCCAGCTACCATCACTGGACTCTACTTCAGCCACTCATTCTGTTGCCATGCTTAGAGTTCAGATTGCAGAGAACTGCTTCACCTTGAAAATACTTTTAGAAAAATATTCTTCCTAGTCATACTTTCACATCTTTCTCTCTAGAAGATAATTCTTCATGGATCTCTCATGTTTCTGCATACAATGGACAATTTTTATTCCAGATTATCTTTCTAAGGATGTTTATATTAACAACTTTGGGCTATAGAGACAGTGTCTCCCTTGGGGCAGAAGGCAGATTTTTTGCACATCAGGATAATAAAAATAATGTCTTTTTCAGGTTTCTTCCCAGCCCTTTTTCACACTGGATGTTTCCTAAGCTGGGGGTTTCTGGCTATAATACAGGCCCACTGTGGATGTCGCATTCACCTGGGCTGCTCCACAGCGTGCTGCGAAACTTGGGGGGAAAGGGGAAATAATGCAGACATTCAGTTCATTTTACCTGCTGTGCAACAAGTGATGAATAATAAATATTTTGTCTTTTGTCTTTGTCTCTGACTCAGGACTCTTGTGTCTTCTGCCAGCACCCAGAGACAGGAGAGGCTAACTTGTTAGCTTGCAAATAGAGCAAAAATCTCAGATCCTTTACAGTTTTTGACACCTTCTTGTTCTCTTGCAATCTTTGGATACTTAAACTTTCTCCTTTTCTATTAACTGCCTCATATTTTAAATTATTTCCCTATCCAGGTATATAAGGATACAGTGAACTTGCATCTGGTCCTGGGGGAGCAGTATGCTGATCTCCAGGGATTTCTGGAAGGATGGTGTTGACACTTGGCCAGGATAAGGATGGAATGTGCTATGCAGTGATTTATAACGTGCTGTTTAATGTTCACACTGCTCCGGAGGCTGAGCAGTGCTAGTTTGTCTACATTGTTTAGAGAAAATGTATGGACGGATGGTTTGACCCTCCTTGACTTGTTAGACTGATTTTAGTTATGTGACTAGCAAGGTATAAAAGACCCCCAGTAAACTTGTGCCTTAGCTTCCCTAACCAAGATACCTTTCATATTTCTTGATGGTTCAGAGTCTGAAGGCACAGTGTGTTCTGTATGTTAGAGAAAGGATGGGAGCTTGCATTTAGAAGCCGTGGGCCTCTCAACGACTGTGTTTATTTCCTCTGCTTTACTGATCATGTACCTTTATTAAAGCCTTACAGGACTGTGGAGTCTTAGGAGTCCTTTCAATTATCTGAGCCTTGGATTATGGGGTAAGTTATTTTAATCACTTTATTGCCAAGTTCATCAATTTTATACCTATTTTTCTCTCATCTCACCAATATGGAAAATATTAAGATGGGTAAATTCAGTTGTACATGTGCTACCTGGCAACACTACACAGAGTACCAACATATGTAAATGGCCTCTAATTGAAACTTAACTCTGAATGCTACCTTTACAATTGTGAAATCACTTCTTCACTCTTTGTATCACTTAGTATTTAGGTTTAATAACTGGAAGTTACATCTCGTCTTTACATTTTGAAACACATACCCAAAGGCAGTATCTTCCTAGTATTAGCAAAACTGCTGCTGGTCCACGAAATGAAGATCAAAGACTCCCTCATATATTAGAAAGAAAGTTCCCTTAATTCTTATTATGATAGTATACTTATCAAGTGGAACCCTTATATGATTAAGGATGACGTATTTCACATGTGGAAGATTTTCAGTGAAAGATATATGTTTGTTAATTCCTCAAAGAGGGCCCATCCTAGAAAGGGCAGAAACCCTTCATTCTACCTCTTAACTTTAGACATATTTTCTTTCCTATTTTTTTCTAAATTCTTTCCCCAAACACTTTTTTTCAGTGGAGGCAATTCATATATTATTCAATTCAATTAAACATATATTTTCTGATTATGTATTTATGTGCTAGACATAATCCTAATGCTTTATATAAATTTATACAAAGGCAAATTCTCATAAGGTTCTCAAATACAGTAATTAGCAATAATTTAATGGGAAAGGTAGCATGCTAGTGGTATGCACAAAATTCTTTAGGATCACAAGGGTAACAAATTTTTTTCTGGGTCTTGAAGGGTTGGGAAGGGTCTGTGTGACCAGAAGATCTGATATGATTAAAATACTGCACAGAAATGACACTTGAGTTGGACATTAAAGATTCAGACTTTTCATGCAGTTTTTGGAAAAAGGCAGTCTATAAGCAGTCTAATACGTTAAGAAAATGCATTTCAATATACATATGTAAGTTGTATAGAAAGAATGAGTAGTCTGTCCAATGACTATGTTATGTAAGTGGTGTGAATGGCAGGAGATGAAGCTGATCATTATTATTCCATAAATAACACATAAAGAACATTTAAACTGAAATCACTTGGCTGATGGCACATTATATTCTAGAAGATAATGCAAAGACAGAAGGGAACAACAGACATAATAAGATATCATAATGTGTGGTAGGAAACTTAGCAAAAATTTACAGTGAAAACATGACTGAGCTTGAAGATTTTACTTGAAAAACTGAGGTAAATTTACTTAGAAAATAGTATTGATATTTAAAAGAAAAACTGGCTAAAAGGTTTTACCTTGTATGAAAGAAAAAGCCATCTTTTCTTGTTGTGCCTATGAATAAGCCCAGGGGTCACTATACTACATTCAATGAACATAATAATTACATTCTTGAGGCCATATCCTTGAACTTTCACCTTTCTTTCAAAAATTGCATGATGATGCCACAAATCTTACTAACAAAAAGAATTTCCTGGGCTTCCCTGGTGGCGCAGTGGTTGAGAATCTGCCTGCCAATGCAGGGGACACGGGTTCGAGCCCTGGTCTGGGAAGATCCCACATGCCGTGGAGCAACTAGGCCCGTGAGCCACAGTTACTGAGCCTGCGCGTCTGGAGCCTGTGCCCCGCAACAAGAGAGGCCGCGATAATGAGAGGCCCGCGCACCGCGATGAAGAGAAGAGTGGCCCCCATTTGCCACAACTAGAGAAAGCCCTCGCACAGAAATGAAGACCCAACACAGCCATAGATAAATAAATAAATAAATAAATAAATAAATAAATAAATAATAAACTAAAAAAAAAAAATGAAAAAAAAAAAAAAGAATTTCCTGATGTGGACCTTCCTGCTCTTTTTTTTTTCCTTATCTTGTACCGTTATCTGCCCCTGTTGTCAGCACTGTGCCCTAGACTTCTTCTGATTGATCATTAATGAAGATGTTAAAAGGGCATTCACATCAAACCCTCTTGCCCTGGTACTGCCATTTATGGTGCTTTGTCCAGAAAAAAAAAAAAAAAAATTAAGCATCTTTTCATAAGTGTATTGGGAAGTGGCTGTTCAAGACATTAGCCATTTTATTCTGTCTAGTTTCTTATTAATTTGTAGGAGTCTTAAAAATTTAACTATAAGATTAAAATTATGGAGATATAGATAGAACTTTCATCTTTCATGTAATACTTCAAATGATCTCTTACAATAATGAAAAGGGGGCTTTCAGAGTTGAAGACAAAATTTGAGAATCAAAAATATGTCTGCAGACTTAAAAAATTTAGCATAACCAACAAGAGAATAAAATAAGCACAAATGAAAAATCAAAGTACTTAGAAAATAGTACTGGTATTTAACAGGAAAACTGGCTAAAGGATTTTACCTTGTATGAAAGTACAAAGTACTGAAAATGGAATATCTTGCAATAATTAACTGAATTCAGACAAAATGACAACTTTTATAGCTCTTAATGACCATATATATAATTTTTTAATAGAACATATAGATATTTTATGGCCTCTATTTGTAGAATTAAATAAATGGAAGAGAAAAGATTTCCAGAGCTAGAATTCATGAAAAATTCCCTGGAATGTAGGAATAACTGAATTTTTTAAAAATATGTGCTTTTCGTATTCCAGGAAAATTTGATATAGAACAATTATATCAACTACATTTTATGGTTATTTACCCTCTAGGAAAAATAAACACATCTTCAGGGATTCAAACAGTAAAGGCATGTCATCCACAAGAGAAAGAAGTTAGGCTAGCCTGAAAGTAACGGTAGTAATTAGCCACAGTAATCCCAGTGCAAAAAGAGGGCAGAGCAAAATCAATGTTCTAAAGGAAAACACGTGTGAGCCAATAACATTACAGCCAGCCAGTTTATATTTTATATTCAAGCCAATTTATATTCCCTTGAATATAAAAGTAATCACCTCTTATTATCAATTGCCTGACTTCTTAGAAACAATTACAATTTCTTCTTTTAAAAATAAATTATTGACAATAAATTCAGCTCTTCAATGAATAAATAAATGATAGAGAATATATGTATAAATGGAATATATTAATTAGAGAAATAAGAATAATCAACTAAGGGGATTATTGTGACATTATAAATATTATAAATCTTGACAAAATATGAATAATGACTTACCCATCCAGTGAGTGGATGTGAAATGCTGTGTAGGAGTACAGACTTCACCATGCATGACAAGAGATCTATATGCAGTTCAACTCCTAAAATTGAAAATGGCATTTATAAATCCATATTATTCCAGCCTCCTAATATTTTTGCATATTATTTATTCACAGGGAAACTTTCGAAACATATATTTCTTGTATCAATAAAATATTTATCTGGAAGTTCAGCAATTCTTTTTTAACTTTAAAGAAATAAATATATATTATGATTTCAAATGGTGATGTTACATCTATGTCTAATCTAAATCTGGCTTTAGGATTATTTACTATAATTTATTTAGGAATATTACTGACTTGACTTTACAGCAGTACCAGAAAGGAGGAATTGGGGGATGAGAAAAGGGAAATAAGTCTTAGAAATTACATAGCTGCAAAAAATTGAGGTACATGAGTTAAGCTGAATAAAGTGATGCATCAAAAATATTCACTTTGTTATAAAGCAGCAACTAACACAACAATGTAAAGCAATTATGCTCCAATAAAGATGTTAAAAAAAAGTAAATTTTAATTAAGAAAAATAATAATAATATCTAAAAGCTTCCATATATTAAACCAAAACATGCATACATTTCTTTTTCATTTATGCAGGACAAACAATGATGTATTTCTTTAAATTATGCTTACACATTTCAAAATATGTTCTAGCGCAAAGGATAATCATAAGTGGCTATATTTTTATTTGTATTAACATAATTTTCCTTTGTAATAAATGTTGTTAAATTTCCACATGACACTAGAAGCTGATTTTCACTTTGTATCAGGCAACAGTGATAAATGTTGCTTGAGAAACTTGCCCATGGGAAGTACATTAAGCAGAAGATATCTGTGACAAAGTAGTAGCAGCGTCAGCAAAAGATTAATGCTGAAGCTGTGAATAAAAGAGATATGAGGCCAAAACCCTGGAGAAGCCGTGGGTAGGAAGCAGCATGTTGGACAGTAATGGGAACAAAACTGCAGAGTAAGAAGAATAAATGCCGGGGTGTCAGGAAACAGTTTCAAAGCAAGATAAGTCATCCAAGTTAATGTGAAAGATAACACTGAGCCTCTGTGAAGATAGGTATTTAAACTTTATCTATTCTATGCAAGTGGAAGAACAATGAGTTGTAAAACAAAAAGTATGATGTTAGTATCTGAGTGGGTAAATCCGTTTCCTATTAGTGCTGTAATAAATTATGACAAACTGAGTGGCTTCGAAGAACACACATTTATTTTCTTACGATTCTGGAGGTCACAAATCTGAAACGGGTTTCCAGGGTTAAAAACCAAGGTGATAGCAGAGCTATGTTTCTTTTTTGAGGCTCTGGGGGAGAATCTGTTTTCTTGCCTTTTCCAGCTTTTGCGCACTACCTGCATTTTGGGTGCTCATTTCCTTTGGTTCCACCTTCAAAGTCAGGAGTTTAGCATCTTCAAATTTCCCTCTGTCAATGCTCTTCTTTTCTGCCTCTCTTCCACTTTAAAAGACCCTTGCAATGACAATGAACCCACAGAGATAATCTAGAATAATTTCCATTTTTTAAGGTCAGCTGATGAGCAACCTGCTTCCATCTGCAACCCTAATTAGCCTCTGCCGTGTAACATAACATATGTAGAGGTCCTGGGGATTTGGACGTGGACGTCTTTGAAGGGTCATTATTCTATTTACCACAACAGGTTTGAAGTTGAAAATTACAATTTGATGCCTCTACTTAACCCATCTCAAATTTTATGGTTATATTTTATATGAGAAACTCTGTGTTCTCTCCCCAACTCTACTAAATGAAACTTTTTAAAACCTAATTTTTTCTAACAATACAGGTGTGAAACCATGAGACTTGATGAGACCAACGAAAATATGAGTGTAAACACCAATGAGGAAAAGACGGAAGATTCAGTTCTGGCACAGAAAAATATTAAGAGGTCATGTAGAAAGAGTTAAATCAGCCAATGAGACTAAAAAAGGAACTCCCCAAGAGTGAGGAGCAAAGTGGAGAGAGTTTAGAGAAACTGATGTGTCTATAAGGACGGAAACAGTGATGTCAAATGCCGCTGATGAGCCATTGAGATGAAATCTGGTAACTGAGTGCTGCATTAATCACTGGCCTTTTCCACATCAAAGGAATTGGCTCCGGGCACTTGAGAAAATGGTTCCTATTATCAAAAAGCACTCAGTAAGAGTGTTGCTTTAATGAGCTCTCTCTCCTACAACTGTCTCCACCTTTCATTGTTTAAATAGGGGGGTCCACTAGAGGCTATCATAGGTCACCTAGCCTCCTTTGATTCCAGTCAGATTAGGCATTTAATAAGAGCTTAATTAGTTTTTTTATTGGATTAATAAGTATTCCCTGTGTATATGAAATGAAGAGGGCCTGAGGCTTACCAGTGACCGCTGGCATATAGCCTCTCTATGCTGAGCCATCTGATTGCGATGTAGCAGGTCCAGGCCTGGCAGGTGGGTTTGGTCCCTGACATCCTTCCTAGGAGTGACTGACTCTCCACCTTAGGCCTTCTAACGTGACACTGAATGCTGACCTACAATCCCTGAAATAGCACACTGTGCAGCGTGATGTTCATCTTGCCCTGGATTTTTTCATTACTTTGTCCAGCCGCTATGATAGGATACTTGGTGACTTGGAAGCTTCAAAACAGAGTGAATGAGCCAGGATGAGGCTGGTGCATCTTTTCCAACCTGCACCAACTGATGCTGCAGCACCAGACAGACCCATAGCGCAGCCCTTCTAAGTCAGTAAGCAAATCTCCTGAAAGGTCCTAAATACAGAATCCCGCTCTCCCACCCTTTCTCTGATTGCCTACTTCCTGGCCCTACAAGAAACTGAAATAGTTCATTTTTCACTTCCATGTCTATAAATATAAGTATATTTATGAAATATTTAAAAAATTTCTTCACAAAGAGTCACTCATTTGCTCCCATGTTAGATACATCACTGAAAAGATAAAGTGATGTTCCTTAATTTCTTCCTTGTCTTCTTTAGTAGGAGAAATGATTAAAGCATCACCCAGGTTTGTTCTTCCTCACTTCTGCTCATTGGTGTAGCCTCAACAAGATATTCCATCGTGTTGACCTCCTTTGCTTTCAAATAACTACTTGACTGTGGGTAACAGTAATCAGGGCGGTGCAGTCAGAGTGGAGCTGATTCTGAAAATACCTAGCTGCATACAATTAGCACTGACATGAATAGGGAATATTACCTAAGCCAACCCCCTCTTTTTAAAAACAGGTAACTGAGCTCCATAGAGGTGTTTTCTTTTTTTCTTTTTTTTAACATCTTTATTGGAGTATAATTGCTTTACAATGGTGTGTTAGTTTCTGCTTTATAACAAAGTGAATCAGTTATACATATACATATGTTCCCATATCTCTTCCCTCTTGCATCTCCCTCCCTCCCGCCCTCCCTATCCCACACCCATAGAGGTGTTTTCTTTTATGATTCTAACAGTTTATGCTAGGATATAGAGAGGAGATGACACAGACTGTTATGACTGCAGTGTTGCAAGTACAGGGAATGTGGGCTAGCTTACGAGCTCTGGGAAGTTTGTATTAGATCGGTGCTCCAGCACCCATGTGCCGCCTATAGGGTGAAGCTTAATGTCTGCCACCACTCTTGGGCCCTTGTTGTCACCTATGGCAGTGGCAGGTGCCTCCTGTCTTTAAAATAAATTAGAGCTGCATGAACTGCGTTCAGCAGCATCTCACATTAAAATCTCCTCTTCCTGTCAATTCACAATGCGGCGCCTGGCACCCAGTGGGAACTCAATAAATGTCACGTCAAGGACAAATGACAAGGTTTATGGAATCAGCAACATAATATACACAAGATTTTGAATAAGCTTCTCGGTGGCAGATTATTTTTATAAATGGTGATTTGAATGTAAAAGCCCAAACTTTAAAACATACAGTGATTAAGAATAGTGACAGTTATATATGTATCTGTGGTTCAATACCAAGTTAATTCACAAGGTATATACTGATAATGCAACTGAGGGTCTAATTGCGCTTTCAAACACTAATTGTTGTATGCTCTTGTATAATGACGATATGTCTGTCTGTGTAGTATTTATCCACTGCCTTATAATAAGCTCACAAAAATCAGCTCTGTTAAAGAGAAAACAAACGAGCTATATAATACTACAAAGATCATTATTAGTATACATCTCTGTATTTACTTGGCTCTAGGCTTTACTTAAAGGCATTTTTCAAGCACAAAAATGACCTTCATATATCTTCAGACTATGGGAAATGAGTAAAAATTATTTGAGTGATTAGCCAATTAACACTAAGTACTCATGCTTACTCATCTGCATATTAAAAACCCATTAATAGATCATGGTAGAATTTAGCACCTATAAATTAATCAAAAGAAAAAAAGATATTTTCAGAAGCAATCATGTTAAGCAGGATAAAAGTGAAAATAGAGATACAGTCAGTGTAGGGACTTGAAAGAGTACTAAATTTAAGAGTCACCCAGACCCCACGGGAATCAGGAATTAAAACTCCCCTTCCTCTGCAGCTCCATTATCAGTAAAACATGGTTTAAAGCACCAGAATGCCAAGATTTTACACTTGCATTTATGTTGGAATAGTAAGTAATGGTGACTTTGGTAGAATGACTTGATTTAATTTTCCCTTGTACTCTGTTCCAGCTTCAATCATTTCATCCATCTCATTATCAGTCTCTGTTTACCTTGGATTCTTTTATTTATTCTCTTTAATATAGAATGAAACATGGGATAGTGAATTATTCACAACTCCTATTCCAGAATCTTTATTGATTCATTTATTCACTTAACACTTGGTTGGCTTGAGGCAGTTATTTAACTTTCTGATTCCCAGTTTCTGCATACATAAACTTGTATCTGCAACATCTTTCCCAGAGAATTTATGTAATAATTAAGTGAAATCGTTCATGTAAAGCACTTAGTACTGTGTCTAGTATGAAGTCATATGTTCATAAATATAATTGCATTCTTTTATTCTCACTTGCATTTTTATTTGTATTCATTTTCTTCATACCTATCCATTGAGTTCTGTGTGTGTGTTAAGCATTCTACTGAATTTGGGAGATAAGACATGAAGTAAAAACTGGGTTCCTACTTCCAAGTACAGTAAGTCCCCTACATACTCACAGTTAAGCAATAAACCATTAAATAAAATAATTCTATTATTAAAAATTGAACACATAGAGAAAAGTTGAAAGAATGATGCAATGAACATCTGTCTACCCATCACCTAGATTCTACAATTGTCAATACTTTAAATTTTGCTTGCCTTTTCTATATGTATATATGTATTTGCTCAACCATTAAACTATGTAATTCTACAGTTTTCATATTTTATCATCTGTCAACAGTAGCAAACCTCTTTATAATAATGAGAAACATAATAAAATATATGTGGGATCATCACATTTCTGGAAGACAAAATCCATTTCCTAAAAGCCAAGTGAAAGAAAACATAGGTAACAGTTCATGACTTCCTATAAACATCATAAAGACAATAAAATTAAAAGAAAAACACCACCATTCATAAGCAAAACTATAGTTTTCATTAAATTTGAATGAGCATTTTTAGATACTGAAATATGTTTTATCACTTCTGTATTTAAAAATTAATAGAAATAAAAATTAGTTCAACCACTTCTTACCCTATATGTGTTTGGGACATTTTGACTTCTTGGAAATCTACTCTACATCTAGAAATAATGTCATCTATTTGTTTTGGAACTAAGCTTTTTTATAAAATATATTTACCTAATTAGTTGATGTTCCCATATGAGCCTTCAATTTACTGTTTTTTTAGTCAGAAGCATATTGACACATATTGCATTTTCTAAATAATTTGATATAAATTTTCTGTTTCATTGTGTATATGTATATGTTTAGGGCCAGTATTGAAACAGATAATATAGACAGTGCTTATAGCAAAACATTGTGCACTGCAGAGATAAACAATAATTCTGCCTTTTGTTTTAGAGTCCATTCATCCACCTATCACATTGCCTTTCTGGATAGTCAAAGCCCCTTGAAGAGCTATGTAATACCTTCAGATTTCTCTTAGAAAAAGATGCCTACAAGTGCATATATATGAATATATATTGTAAACATGTTATAAATATGAAAGGTGCACATATTAAATAATTTAACAAGGGAAGCTTCCTTATGGATTAAAAAGTGCACTGATATTCATATCCTAGGTTACTCTTTTTTTTTTTTTTTTTTTTTCACACACACATCCTAGGTTACTCTTAATATCACTGATAAAAGTCAACTGAGAATGCTGTTAACTGCGTTTAAGTCTTACCTGGATTCAACTATAGCCTTCATTGAAATCGGCCACAGTTAAGTCTTTTCTCATTATTTTTCCACTTTTATTTTCCTCATTTAAAAAAATAAAATTGATTAAGAACAAAGTAGGTAAACTGCAAAAAAATTTGCTTCTTTACTCTGCTATCATAGCCCCTTCTCTCATCCTCAGTGTTTTGGACTGTGTTTTATCTGCTATTTACGCTCACCTACCTGTTCAAGCCATACTCTCTGTATCTCTAGGAATAGTAAGATATGAAACAACTGTGCTTTGACTGATCAATGTTGGAATTTCACTTCAAAATTGTTACTCTGTGTGGACCCTGATCCTCACTATACCCATTTTTGCTCTGTGATTTGGTTACTTACTCAGTCCTTCAGTTCTTTTCATCCATAAAATGGAAATCATCATATTACATACCTCCTAAGGTTCTGCTCATTGAATGAATCAAAGCATATAAATCATTTAGGACAGTGTCTGGCAGATAATAACTATTCAAAATTGGCATTTTATTCTTATCATTATCATCTGCTCATTATTATTATTATTCTTTGTATCTCCATCTACCATATTTTATTAATTATATAAATAAGAGTGGTTTACTTTTTGTCAGCCCAATAAAATGAAAATTATGAGTATGAGAATCATTGTATTAATTGTTCACCATGGTGACCCCTGTGATTGAAACATGCCTGACTCAGTGAATATTTGCAAAATAAATGAGTATACTGTATATTTTTGTAAGTACATATGAATTTTAATTCTTAATTTTTATATAACTTCTTTTTTTCTCCATGGGACTCAGAATTAATTAATCTCTTACCTTAACCCTCAGTTCACATCTCGATCCTGAGTCTCTCTGAACATCTGTAGCCAAAAGCCCAGCCCTCATCATTCTTAGAGCAAAGCCCAAGCAGAAGTCCTCAGCTGAGTCCTGGGGGAGAGGGAAAGGAAAGCTTCAGTACAAAATTTACAAAAAAAGGTGATTTACCTACTTGACCACTGAATGATTCATAAATGTATTCAGTATATACATATTTGTCATAAAACATATCACTGAAGAGCATTTAGGGTTTCCACATCTGCCACTTCCATAATAGTTGTTTTTCACGTGCCCTGAGAATCTATACACTATAAAAATTACCTAATGTATACACAAAAATTTAAGCTGTTCTCCCTAAGTAATAAATATAAATCAAATATAAGTTTCTACATGTAGGTAGCTAGTGCTAAAATTATGTTAACTCACAAATTTAGATATTAGAGAATTAAGAACTTAAAATAAGATAAAAGGGATACTATGATTTTGAAGCTACTTGAAAAATAGAATAAAAGGTTTGTAAAAACTTAGAAATAATGATGGTAACCATTAAGAAAACAGAACATATTTTGGAATGCATTCAAATTGGGTAGGATGAATATGATTGCATACCATTCTTTAGATGGAAATCAAAAAAGCAAACATTTGGAAACTCCTTTAGTTCCAAGGGGTGAAGAAAGTGTGATGTAATGGAGTATATTTATAATAAAACTTTTTGATAAATAGTATGTAAAATAACAGGGCCCCCTAGGAATTTAAAAGGAATTCATCTCTTACATTACAGGAAATTATAAGACAAAGTGGGACTGAATTTTCAGGATAACAAACATGATATATTGCAGAAGAATGAACATCGGCTTTAGACTCTTGGCTTAGCCACTTACTAGTTATTTAACCTTTCTGACCTTCCTGTGCCACGGTCTAATTGGGAGCCTAATCACATGTAGTGGGCTTCAAGCAGCAGGACAACCAGAAGAATGAGAAGGAACTTTACAAAGAAAATGGCATTGCTATAAAAATATATGGTTGTAATGGGAAATTAAATTTAATTAGTGTTGCTAACACTTATTTAATGGTTTAGCATTTATTTTTAACTGCATGTGGAAGTACACACAAAATCTTTTCATGGCTTAGAGCCCCTAAACATCATAAGCCTTTGCTTTGACCTTCAGTGACCTCACATATACAATTGAAGAAATAACATCCACCTTGCACATTTGAAATAATAACTAAGTAAGCCAAATAATTTGCACTGTGTTTAGCCTATAGTATATACCTAACAATTTATACTTTCCTAAATATCTTGGGCTACAGAAGAATATTTGTAGAATAGAATTGTAGAATATTTAACAAGAGTGGTCTGAGTTTGGTTAAAATTATAGTTTAGGAAAAGGCTGGGGTTTTTCGGGTTTAATAGCAATGTCTATCTTTTCCTTTAAGTTCAGAATTGAGACAGAGGTGGCAATCTGCCTTACGGGTATGAATTTTTAATTTTTTAATATAAAAATCTGGATTGCAGGATATGACTTAGATGTACAGGCATTTTAGGCTTCACTATACTTGAAACTACTGCCAAAATACAGGTGACCATTGCAGGACTAGGGTCTTCCTCTGGGAGTTTACCTGGTGGGAAAGTAGAGATATTTTCCCCTCTGTGCCCTGAGCATAGACTGGGAGACAGAGAGAGAGAGACAGAGACAGACAGACAGAAAGGGTCTACATTAGAAGAAGCTCCTTAGGTCAAAAGAAGCTGTCATCAGTCCTGCTGGATTTCACAGTGGGCTTAAAAATTAGCTTGTTTTGGAAACTCACATTGCATAAGTATGGGAATCCAAGCTTTATATTAGAAAACATAAAATGCTTTTTTCCTAATAATTTTGTTATGTATTTTCTTGCCAGTGGTTGACATCATTTACTTTTTTTTTTTTTAACATCTTTATTGGAGTATAATTGCTTTACAATGCTGTGTTAGTTTCTGCTTTATAACAAAGTGAATCAGTTATACATATACATATGTTCCCATATCTCTTCCCTCTTGCATCTCCCTCCCTCCCACCCTCCCTATCCCACCCCTCTAGGTAGTCACAAAGCACCGAGCTGATCTCCCTGTGCTATGCGGCTGCTTCCCACTAGCTACCTATTTTACGTTTGGTAGTGTATATATGTCCATGCCACTCTCTCACTTTGTCACAGTTTACCCTTCCCCCGACATCATTTACTTTTATGCCAATTCCGGTCACTACAATTCAATTGAATACAATGTGAAATGGATGATACAAGTAATAATCCTTGCTGCTGGGGTGAATCATAGTGTTTTGTGAAACTGGGATTGCACAATGAATTTGTGAGTTTTAATCTTCTCAAATTTATTCTAGAAACTTCATGAGTTTTACTTGAAGACAAGTTTTGAGATTTTTTTCTTTGAAAGAGGCAAATGTCTTTTATTATAAATGATTTATTTTAGCTTATAGATATAGCAAGATATCTTATTTGAATCTAATTTTAGTTTTGATGTCTTGCTGACATTACTATAACTGAAGAGTATCATTTCTTGCTCATTAAACCTGCAAGGAGGGTTCACAATACTTGCGAGTCCTACCAATCTGTTTATCATACAAATGATTAAACAATTGAGAAATGGTGACTTGCAAATAATCAAATACCTGCACCTGTTTGGCAAAAGATCTGCTGACTGACTCAGTGCAGTGCAGTTTCTACCACTATCTTTATCCTTTATCCCTCCTTCCTGTTATATAGATATATATAGTTGTGTGAATGTATAAAGATTTACTGCAGCAGTAGGTTCGTTTTTGTACATCAAATTTCCGTGGAACAGAAGATCACAGTTCCTTTTCAGCTTACTCAACCTTCAAAAAGAAAATGCATGGCTAAATAGCAAGCATAATTTTCTAGTTGTAAAGGCTTAATGAGAGCTATCAAACAAACCTGTGGTGGAAATTATCCTCTTTTCTTATCATGAACTTCCACCTTTAACCTATTATGTTCCCTGTAAGTGGTAAAGTCTGGAATTTGTAGTGAACTTCTAGAGAAAGAATTCAAGGAGTTAATTCCCTGTTTTGTGTCTAAGTTTCAGGTCATTGCAGCTTAAGCTTGACCATCCCTATGCAGTTCTACCAACCTTTTATGTAGACTACTTTAGGGCTGGGGAGTAAATCTTCATATGGCAAGAATATTCTTTAGAGAAGAATATTTCCTGGGTCTTTAATTTCCCAATATGAAAGAGGAGAGGACAGATAACTTGGCGAACTTTAATTTCTCTCTAGTTCAAGGGTTTACATAAAGATGCACGGACGTTTATTTGCTCAGGGATGTAGTGTAGTAGCAGGTTATGGACATTTAACAGGAACCATATCACTTAAGCTATGCTATCTTGAGTTGCACATTGTATAATCCAATAAAATTGTTAAAGTAATTGCTTCACTTAATTAGAGAAGAACAGAAAGAATGGAATTACTCCTTTTTCTGTTGTATTATATGAAGTATAATTTTAAATAAATTTAAGTTCGGTCCAAATGGAAATCAGACTTTCTTCAGCCAGGATCAATATGACATTTATAAATATATTAAAGGGCTAGGCTTCCTGTTTTTATTATTCGTAGAAAAACACATGAGAGCCATGAGGATAATTATGTACATGATTCCATTAAGGTAACAAAGCATCTCTTACATTTCTCCTTGGAAACATCAATATCCCTGTAGTCTGAATGTTTGGTTGTTAAACTCACTGAATTAAAAGAAAACAAGAAAATAAAAACAGAAAGTGGTGAACTGTTGTCAGTTATTAAATTACTCTCTTTTTGTGCTTTCCGTGCTCACTCTCAAGGATGGGGAGTTTTTTGTATAGATCAGTTATAGTTAAGACATTAATGAGGTCACCTATAACAGGAATGGAACCTTTGCACAATTTGTATAGATTAGCATATATTTAGAAAATCTTCTTCTCATTTTCTCTTTCATGAATGTGATGTAAGGTGGTGTTTGGGAGATTTGCTTGCTTATTAAGTGGAGCATATTGCCAATTTATTATAAATCCATGAATTGAGTCTGGAACAAAGGTTCAGCCAACTAATCTAAGAAGACCAAATAGGTTCTCATTTCTCCAGGTAGTCTAGGTCTGTTCATAAGAAATCAAGTTTTGTATTGGATCTTAGGGCCAAAGAGACAACCAGTAAGGAGAGATTTCTTTGCCTACCCATGTCCTGAATATATATATCCTACTTGAGATTCCTGAGAATTAGAAGGTGGCTGACAAGATATATATGTAGATATAATATAAGATGTATCTATATCTTGATGAGTCCAGTTCCATATGCCAAATCCTTCTCACCTTTTGAGACTCAGCTTATAATTACTGTACAAAGCTTTCAAAATTTCTGATGCATAATCTGATAAAGGAGTTCTTAACTTGGCATTCATAGATCTTTTGGTGCTCATTGAGAGTATTTTAGGGGTTAATGGATCTCTGTAAACAATACGTAAAGATTTTTTTCTGTACATTTTTCTAGAAAGAAAGTTGAGCCTGCGTTAGAACATCAATAAGTTGTGACTTCCCCCTCTTAAATATAAGAACAATCATCTGCTAACAATAACATAGAATCCATTGTCAAGTAGAATCCACAGATGTGTTGCTGAGTGACTGCTTCTTGAGACTCTCCAGGCTAGTAATGGTAGAACTTGCAATATTCAGACTATCTGTCCCACAAATCATTCAGTGACTGTTATTGCTAAATATCAAATCCTTTCAAGGTAATACAGGTTTTGGGGGGTATAGTGAGGAATCAGACTCAGGATTGTCAACAAATTTATTTTAGTGGTATTATTATTAATAGTAGTAGTTACATTAATGTGATCGTTTAAATGGTGTTTAATCTGTAGCATCTCAAGGCCACTTATATATATTTGTCATATATTGAGATAATATACATGCAGATGTTGCATGATTAAATCGTGTAATAGGTATGACTAGTAGTAAGACCTCTAAACCTTGGTTTCCGCATCTTTAAGATAGAGTAAATAATACATTTTTAAAGGATTGCTAAGAGGCTAAATTAGAAAATTAAGGGGGACTTCCCTGGTGGCAGAGTGGTTAAGAATCTGCCTGCCAATGCAGGAGACATGGGTTTGAGCCGTGGTCCAGGAAGATCCCACATGCCACGGAGCAACTAAGCCCGTGCGTCACAACTACTGAGCCTGCGCTCTAGAGCCTGCGTGCCACAACTACTGAGCCTGTGTGCCACAACTACTGAGCCCGGGTGCCTAGAGCCCGTGCTCTGCAACAAGAGAAGCCACCGCAGTGAGAAGCCTGCACACCGCAACTAAGAGTAGCCCCGGCTCGCGACAACTAGAGAAAGCCTGCGCGCAGCAACGAAGACCCAATGCAGCCAAAAAATAAAATTAATTAATTAATAAAAAAAGAAAATTAAGGTAATTTGTACAATTTTTGACACAAGGATTTAATAAATAGTAGACATTCTAAAGTTAATCATAATATTGGGGGAACATAATTTACTTTATTATCAGAAGTAATCATTCCATTATGCACTGCTCTTCCAAAATAATAATTTAATTTTAATTAATGCACTGGGCTGAGCTTTCAATACTTTTATGTTAAGATTGTACCCAAAATGTATTATGAAATTTGAAAGGTGAATTTGTAAAACAGAAATGACACCTAGTTTTACTATGAATTACTTGGTGTATGGAAAGCCCCAGCTATTTTTCCATTTAATAGCCATTTAAATTGTTTGATGATAGAAGTGGATATAGTTGCAGAGACCCAGGAGAGTGAGGAATTTGTGGAATAGATCTGCATTTCAGTGTCAATTTGCTTGAATTAGGAAGAAAAAAGATTAATGGAGGGATTTAGAATTCTATTAATAGTTATATTAAAGGTAAAAAGCAAGTATTTACAGTAAGCTTCTCGTATGTAAATCCTATGCAAAAATATCAATGATAAATTATGAGAAAGCTTTTATTTTGTGACAAAGGATCTAGTCCTCTTCTAAGAACATAAAGTCAATCACTTATGCCACATCAATTTCAAAGGTCATTTTTTTTCTGACTCTTTTAATCGTGTTAGTCGAAAAACTAAACTCCTCTTCAACACAAAAAGGTGCACACATGCACACACACACTTCCATGCACCATGAGTGATTTTCCTAAAGACACTTCATAAAACGTGTCTGTTTTCAAGAATGTGCTTTAATAACACACCATATAGAAAGGCAGTATCAGAGAAGACTTTATTTATGAGAGTTTCTTGGACAAATGATATGAGAAGATGGGAAGGAAATCAAAGATGTCACAACAATGATTTTTGAACAGAGAAAAGAGATGGTTGTCATCATAAATCAAGTTATTTTCTCCACTGGAAATATACCAAAACTTCCAGTGACAAGAGAATGTCAAGTCAAAAGAAAACTGAACATAATAAGTATAACAAGATTTCTACAATCTGTGGGTCCCAAAATATTTCTGAAAAAAGAATTATCTCTCCAGCCCTCAGAAAGGTAAAGGAAAGGTAGCAGTTTAGTTAGAATATATCTGAAAGAAATTTCTTACACATTTATAAATTTCTATGTGAGCTTCACTTTGAACTAGCAGTAACAATGGGGTACCTCCTTCTCTTCCCTGCCATCTATAGCATAAACCTGACGAAAGCAGATACATATAGTTGAGTTCTGGGAAGCTGAGAGTTTGGACATTTGAAGAATGTACAAAAGCAAAAATCTGGAGAGGACCAACAATGCAGGTACATTACATACACAAACACACACACACACACACACACACACCTCTGCTTACCAGTAAAACACTGTATGTGTGTGAGTGGAAGATTTAAATACTTTGGGTTATCCAAATTCATCATAATCCAAAGTGAGAGAGAAATGGGTATTTGAATACTTTGTACCTCAGAACATTTAATTTCCCTTTGGTCTTTTACAATGCACATGTTGCTCTCTGTCTATGAATATTGCTCAAAATATAACTCTATGTGTACAATGTGTCCTTCAAACCCGGGTCAAGTATATCACTCAGGACATAATGAAAGAAATAACAATCTGTTTTGGAGAAAAATTTGGCTGTACAGTACTTGGAATTATTGCTAGATGATGTATTTCATGACATGCATTTTGGGTGATTTAATAGACTTCCTAGGGTAATTTTGTCTAGAAAAGGTTTTTGCTTTATACATCAATTAAAAAATTCTGCTGTCACCATCCATTCTGCATTAAGACTCAAACATATCAGTAAAATGCAACAGTAAAATGAACGTTTCCTAAAGACTATGATTATCTGGGAAATTTTAGTGCCTGTTTACAATCTCTCACATAGTTTTGGATATATGTGATGCATTATATGCTTTGTTAATTCAGTGTCTAAGTCTTTATATTTAGTAAGTATTCTTGTTTGTTATTTAGAATAGTTCCAGGGGCCTAGGGAAATGCAGGGATAAGATAGGCTGACCCAGTAATTTCCATGAAATCAATTACCTATAATAATTTCTGTAAAAATAATTATGAATTATTTTTGTACTAATTATGTGCTAATACTGTTTAGAAGCAAAGAAAATGGTTATTAATGACTTGTGCTATTATGGAGATAACAGTAATAAAAGATAATATTTAGGTAACGGTCCCATTAATACATTAAAACTCTCCTTGACAAAACACTCTTCTCAATCAACTCTCCAAAGAAAATTTAAACACAAGAGAAAAAGCTAAGAAACATTTTAATGCTAGGTGGGTCTTTCACTGATTGCAGGGGGTGAGAAGTCTATTTTGACCTTGGGTGCAAGTGCAGCTGTCTGATCCATTTTTAACAGCAACCAAGATGGTATTTTAAACTCTGTATGACTCTTCCATTTTTTTTTCAATTGGTTTAGAGTTCAAAGGGAAAACTGTAAGGGGCTTTCTACTCTAATGTGCAGAACTACAGTGGAATGGGCTATACCATACCAAAAAGTGGGCTCTTTTTACTGTCATATAAGTTCAAGGAGCATAAAATTAAGACAAGTCAAAAGGTGATGATTTTTATCTTCAATGATATATCAAAAACAGTGTGTTCAATTTTGTAACTAAAAAGGGACAAGAGGCACACAGACACACCAATATCAGAAGACAGAAACAAGACAGAAAAGGGAGGTATTGCCTGACTGCGTAGGGGAAGCTATTCTGGTCACAGATCCAGATATTTGCTCAAGTGAGGTTGAAGTTTCCAATTCAATCTCCATTTTCCGTAGAAAAGAGAAAACAAAAAAAGAAAGGGAAAAATTAAGAAAAACAGCTGGAAAGCCATCACCTGTGCAGGCACCTCCAGTCTGACTTAAGTCTCCTTTGAAAAGGAAGCTCTTGTGCGTGCAGGTATCATCTCCTTGGCCAGCAGTGGCAAGAAGGGAAAAATATCTCTCCTTCATATTCTAACCATCTTGAACTTGCAAAAGGTCATACCCCCAAAGAATGACAACCACTAACTGATCGTAAAGAAATAAAAGAAATTTCAACACCCTTGAGCTGCTCTTAAAGCTCATAATGGGTATGTTAAATAGGACTGGTTCATAATAATTCGAAATGACTAATTTTATCATTTGTATTGGTTACTTGGATTTTGAGACACATAATTTTATTTAAATAGGAATCTTATTTCCTAACTGTGTATAAGCAAGTGATATTGGAAAACTGGGCCTCTTGACTGAACAAGGGAAATGAGTCAAATTGAATATTTAGATAAAGTAAATTCTTTGTTAAGCATACAAAAGAGGCAATTTGAATGGCAAATTGTTTAATTGTTTGATACCCTTAATGATCTATTTTTATCTATACTTTACAAAAATAAACAAATTTGTGTTTAAAATAGAGTACTGAAGCTATGCTGTGAATGTTCATAATCATTGGTAAGAACAATAAAATTCCTAAAACAAACACACAAGCTTTTAAAACAAATCAAAATGATCCATGATGCCAAGGGTTGTTTAAGAAAGAAAAGAGTTGTGACTCAGCAGTCACACTTGTTACCTATGCTCTCAAGATATATAGGCACAAATAGTTAACATCCCCTAAACATCTTTAGATGGTATTCAGATAATGGGCTGTGATACTAATATGGTCAAGAGTTAAAAAAAAAAAAAAAAGGAATCTGTAGGTATAGAACATGTAATGTGACAAGACAATATAATACCTTAAAATGTAGGTTCATATATTTAAAAGAATTAAGGACATTCTAAATCTGAAAATTATTTTAAAACAATAAAATGATTCTTTACTTAAATGATTTTAAACACATAAAACAGTACCATCAAAGTTTAACAAAATATATATATGATGAATTGGTAAAGAATTTGAGTATTAAATAAATAAAATTTCAAGCTAATGTAGATAAACATTTTGGTGGAAAGCCATATAAGACTAATACAGAGTAATTTAGGTTTCTTCTGAGTGCCACTTTTAATTAAATATATTTGTTAGTTTTAAGATGACTTTTAATTACATAAAAGTAATTTTAGATTAATATGTCTTATGATTTTCTTTCAACTAAAAAGGCAAATAGTTTAAAGGTCAAATATGCCTCAAATATGAAACTGATTCAAATATTTCATTCCATGCAACACAACCAACAGTTTAATGGATCTATTTTTTTAAATGCTCTAAATAGTAATATTTACTTTTCAATGAAATTAAAAGGCATCTTTCACAATATGGTGTTAGACTAAATTTAGATTTTTTTACTGTTAAAACTGATTTTTAAAATTTATATAAAGTCACTTTGGATACCTGTACTCAACTTCTAATTCAGATAATTCTAAAGAATCAACATCAAAATTATTCAGACCACATATTTCCAACCTGTTCTCTGTAAAGGACATGATTTCATAGATTATGTACACCCTTCTGAGTTTTCATGTTTAAGCCTTAACTAGAAATGAGGCAACCCTTTTCCTTTTACTTTAGAAGGCTGAATGAAAAGCTCAGAATTTTTATCATGTTGGGCAGGTCTTGACCTTCTGCTGGTCCAAGACGCTGATTTCTAATGGGAAATAGTAACAATGGGTGGGGGGGGCGGGGGAGGAACGTTTTGAAGGGAGGTACTCTATCTCCCTCTTGTGCTCCACTTAAAAAAAAAAAAAAAAAATTCTAACAGTTATTGATTCTTTGGTTTCCAGCCTTGGACAACTGCAACCTGAGTAGCCAAAGAAAGCCAGTTGCTGTAGTTCCTGCTGACATCACTTGAATAGCACCACAAAAGCAATTAGAGATATGCTGAACAGTTTACAGTTCACTTCGTGTTTGTATCCTGAGATGTTTGGAAGCTAATAAGCAAGAAAAATAGTATTGACTCTTTGTTCTGCTCCTGTTCTCACTAAGCTCGTTTGCCAGACAAAATCTGAGAATGTGCCAGAAATATGTTCTATTAGTAAAACAAACTGAAAGCCTGGCTTAGGTCACCCTGCAGTATAAATGATCGAATTTACTACACGAAATCTAAAGAAATAAATTACTTTTCAGTTGAGGACCATAACAGGGAAAATAGTGGTCCCACGTTCGCATGATAAAACTGCTACCACTGGAACTAAAATGGATTATGAGGCTTAATAAACATTCCACTAGTTATTTCAATTTAAGTGTAAGTTCTTTGACATGGAAAATTTTAGCACATGAATTTTATTTTTTAAGATTATTTTAAATGTGGGAGTTCAATGTTTGATTAACCTCTCACTTAAAAAAACCGCTTAGTTCTGAAAAGGAACAGATGAATTTAGATATTTAATATTTTAAAATAAGATTGAATAAACGCATACACATACATTATTCATGTAATATCAATCTAAATATTCGTACTTGCTCTAGAATTGAGAGAAATTTAAATTGGTATATATGTTGATGAACCAAAAAACAGGTCATTGCCTGGTGATCCTTCCATGTATTTGTAATCAACTAATATTATTCACAGTTGTTTATTGTGCCAAGATATTTTTTAGCGAGTGTACCTGTCAAATTTCTTTTATAACAAATTATCCCAAAAATCTAAGGCTGAAAGGAACAGGAACAGTTATTTATTCTTGTTCATGTGTCTGAACAAGACATAGGTCAGCTGGGGCTCAAGTCAGCTCCTCTGCTTCAAGCTGCTCGTCCAGAGCTTGGTTCTTGCTGTAGTTTGGGCTCAGGTCTGCTGGTGTCTGCTTAGTAGGAGCTCAGAGTGAAGAAGCAGTGGTCACGGGGGAAAGTTCTTCTCCTGGCAATGGCTAAGGCTCATGACAGCAAGCTCAATCACACAGGCACACTCTGGGCTTCTGCTCTTATCACAACTGTTAAAATCCCACTGGTTAAAGCAAGTCACGTGAGCCAGCTTATACTCAAGGAGTGGGAATCCTCTGCCTCTAATGCGAAGAAATTTAAGGTCACACAGCAAAGGACCCAGTTGCAGGAAGTGGTGAAATCTTTGAATACGTGCTTTATTTCCATAGAAAAACATTGTGCTTACTAAATGAGGAGAGCATCTTCTAATGAAAAACACAAAAATTAGAGTCTATTCTTCATGACAATTGAGAACTCTTTTCACGTATGCATTGGACACTGTAAAGTAGCTTTTAAACACTATTTTATCTTCATTTCATCAGTTTTGATATACTATATCTTAATTTTCATTCAGTTGAAAATATTTTATAATTTCTTATTTTTTTCTTTGATTAGTGAATTATTTAAAACTATATTGCTGAATGTTCAGACAGCTGGGTATTTTCTATTTAGATTTTTATTATGATATCCAGCTTAATTACTCAGTGGTTAGATATATATTCTGAGTAATTCCAGCCCTTGGAATCAGTAATTCCAAGTATACTGATACTTCTTATATGCATCAACACATCAATATATTAGGTAAGGGTATATATTCCATATATCTTTTAAAGATTATATACTTTGCAATTATTAATATCAGGTCAAATTTTTGAAATGAGTTTTTAGGTCAATGATCTTTTTCTGTTTTCTTTTTCCAATAGATATTAAGATGTAATTTTTCTCCTTTTGTCTTCTTAAATTTTTTGCTTTATATACTTTGAAGGCATAATATTAGTCTTCTGAAAACTTTCTGGTAAATTATTCCTTAATCACTATGACATACACATTTTTAATCTCAAATTACATTTCTTGCTGTAAAGTCTGCATTTTCTGCTGTTAATATAGCTACATCAGCTTGTTTTTGGTTAATGTTGCATGATGTATGTTATTTCATTCTGTTACTTTCAACAACTTTTTGTGCTTATATTTAGAAAGCATCTCTTTTCAGTAGAATTTAGTAGGGTATATTTTTATCTAATCTCAAAATCTTATTCCCTTCATTTAGTCCATTTAAATCTAATGTGATTACTGATTTATTTGAATTTTTATTAGCTATTTTACTATTTTTTTATTCCATGATTCTTTTATATTGCTTTATTGCTTCTTTCTTGCTTAATTTTGATTAAACAAATGTTTAACAATGATTATAATGCCCTCTATTTACTTGTTCTATATACATACATTCTCTATTATTTTGTGATCACACTAGAAATTACAGCATGCATGCTTGACTTCTTACTTTACCATTATCCTGATAAGGATAGAAACCCTAGGCATTGTAACTTGTTTTACCTTATTCCTATTTTATGCATTTAACTTTAAATATAATTTTTGTATTTATAAATTTAATTTAAATATGCATTTAAATTTTGTATTGTATTATAACATATTTTAAACTTCATAATTAATAAATGATATGTGTGTGTGTATGTGAATATATATATATATATTTTTTTTTTTTAAATTTTACCACATCGTTACCTTTATAGTACTATTTACTCCTCCCTGATTTTTATGCTTCCATTGGGGTTCTTTTTTTTTTTTGCCTTCAGGATTCCTATTTGTACATTTCTTAACTTATACTGTTGAAGATTAATTGTCTCAGTTTTGTCTGTTAGAATATATCCATATTTCTCTTAATTTTTAAAGACGGCATTATATATAGAATTCTAGGTGGGAAGTTTTCTTTCAGCACCATACAGTTACCATATTATTGCGTTCTGGCTTCTATCATTTCTTTTATGATGTAAGCAGTCTGATACTGTTGAATCATAGAATGTACAGGTATTAGTTATTTTTAAACCACGTTACTGAGGTATGATTGTCATATAAAAAGGTGTTTATACTTAATACATGCAACTTGATGATTTGGGGATAGGTATACACCCATGACACCAAGACCACCATCAAAGCCATAAACATATCCATCACCACCCAAAATTTCCTTCAGCCCCTTTTATTATTATTATCATTATTTTTAGTAGTAGTAGTACTAAGAACACTTAACATAAGGTCTACCATCTTAACAAATTTTAAGTGTACAATGTGGTACTGTTAGCTATAGGCACTGTGCTGTATAGTAGATCACCAGAACTTATGTCATATATCTGAAACTGTACATTTTGACCATCACATTCCCATTTCCCTTCACCCCAGGCCCTGGCAATCATCATTCTAGTTTCCGTTTCAATGAGCTTGACTATTTTAGATTCTATGTATAAGTAAGATAATACAGTAGTTGTCTTTCTGTGTCTGCTTACTTCTCTTAGCATAATGTTCTCCAGGTCTATCCATGTTGTCATAAATGACAGAATTTCTTTTTTAAGGCTGGAAAATATTCCATTGTGTGTATCTACCACATTTTCTACATCCATTCATCCATCAATGGATGTTTAGATTGTTTCCTAACATATTGTGATAATGCTGCAATAAACATTGATGTGCAGATATATCTTGCAGATTCTCATTTCAATTGCTTTGGGTATATACCCAGAAGTGGGGTTGCTGGATCATACAGTAGTTCTATTTTTTAAAACATCTCTTTACCTTTAAGATTTTATCCCTTCCTTCCTCCCTTTCTTCCCCTCCGCCCCCCATTTTTTTTTTTTGTTCCTATGTTTAAAGAAGTGCTGTTAGAATATTTCTGACTGGAATACTCATAGGTTTTTTTTTTGTTTGTTTGCTTGTTTTGACTCTGTGAGTTGATGTCATTAATTTGTTACAAATAATTCTTACCAATTCATTTTTCAACTAATTTTCTGGCCCATTCTTTCTTCTTCTGAGATTTAAACTGTATAACTTTTGAGAGTGACTCACATGTCTCATGATTTTTGTCTATTGTGTATGCATATTTTCTATCTGTATTATATATTATCTATATTTTTCTATCTGTATTCAATTTGGATATTTTCTGTGGACAACTTTTTCATTTTATTAATCCTGAATTCTATAGTACACAATCAGTGGTTAAGCCCATCCATTGATTTCTCAATTTCAGATCCTGTGTTTTGCAATTTCCAAATTTGTTTATAATAACTTTATATTTCTTAAAATTTCAATTATCTGGCTACATTTCCTCCATCCTTTTATCTAGTTTGCATTTTCTCTTTTCTGGAATATATTATTCATATTTATTTTAACTCATTAACGTCCTCATCTACCAGCATCACTATGAACACCACCTCTTGTCTCGCTCCTATTCTAGAGTTTTCTTTTGATTTTTGTCCGTACGATGCTACCTGTCAGCATTCATAATGCATTTTTATGACATGCTCCGTAGACTGTTTACACCGCAGTGATGCCGACGGCGATAACCTTCCGCCACAGCCCGGGGGCAGTGAGCGCAGGGTCCGTGCTGCCTCCCCAGTGTACTTCTGGTCTGTCCCTATTCCTGAGGCACGTCCGGCTCTCCAGAGCTTTCAATGCAGAATCTGACGAATTATTCGGACCTCCACACTGATAGGCTGGAGGAAATTCCACTCTGATTTTCAGAGATTTATCCCTCAAATTCTCACGCTCTTTGTTCTGCATAGCTTGCTGAAGGACCTTCCAGCTCTGCAACAAGCAACCGCGCTGCTGATGCCAAACTCATCCAGGGACGGGACCTGGCCTCCGAGGTACCTTTGCTCTCAGTGCACGTCCAGGGAACAATGGCTACGGAGATTCTTTTAGGTTCACGTTTCCTATTAGGGTTTTTCAACTCTCCTCTGGTGTTTCTCTCGGGCAGATATTTGTTTGTACAGCATTAAATGGGAATAAGGGAAAATCTACTATGCTTTTCAGAGTTTTTCAGCCTAACTCTTCAGTCTCTGACCTCCTCCAAATGCAGGTTTCACCAAGGGATTTTGGTAGAAACTGAACATGTGTTTGTGACAACTGAAGTTTCTAATATTTCACTGCAGTCCCATAAAGCTCCCTGAAGGATTGCTGGGTAGTTTGTCCCCCAGCAGCGACCCTTTTCTGGTCCAAGCCTGGATTCCCAGCCTACAGGTCGTGCCAAGAATTGATAAGTTGCCCTCGGGGGGAAAAAGGGATCTGCACATTCCCAGCTCATACATTGTCCCATCCATAGAAATCTTCGTCTCCTTAGTCCTTGTACTCCCTCAGCAATTTGATATATTGAAAAAATACGAGGTTTGTACTTTATTCACCTGTTCTATTTGTTCTCTCTGGGAGCAATGAGCTGAAAGAAATGACTCTATCTTATCCAGAAGCAAAAACTAATTCTGTTCTAACAACTCTACTGTAATTTAGCCACATCTTAGATATACACAATTTTATTTTCCCCAGTTATATTATGACATTAGCTACAGAATAGTATTTAGTATGTAGACTAAATACATAACAAATCCTTTGGTCCTCTCTGAATTCTCTGGAAGTGAGGCTGATACAATCTGGTTCCCGGGTGTCTGTTTTTTGGGGTAGGGGGTGCTACCATACTTTCCTATGGAGACATTAAACCTTATTATATCTCTAGTTTCCCATACTCTGCTGCTTCCTCCAGACACTGGGCTCTCCCAATCTACAGTCCTCTCAACAAGCGAAAATCTTCCCCACCCCTTCCCTCTAGGAGAGGCATGTAGGCACGTAGAAAATTCTCTTTTTCACACTATTTCGTGATCCAGCACCCACCTAGAAATCCTCCTCCGTTTAAGCTGCGCTTGCCTGGGACCGCAGATGGCAGGGAGGCAGAAGGCTGACGGGTGTTCTCAGTTTCTTTCTCAAGCTACCCTGGTTTCCACAGAGCTTCCCTGCCCTATCCCGCTGCACTGTCCCTTTCCAACCCTGAGGCTGTGGGCCAGGTGGGCTTGGCAGTGGGTTTCCTGAGAAGGACATCGACCCATTTGTATCCTCTGAAGATCTCTCTCTGCCCCCAAAAGTCCTTTCCTCTTGCTGTCACTGAAATCTCTCACAAGCTGTATTGTGACGTGGACTCTCCACTTCCTGGTTTAAGAGACTTATCTAGTTCTTGACAGATAAAGATATTAGGAACTGAGCAAATATCATCTTCCTGTAAGAAGCTTGGTTAAAATTATTGTTCCTATACATATGAAAAAATGTCAAAATTTAGACTCAGGGCTAAAATACGTACTCTTATGTAAGGTTTTTTCTTTTCATGTTTATTATTCAACAATCTAGCACAAATGCTCAAATAGTCGTATATTTTTGCCTAGGTAAGACAGGGCAAATATTAGAAAGTGCATATATTTTAAGTAAAACATACTTCTGCTATGAAAAAGACTTGGAAATGTTGTGAATATAATTATTTTAACTTCAGTTAGGCACTGAAATAGAGAAATAGTGTTTCAGAACTGGAAAGGAACATAAAAATCTCTTGCTCTACATTTTTTATGGATAAGAAAATTCAAACACTGAGCTTTTAGGTGATATCCCATCTCAGTTCTGTTTTCTTTTTCAAGAACTGTTCACCTCATTTGGAAATATATACTTGGTGTAGTTTATAAGTCTTATCTTCCTAAGCTTCTTACCAATTTGCCAATGTATGATTTTTTTGTTGTTGTTGTTTTTTAATTAATTAATTAATTAATTTATGGCTGTGTTGGGTCTTCGTTTCTGTGCGAGGGCTTTCTCTAGTTGCGGCGAGCAGGGGCCACTCTTCATCGCGGTGCGCGGGCCTCTCACTATCGCGGCCTCTCTTGTTGCGGAGCACAGGCTCCAGACGCGCAGGCTCAGTAGTTGTGGCTCACGGGCCTAGTTGCTCCGCGGCATGTGGGATCTTCCCAGACCAGGGCTCGAACCCGTGTCCCCTACATTGGCAGGCAGATTCTCAACCACTGCGCCACCAGGGAAGCCCCCCAATGTATGTTTTTTAAAAGGATCATGATATAATCTTTAATACCTAATGGTATGTGTCATCCAATTTTCATTTCAGTAATAAACTGACAGTAAGAAAACATTTTACAGGATTTAAAAATATTAAATGAATTTTATAGAATTAGTGAGTCATGCTATATTTTGGTTCCTTACAGTGATGCATAAAGTAACATATACATATATTATTAATACTATCGTTAAATATATATAGTATTACCTATATATACATTTAAACGTACTGAACATATAAATTTAACAATTACATGGCACAGCATAAAAATAGCTAATATTCACCAAACAATATGTGTCATGTATTTTTCTTTGGGTGTAAACATATGTGAAGTGATTTAGTTTAAGAGGTAAACATATCATCCTCATTTTTCAGATGGGGAAAATTATGTAGTAGTATATATATATAGTATATAAATATAGTTGTAATTTGTCCAAGAGCACACAGAATATGATTCCTGAGTCCACACTCTTCATACTGAAATATATCGCCTATATACCAATTTTAATGATGAATACTATTGAGAACAGGACAGAGGACAATCTGGATCAAACAACTGGTTCATTTTGGGGTAGGAAAGTGTAGGAGGCTGTGACTAATGATTCCAAGAAAGTAATTTGCCAGGGATAGATAGGTTTAAAATGATTGAGAAAGAATAATCTGATTTTTACCCTTTCTCACCATCAGAGACCATAGTACCATTTGCAAATGTAGACATATTTTCTGTAAATATACATACATTTCTTGCATAGTATTTTGTCTAATCTAGTTTAAATAAGACCACAAAGCTGTCCCATAGATTTATAGACTGCTTCTGTGCTACACTGTTTCATGTTGTTATTGAGTTAAACTTTACAAAGAATCTCTTTAAAGATATTTCATCAAAGGTAATTTGCATTTTTTTTCCAAGTCTCTCAGGATATATAACTTAGTACTATCTTTCTCAAATGTATCTTCTGAAAAGCTCAGGGAACACAGAGGTCAGCAGTGAGGTCAGGGAAGGAGTGACCAGGCTGCTGAGCCCGGACTGGCTTTGGCAAAACAGATTCACTTGTATGTGGCATATTGGTTTCCTAAGGATGCTGTGACAAAGTAGCACAAACTTGGTGCTTTAGGAGAACACAAATTTATCCTCTCATCATTCTGGAGGCTGTAAGTCTGAAATCAATATGTGGGCAGAGATGACTCCTTTGCAGGGCTACTAGAGAGAAGCTGTTCCCTCCTGTGTCCCAGCTTCTGGTGCTTTGTCTGCAATCTTTGCCATTCCATGGCTTGTAGATGCATCACTCCCATCCTCTACTCCACAGGATGGGTTCATGTGATAAGCTAGATCCAGAAAATCTCCTTATTTTAAGCTCAGTTGATTTAGGACATTAACTACATCTGCCAAATCCCTTCACAGCAGTACCTAGATTAGTTCTTTAACATCATAATTGGGAGAAGGCATGTGTATATAAGAAGCTGGAAACTTTGGGAACTCTATTAGCTTCCTAGGGCTGAAGTAACAAAGTACCACAAATTTACTGGCCTAGAACACCAGAGATTTATTGTCTCAGAGTTCTGGGGCCTAGAAGTCCAAAATCAAGGTTTTGGTAGGGCCGTGCTCCCTCTGAAACCTGTAGGAGAATCCTTCCTTGCCTCTTTCAGGTTTTTGGTGGCTGGCCAGCAATCTTCGGCACTCACTGGTTTATAGGAGTATCACTCCAATTGTCCATCTACGCGTGGCTCTCTCTCCGTGTCTCTTTCTATCTTTTTTCCTCTAGGGGTGTCTGCCTCCATGTCCAAATTTCCCCTTCTTATAATGATACCAGTCATATTTGATTAAGACCCACACTAAGGACCTCATTTTAAATCGATTACTTTTGTAAAGACCCTATTTCCAAATGAGGCCATATTCTGAGTTACTAGGAGATAGGACTTCCAGCATATCTTTTTTGGGTGGACACACTTTACCCCACATCATCTAGTTTGTGTGTTGGCCTTTTGACTGCATTTGGTTTGAAGCAAAGAATCCATGCTTAAAATATAACAACTTCATTGACAACTTTTAAAATTTTGTCTTAAAACTTAATACCAAGTGATAGCAAGTTTAATACAAGAATATGTTTTAGAAGAAAAAATATTGTAATGTATATCATATACATAAGCTTTGAACCAGAAATTCCATTTCTAAGTATTTGCTCAAAAAATACCCCAAAACAAAAAAAAAACCACCCCACCAAACTCTTACATATGTTCACAAGTAAATAAGCACAACAATATGTTTTATCATTTCTGTAAAATGGAAATTAGGTCAAATAATCATTAACAAGACCATCTATAATTGTTTTATAGTTGTAAAAGAAAATTTTATAACTTCCTAAAATAGGAAAATAGAGTTACACGTATCGACTTGAATAAAATTCACCGACTATGTTATGTAAATAAATGAAAGATGCAGAACCATACATGATACAGTAGCATGATACTATAACAAAATCCATACAATTTATTAATGCTGAGTATGAAACTGTATTATAAAACTTGCACAAGAAATAAATGCCCCACATAGAATATTGATTACTTTCAAAGTATCACTTCTAGAATGGGAGGAAAGGGAACCAGTTTGGGAAGGTTTAATTGGGCTTCAATTCTTTCCGTAATATTCACTTAGAAAAAAAAAATCTGAAGCAAATAGGGCCGTTGTTAAGATTTGATAAAGCTAGGTGCTAATCATTATTGCTTTATTTTCTACATTTTATTTTCTGCACTTTTAAATATTTTAAGAAGGCACATTGTTCTAGGATTGAATTCCGCAGATTATAATTCTGGAAGTAAATATATTACTTAAACAAGGCATGCAACCTCCCTGCGGTTCCTTTTTCTTATTAATACAACAATATCTGCCTCTAAGGAGTCTTATGAGGGGAAAATGTGGAGGAAAGTGTTTTGACACTTTGAAAGTCTTATTCAAAACTAAAGTATTCATGGACGCATAGAAACAATTGGCCAGAATTATTTAAATTAAATGATGTAGATTGGTGATCTGAAGTATGGAGAATTATGGTGAGATTAAGGTAATGTTTTGGAGCTATTTTCTTTTCAATTATGATTAATATTGGCTAAGTCAATTTAAAGTCAAATTAGAAAGAAAACCATGTTTGTAAAAAAATCAAAAGTATTTAGAAATAATTTTACTTGTTTCAATATATGATTGATGTTACAAGTATTTTCTTCCAAAGAAGACTTCTATTGATGGGATGATTTTCATCTGGAGTAAATGTTAGTGTCAGGGCATGGTTGGCTGATTACTAGTGAAAGCTTGCCATCTGGTGGACAATCTAAAGACTGCGGCACATTCTCCGATTAGAAAAACTAGTAAATCCTTGTAAATCCCTTTTAGTTTAAGCACTTGCTTTCCACATATTTATATCTCATGGCTGAATCGTCCGAATTACTGTTCATATACACACATACACATTTACACACATATACCCACCCAGCAGTTCTAATGAGTTTCATTTTGTTTTCAACGAATAATATGAAGTGCTATAGTGAGGAGGATTTAGATTAATTTTTGCCCAACAAGATGTGATATTTCTTGAGATCTATTATCTCATCACATCTACTTAGACACTTCATTTGAAGTAATTCAAAGAACACGAATTCACAGCCATTTGCAAATATCAATAAATGTGTCATGTATATCTCATATTTTTTTGGGTGCACCCTCCCTTTCTAACTCCGGAATAATTCATCTAAATGTTATATTCACACCCTAAACGGCACCCTTGCCAAACTCACATACACACGGTAGCCATAAAAGTAAGTAGAGTGAGTTCTGTTTTGTCCTCTAGACTACAGTGTGTCAGTGGAGATTCTGTAGAAACTTAAGATCCCACACACTTTCTCTAAGGGGTTCTGCAATAAATTATGATTAAAAAAATGCTCTTTTTTTTTTTTTTTTTTTTTTACTTTGCATGCCACATGCCCATGGGGTGATAGAGCATTCACTGTTTCGTTTGAGGTCTCTCAGCACCACATAACAAGGCGCAGTAGGACTGTGTTGCTTGCCTAAATCCAATCTCAGTTTTTGGAGAGAAACAGAGATGCCCGTTGACAGACGGTGAGTTCTGCACTGTACACAGATGTTCGTAGCCTGGCAACGGTGGTCTCTTCCTGCATTAACTCTTCCAAACTCTTCTTACGCACCTCTGACTAATTTTTATGAGACAAATAAGGTCTTTAAGTGTAAAATAATAGAGAGGGATTTACAAACTAAAAACGGCATTTTTTTTAACATCTTTATTGGAGTATAATTGCTTTACAATGGTGTGTTAGTTTCTGCTTTATAACAAAGTGAATCAGTTATACATATACATATGTCTCCATATCTCTTCCCTCTTGCGTCTCCCTCCTCCCACCCTCCCTATCCCACCCCGCTAGGTGGTCACAAACCACTGAGCTGATCTCCCTGTGCTATGCAGCTGCTTCCCACTAGCTATCTATTTTACATTTGGTAGTGTATATATGTCCATGACACTCTCTCACTTTGTCACAGCATACCCTTCCCCCTCCCCATATCCTCAAGTCCATTCTCTAGTAGGTCTGTGTCTTTTTTTCCTGTCTTACCCCGAGGTTCTTCATGACCTTTTTTTTTTTTTTCTTAGATTCCATATGTATGTGTTAGCATATGGTATTTGTTTTTCTCTTTCTGACTTACTTCACTCTGTATGACAGACTCTAGGTCCATCCACCTCACTACAAATAACTCAATTTCGTTTCTTTTTATGGTTAATATTCCATTGTATATATGTGCCACATCTTCTTTATCCATTCATCTGCTGATGGACACTTAGGTTGCTTCCATGTCCTGGCTATTGTAAATAGAGCTGCAATGAATATTTTGGTACATGACTCTTTTTGAATTATGGTTTTCTCAGGGTATATGCCCAGTAGTGGGATTGCTGGGTCGTATGGTTAACTCTATTTTTAGTTTTTTAAGGAACCTCCATACTGTTCTCCATAGTGGCTGTATCAATTTACATTCCCACCAACAGTGCAAGAGGGTTCCCTTTTCTCCACACCCTCTCCAGCATTACTGTTTCTAGATTTTTTGATGATGGCCATTCTGACCGGTGTGAGATGATATCTCGTTGTAGTTTTGATTTGCATTTCTCTAATGATTAATGATGTTGAACATTCTTTCATGTGTTTGTTGGCAATCTGTATATCTTCTTTGGAGAAATGTCTGTTTAGGTCTTCTGCCCATTTTTGGATTGAGTTATTTGTTTTTTTGTTATTGAGCTGCATGAGCTGCTTATAAATTTTGGAGATTAATCCTTTGTCAGTTGCTTCATTTGCAAATGTTTTCTCCCATTCTGAGCCTTGTCTTTTGGTCTTGAAAAACGGCATTTTTATATGCTGCCATTCAGCTGCTTCCACTTTGTCATTTTGTTGGTATTGTAGGACTTAGAAACACAGATGGTATGGGTCAAAGGTGAACTGTATTGTAAAATGTTTAACTTTTAAATTTCTTGGAGCTTCCTCATTTATTTATTATTTCCTTCTGTTTGTATTTTCTTAGGAGCTGTGTTTTGCAGACGTGTGAATTCCTGATATGGTGATTTTGTTTTAATTGGGGTATAGCTGCTTTACAATGTTGTGTTAGTTTCTACTGTACAACGAAGTGATTCAGCCACACGTATACATATATCCCCTCCCTCTTGGACCTCCCTCCCACTCCCCCCACCATCCCACCCATCTAGGTGATTTTTGAGACAAGATGTGACATGTAAAAGGATGGCTACAGTTGTTGGCCAATGGACAGTTCAAATGAGGTTACTGATGCGGAGTTATGATCATCTGAGGCACTTGAGCTCATGAGTGTGACAGAAGACACAAGAGAAGGCCAGATGCACAAAAAGAGCTACTTACCAATGGGGTTTACAGGGGCTAGTGCCCCATGTTGCCCTTTTCCATTATGAAATATCTGTGAAAAACAGTGTACAAAGACAACAATGCCTTCTGCAAATCCAAGAAGGACTTAACTACAAATCAGAGCTTTTGAAGGAGTAAAGGTGCTGATTATTTTAAGTGGCTATTGGGAATCTCAAACACAGTTAAGATTTTGTTAAACAAAAAAGTCACATTCTTTAAAAAGTCTCAGGAAACAAGATCTTTATTAGCAGAACTTTTTCCCCAGAAGAAGAAAAGGCCCACAACTGGTAAAGACCTAATAGCATTTGCCTGTAAATTTAGAGTGAAGTAACATGCAAGGACAGAATGCAGAATGAGAACTTGAAAAGATCCCTTTCTCCAACAGGACCACGAGTGTAAGTGCTGAAGACACATACGTGATGCCAAGGAAGCTGAGTGTGAGAAGCTGGAAAACAACTTTTTTCTCTCCAGATTGATTGTATCAAGATATGCGATGTGTAGCATTGTAAGTGTTGGGGCTCAAGACAGGCCATTCCAAAATATGTCAAAGTGAAATATTGATTATTTTGGATTAAAGTTAACTGAGAAACAGCTGATATCGACTCTCTGTCTGACCATGTCCATCCCCTCCATCTCCCTGAAAACAGGAAATACATCTCCCATGTGAAAGGCACCCTCCTTATATCAGGAGGTAGAGAGACATCCTTATCATCAGAGATAGGGAATCCAGGGCTGAGAAAGCTGTGCAGACAAACCTTGATATGACTGACCCTTCAACAACGTGGGTTTGAATTGTGTGGGTCCAATTATATGCAGATTTTTTTTTCAATAAATACTACATGATCTGTGGCTGGTTGAATACAGGGATATGGAGGGTGGACTATGGGATTTGAGCATCTGCAAAGTTTGGTATCCACGGTGGGTCCTGGAACCAATTCCTTGTGATACTGAGGGCCAACTGTACTTCTTTACTAATTTACTACCCCAAGCCCAAATTCTGTTTAAATTCTTCAATAATTAAGCACCCAAGCCCAAGTTTCTTTGTCCTGCCAATTCCTCACAAATTTTAAATTTCTTTGTCTAAAAAGTATTTTTTAAAAAAGTGTAAAATGGTGTAAAACCTGCCTGCTTTGGCCACTGCTTAGGTCTTATTTCTATGAGCCCTCAGTACATATAAATTAAATTTGGT
This sequence comes from Balaenoptera acutorostrata, assembly GCF_949987535.1. Taxonomy (NCBI): domain Eukaryota; kingdom Metazoa; phylum Chordata; class Mammalia; order Artiodactyla; family Balaenopteridae; genus Balaenoptera; species Balaenoptera acutorostrata. Next base: position 10,155,128 of record NC_080076.1, read on the forward strand.
TTTTCTTTCTTTCTCCTATTAATCTGTTGTGTCAATTTAATTATTAGACCAGCCAAAAGAACCAAGTGGGCTAAGTGGGAAATCGTTCTCCTCAACATAAGATTTGCAAATAATGGTGAAATTCCACAACATTATATTATTCTTGCAGTAAGCTGCCCCAAACTAGCAGAAGTTTAAATATATTTAGTGTTTTGTCTTCATCTGGAAACAAAAAGTTTATCTCGGAGGTACTCTGCTGGTGTCTGTACTGATGATGCCCATTAATCAATGTTTGGGTTTTAGATGTTTCACTCCTCTCATTGCAAACAACGAAAATCCTGATGTTTCATAACACACTGCCTTCTTCACAGAGAGAAATTTTTGGTAAAAACACTTGTATAGGAAATGAAAAATAGTTCTGGAAGATGTTACATAATGGCTGGTGCTGTAAGGCTAGTTCAACTGAGGATGTTCAAAAGTATATGGAAACCAGAAAAACAGATGCCTAATTCTCCTGCGACAGTGAGTAATCTAGTGGCTTAGCAGAGAAAGACTTCTCACCAGGATATTTGAAGTGAAAGGTGAATTGCAGGAACACTCCTAAGAAAATAGGAGGCCATATATTCTGTCTGCTGTGGAGAGGAAGGACAGCTGACGAGCATAGCCTACTAAGAAGAGCCTCACCGCATGAACCAGACGGACAAGAATCTACACGACCAGAGGGCACATGTTTTGTCTTCAAGTGATTGAGAAGGAAACAGATCTTTGGAAAGACTGTGTCGCAAAAGGAAATTCTGAAATGTTTCCATTCTCACAGGAGATTCAGAGCGAGAAAGCTATCAGAAAATCTCGAGTCTTATTGAAAACCACCTGGATGAACTGCAGAACCAAAATTGAAAAGGTTTCCCTCCCTTTCAACACAAATGTGGGACCAGATGACAGACCTGTTCAGGGGAACTTATGTTCAGCCTCAGAAATTGGCTTTGTGAGAAAAGGAAGAATTCTGTGAGGTAAAGGCTGGTTGTGGAGTCCAGATGCGAAATATTCATCTGCCCCTAGACACACTTTGGGTTTCAGTGAAAACAATAAATGTTTTGCTGCAGTGTTCAACTTCTTACACATGAAAAGCTTCCTCTTATCTAACAAGCACTGTGAGCCAGGACAGATACTGACTTATTTCACTTGAAAATGAATTCCATGTGAGATTCTCTCTACTTCTACCAAGAATTGAGTCTTGGGGCTTCCCTGGTGGCGCAGTGGTTGGGAGTCTGCCTGCTAATGCAGGGGACACGGGTTCGCGCCCTGGTCTGGGAGGATCCCACATGCCGCGGAGCAACTGGGCCCGTGAGCCACAATTACTGAGCCTGCGCGTCTGGAGCCTGTTCTCCGCAACGGGAGAGGCCGCGATGGTGAGGGGCCCGTGCACCGCGATGAGGAGCGGCCCCCGCTTGCCGCAACTGGAGAAACCCCTCGCACAGAAACGAAGACTCAACACAGCCAGAAAAAAAAAAAAAAAAAGCACTTGTATCTCAAACATAATTACTAGTAATAATTTGATATATTAAAATTAAAAAAAAAAAAAGAATTGAGTCTTCATTCAGCTAAAAGCAAGTTTCATATTAAAATGAAAATTTTATTATTAGGTTAGGTCCCAGCTGGAAATTGATGACCCATTTGATTCTCTTTTTGAAAGATACCGTGGACAAAGATGATGGTGTGGGAACACCAGAGATGGTGTCTAACTTCTAGCTTAGAAGCACCTAGTGGTTAATGCTCATAAACCTGAAGGATAAATAGGAGGGGACTTTCATGGAGAAAGTCCCATAGAGCTGGGCTTCTCAAACCATGCTAAAGAATCAGGTTTAGTTCTTTGCTTGTTTGTTTTACACATTTCCAGTCTGTTGAAGATCAATACTTGAAAATTAAGGTCAATTAAAAAGAAAATAAATGACTAGAAATTTGTGAAATTAAATTTTGGAAAATGAAAATCAATCGCTAGAAAAATGCAGCAAAAAGATACTTTAAATACAAGTCTAGTTTTGGTATTATTAGATTTGACAGATATAAATTTACCCTGTGAAATTGCTATACCATTTTCTAAACTCTGCTCACCATTTTTGTGCATAGTTCATTGCAGGCTTGTAACAATAACTGGCAGAGCCATGCTGGTCAGCAAAGCGCAATTTGAGCAGCAATGCCATATAGTTTGCCCCTCGGGAGGAGTAGTAACCTTCGCCATGGACAGCACAGCACCAGGCTGCTGAGAGGGGATGGGGATAAATACGCTGACCACACTTTTCCCTCTTAGTCTCTCTGGGGCAGCCCATTGACCTAAGCCAACTGAAAGCTACATGCATGAGAAACTACAGCAAACAGAGTGGAGAAGGTGGAGAGAGAGGCATCATGACAAAAAGACAGCTGATACCAACTATATTTTTTACTACAAAATGACTGCTAAATGCCTTGATATCAAGGGGATTTCTTGCTAATCTTTTTATAGAGTAACTAGGGTTAATTGTGACCTTCTTTGCCTGTATTAATTTCTCATTTTTGTTCTTTTCCCTTAACCGCTAATACATGTTTAACTGGTTTTTGCTAACTGTATCAACAAAAATACTGGAAAAAAAAAAAAAAGAGAGAGACATGAATAGGTTTGAAATATATCAATTCATGACATGTGCACCAAATCATCTTAAATATCCAGGGGGGAAGGAAGTGAGAAGAAGATGTCTAACAACCCTATAGGTTTATTCTGTTACACTCACTATATTATTCACAAAAAGATAATTAAAAACGTCCCATTCCAGTTCCTTATTCTCTACATCTACATCACATTAAATGAAATGCAACTTTCCTTCTTTATCATGATCTTTTTCACTCTCTACCAGATATTTCAAATTGGCAATTCTTTCTATTATTTTCCTCATCTAAAAAAGAAAAATGTTCCTTCTTCCCAACCAGTATCCAATATTTTTTTGTACCATTCCCATGTCCATTCAGCAAACTCCTCAAAGGCATTGGTTATACTTGTCTCTACATGTTTCCTCCCACTCACACTTGAAATCAAGCCCTTCAAATTTTCTTTTGTCAAGTCTACCAATGGCCTCCATGCTGAAAAGCCAATGGTCATTTCTCAGTATGTATCTTAATTGACCCAACAGAGGTATTTGTTAAAGATGGTCACTACTTCTTTTGGTTTTTTTTCAAAATTCATCAAGCTACAAAATTAAAATTTGTACACTTTATTATATGTTATACCTCAATTTTTAAAAGTGAAAAAATAAACCTTGGAAATAAAGCAACAAAGTAATATGTACTCATTATAGAACCACACTGTCCAATACAGCAGCCACTAGCCACATGTGGTTATTTAGATTTAAATTTTAATTAATTAAAATTAAATGAAATGAAAAATTCAGTTCCTCAGTCACACTAGCCACGTTTCAAGTGCTCAATAGCCACACATTGCTAATGGCTACTGTATATTGGACAGTAGAGAGATAGAACATTTCCATCATCACAGAAAGTTCTATTGGTAGGGTCACTACTTCTTGAATAATTTTCTTCACCTGGTTTCAGAAAGTCTTCACTCCTTGTTTTCCTCCATTTTTTTTGGCTGCTTTTTCTCAGTCTCCAACAACTTAAAGTTGAGCTCGAGGACTCTGACTTTTTTTCTTCCCTATCTTCATTCACTCCTTTGGTGATTTTTATTCAGTCTCATGTGTTTTATGCCATATATATGCCTGCAACTCCCAAATTTGTATCTATACCCTAAACCTTTCCCCTAATTTACTAATTCATATAGGCAACCGTCTACTTGATCTCTGTACCTGGATGTTTAATAGGTAGCACATATTTGCATGTTACAAGCTTAAATCCTGACCTTGCTTTGGAAGCCTAATTGTGCTGTCTCTCTATCTCATGTATTGGCATTTCAGTTCCTCAGGGCAAACTTAGAATCATTCTTGACATTGTTTTTCTCAAAGCTTACTTTCTCAATCAGATAATCCTCAGGGTATATCCAGTGTCCATGCACTGTTAATGATCTAAACAATACATCTTGTGTCAAGACACCATCTTCTCTTAGCTGAATAATTCAATTCCTGTCCCTATCTGTGCCCTCTTTTAGTCTGTATTCAACACAACCACGTCCTGTCAAATGTACTTATTTATTTCTTTTTCTAAAAACCTTCAGTGGCTTCCCATATTACTCAGATGAAAAGCCAAAGAACCTATCATCCACTCCCGGTATTTTTCTCCTAATAACACCCCCTTCCATACTCCCTTCATCATACTGCTCTTCTTGGTGTGTCATCAGAAAACACCCCCTCCCCCTGAAGGCACATGCACTTGCTGTTCCCTCTGCATCGTTCTCTCCTCTGAAGACCTCATCTCACTCCCTCACATTCTTCAGATCTTTCCTTAAATGTCATTTTCATACCTTCCCTAACCCATCCTTTGAAACTTACAACTTCTCTCAACACATATTCGCCTTCTATATTTTATTTTTCTCCAACTCACATGTTACTTTCTATCATACTATATATTTCCATTTTTATTTTGTTTGTTGGCTATTTCCACAAGCTAGAATATAAATTACATGAATGCTTAGTTAAATGATATATCTCCCATATTCAGAACAGACCCTGCATATAGTAAGTGCTTAAAAAACTTTTGTTGAATCTAAAAAATAAATCTCCTGTTCAACCTTACAATGTTTTTCAATTAGTGGCGATTTATATTATGAGTTCTTGCTTGACCGCAAAATTGGGTATTATGAATTTTACAAAATTTTTTCTAATATCCACATATATAAAAATCACCATTATTATTCAAAAATAAAGCATAATAACTCTTAGGGAAACAAAAATGCTAATTTTCCACGGGAGTTAAACCTTTCTTTTGAAAAAAAAAAAAAGAATTAATTCTGACAGTTCGATTTCACATGCTGGTAAATAGAAAGAATTAACTATTTTTGTATTGCTACCAAATTTTTAGATATAAGACTTTTTAGAAATTTTGAGATCTTTCTTCTCTTCTGCTTCCAGAGCTATAGCTCGAAGGATAAGCAAAATATTAGAAGTTAACCTGTCATATTCAATTTAGTAATATATTTTTGATTTATAAAATTTTGACATCTATGCTCCATTTAACTTTTTCTCATGAATCATTTCTCATGATATTAGCAAAATGTATAGTTTAATCACTTAAACTCAATATTAAAATTAAGTACTTAGACAACAATTAAGATCATTCTGGGTCATAAAGATACACTCATCCATGCACGTAGCCAAATATTTTAATTAACTGTGATATCTGTATTGTAGCTAATTACCTCCAGTCATTAAATTTAATCAAGAGATCCATTATAAAAATAGTTTATTAAAAGTAACACTAAATAATTTATTCAATATAATTATCCATAAAGGTAACTAAACATGAGTAGTATCTAAATGAGGGTTAACTTATTGTTGATTTTGGCTGTAATTGTGCTTCATTATTCTCGCTTCTAACCCATACTCCCTGCCAAATTTTACATCAACCACTAAAAAGGAAGTCAAAGTAAATCACAAAGAAGATCAACTTATAGCCTTATGAATATTTATGATTTACTTTAATTCACCATTCATAGCATATTTCCAAAATCTTAAAACAAATGAAGAAAAAGTCAGATTTTACATTGGTCTCCCATCAGTACCTTGGCCTTAATTTCTTTTAATTTTTAAATATTTCCAGTACTATATCTTTATATATGTAATGGAAATTTACTGAAAATTCTAACAAAATTATATAAGAATAAATGAATGGATTTAAAAGGAAAGAAAAATATATCATATTATTTTGTATGATATAATATAGACTACAAAAAATACTATTAAAACATCATTGCTGAGCTATAGGATACTGCCCTGAATAAGAAAATACTGGTGACATCATTATAAATGACTTCCATACCAAAAGTTTATGATTAGACTATTCCAATTTTCTTTAAACTAAAGCATTTCAACCAAATTAGGAAATCTTGAAAACTATGTAGTAAAGAAAATAGGGAAAGAAGGAAGGAAGAAAAGATGGAGGAAAAAGTGGGAGAAGGAGGAAGAAATTTTTTTAAAAAAAGGAAAGTGATAAAAGGCTTGGAAGATTTCCACATTCTGGAGGATATAGTAGATTTGATATTCTTTCTCAGTAAAATATGGGGGAAAATAAAACATCAAATCTACTTGGGCTTGATGTCTTATTTGTTGAAAGAGTTTTATATATGCATTCAATTTCTTTAGTAACAGGATTATTCAGGTATGTATTTGAATATTTTATCTATTTTTATCAGGCTTGCCAGGGATTCATTAATTAGTCTTTTCAAATAAATAACTTTGTTTTTAACTATTTCCTTCATTCTGTTTGTTTCTATTTTATCAATTTCAGCTTTTTAAAAAATGAGTTAAGCAGTGGTAAAACAATTGGTAGGACACTTGTCTATGGTAACTTGTAAGCATACTCACTGAACTTGTGGACTTGGACAAGATATTTTTCAGATAGAATGCTAGAAAGTTAAGCTGGTTCCTATACCTATAAGTGATAAAGTATAGTAAGGAAGTATCCAAGCAGAATTAGAGGAAGTATAGAGATTTAGGATAGAAAAATGAACTGTTTCACATTTTTATCATTTGTAGGTGGTAAAAGATTATTAACTTGATATATTGACGGGGCAAAAAATTCAAATTATAAGCCTGACCATTAAGACATACCTTTTGGCCTGAATCAATTTAAGTGCATGGCCATTATTTCTTTGTTAAAAATCTTTGAATTAAGTATCAAGACCCTTGCTGCTTCAGGAAAGCCCTTTTTGACTCTATAATCTAACCAGTCAGACACATTTCCTTCTAAAAGAAGGAAAATGTTTTCTTAAATCTGTTTTTGAAAACTTATCTCCTTTTTGCTGAAAATGTTTTAAGGTAGACTGGCCTACTGAGAAAGAAATTTTGACCATTGGCTAAAGAAAGACAATCTGAAGCCCCAGTGTCTGGTCCTGGCAATATTGCCCAGATTATGTAATGGGTTTGGTCACAGCTTTGGGAATAATAACATTTAAAAGAACAATAAGCTTACTGGTGCATTTACAAATTTAATTTATAAATTGTAAAAGAAGTTAATGTAGTACTACGCAAATTAAATTTCCAATTTTTGTTGCAGCCATAACAAAAACCTTGGCAAACTCTCATTTTACCAGTTCAAAAGTTTTGGGAACAAATCCAATACAAGAACAGTATCAAATAAGAAGCATTCCAATCATAACTATAATTGTTTCTCTCTGCATTTAAACAGCAAGGGAGTACATATATCATACTATTTTAATTTATCCTAATTTTTCTAAATGTAAGGAGAGTTTCCTAAAAGAGTACAGTTCAGAAGGGGTCTTGTTGGAAGAAGACAAAAAACACCAATTATCTTTCCTTCCATTACCACATTAATTATGCCTGAACTCACATGGTCTAGACCAAATATAAGGTTCAAACATTCAGAAATATTTAGATACAGCATTAGAGGTAATCTGTCTATTAAAAAACTAGAAGTGCAACTACTTTAAACTTTAGAAATTATGGGAAAAGAGTCATGAAAGTTTGATGACTTGCTCTAATATTATATGATATATTAAAAAAAAAGGAATCAAGTAATTTTTAGGGTGGTTTCCCTGTCTCTGTACTTTTATAACTGATTTATTACAATCATGTGCATGGGAAGAAGCCAAACTTAAATGGATAGAGCATAGCATAAACTGGTGGCCACTGAAAAAACACAGCCTGTGAAAGTGCCCCAGCAAGGACAGTGTCAATGTAAACATTTACATACTTAATGCCAGCAGAAGTGATTCAAGCCAAAACTACCCATAGGGAGTTTGACAAAATGAAGATAATTGCATCTGTGCTTCTCTGAGAAATCAATATTCCTTTTACTTATGGATGTCTGCTAAGACATGACAAACAGTAGGTTTTCAATATCTGTTTGTTGAATTGATGAACTCTTATTTAAGCCACAGACTTGGATAATCAAAGGACAGATTGATTCTAGAGGTTATATTAGTAAACACAATTTAATTGACATGATTAAGATCTTACAGAGATTGAATATATATTCATCTTTTCCTCTAAATTGCTAAAAATGACATCTTTGTTGTTTGGGATAGTGAACAATAGCTGCAAAGCCCGAGAGAAAGCTGCAAGCCTTCTTTAGCACACATCACCTAGGAACAACTCTGAATATCTCAGGTGTCTATTTCATGTCATAGAGCCTTTGAATGGCCCATGTAGGGGAAATATAAGGCCCAAATTTGGAATTCAAGAACTATCACTTCCCTAAATCTGTTATATGAAATACTAGTCCCTTTGAAAGTCAGTTGCTGGATTCTCACTGTGACTTAGTTGGAGAAAAACAAATTTTAATGATCACTACCACTATCACCATACAAAAACAATAATAAAAAGAGTCATCAAGGGACCTTATGTCCATCCAGAATCCAAAATTCCTATATGAATTGGATCCTTTCCAACTTGGCAAATGAGAGCTGTATTGGGAAATGGAAATAGGACATCAGGGCTTGCATTACAGTTGGCTCTAGCTCCTAAATTTCCCCCATAAACTACTTGGATTTTGAGTGAGAGCAGATCTTATGTTAAGTATTCTAACCACAAAAAAGTACTACTAATAATGGAAGTTGGCAGAAATTTTGTGAGGTGATTGGTTATGTCTGTGACCTTTATGGTTGTGATGGTTTCATGGGTGTGTACTTCTCCCCAAACTCACCGAGTTATATATATTAAATATGTACAGATTTTTTACATGCCAATCACACTTCAATAAACTAATTTAAAAAAGAAATCTGAAAATACTAGATCATTATTTGGAAGATACTTTAGAAAAACAATCAAGATTAAGTTTAATATCAGGATGGAGAATATATTTTTTCTTTATCTATGACAATATAATGGCAAAGTAATTTTTCAATTATATGATGAATATGTTAAAGAAAATATCCCAGTTGTTTGGCATCCTATCACTCTCTAAACATAGTACAATTTAAATAAATAAAAATCAATGATTGAGCAATCCAAATAAAGTATATTTAATTCCCTGTATCACTTTGTATGTGTATATAATACCACAAGTTGAAGTTTTCAGTCATCTAGAATATTCAAGAAAAAAATTTTAAAGATTTTTACTCTTCTTGAAAAATTTGAAAAATAAGAACAAAGCTGAAGGGCTACCTCTGTCTTGGTATCTTGTTTTTGTTGTTCCCTTCAATTTACTAAATCATGGATGTCATGTCTTTGTTCCATTTTTTCCTGAAGTGCTATGGGAATTATATACCATATTTCTGCTTCTTACTTCTAACAACTTGCTCTGTGTTCTAGATTTACTTTAGTTAATATAACAGAAACCTGTTATATTTGCTCTGCTCTTCTACGCTATATTGTTTCAATTATATTTGCTCTGCTCTTCTACGCTATTAATTTTTAGTTAGATGATCACATTATGATCACTTTGTATTCCCAATATTATTGATATTAATTATTCATAGGAAGTTATTCTTATTTTATAGGTATAATATCTTATCCATTGAAATTGACTATAGTGATTATGACTACATTATATGAGTTTCCTCTGGTTTTAGCTTTTCTCTGTTTATTGTAGTGACTGGATAAACTATTTATTGATTTTTTTATACTCATATTTGAGAAATGTACATTGGCTCCTTAGTACTGTAGTCAGCTTCTTCTGATTGTGGGGGAGGATACCTGGGTAGGTTGTATTTATAAGTGTAGGCTGTTTCTGGATGAAACACTACTCTCCAGCCCTGGGTCATGTTTACTTACACTGCCATATCTTCGAAGCCGATACTGCACTTTTTTGCCATTCAGCGAGATGGATGGAGTATGAACACACACTCAGTTCCTAAAAGAGAGTTCCCTCATAAATTATGCTTCTAGTTACTTCAGGAATCCTACATACTCCATAACTGTGCTACCTCTAAGTTAGTGATTTCTGGAACTGTCTTACCTCCTCAGCTGTCTGCTCATGTGCATCTACTGGGTTTTGGTTTGTCTTTCTACTTGCTTTTTAAAAAATAAACCTAATAATGTTGGCATTTAAACTATTTCAGCAATTCTTAAAATTGTGAAATGTACTCTTAGAAGCCTTTCTAGTTTCACTGCATTCTTATGGATTGATTGATTTAAATTCCATTTTCATTCTTTCATGACATTTTTGTCTGAAGAAGAGATAAATGCTGATGCTGATACTGATCTGATCATATTATCATAATTTTAATCATGGAGTTGCTCCTTTGAGAAGGGATCATGATTTATTCATCTTTCTATTTCATCAGGCATTTAGAAATGGATCTTGCATATAGTATAGTTTTAATAATAATGTTGATGATAATAATGGTTAAATTTACTGCGTTTACCATACGCAGGCCTTTGACAAGTCCTCAGTAATCCTCACAACAGAATTATAAGGTAGGTACTGATAGTATTCACATGTTTAGATAAGGGAACAGAAGCACAGAAAGATTAAATAACTTGCTCACCGTTAAATACCTACTGGATGTCTGATTTAGAATTTGAATCCTAATATTTTGACCCTAGAGCCTGTACCATAAAATATTTTAACCTAAGTGCTATTTTTCAAGGCCAGGCCTCTAATTTCCAGCCTTTTCCTCACCTGCATGATATACTTATCAAACATATAGTCTTGTATTCAGAATATCTCTCCTAGTCCTACCAAAATATGATCTGCAGACAAAATGATTTATTATTTATTTTTATTTGCTAATTTGTTAATAGAATACTTCACCTACAACTATATAAGACCAATACCTGACTCTAGAATTAAAAGTTAATAATCCTTAAAACTAACTTTAAAAATGAAAATCCATATGTTTGATAAGATGCAATACACAGCTTTATCCAAGTTTATAGTCTTGATTTAGTTTTCACATGTTCTATAATCATAACACAAACATATAAACAAATGATAAGCCCAGGAAAATAATATTTATATTAACAACAATCTAGAGACTAACTTTGTTAAATAAAGTTAGTGTTAAACAGCCGAAAACAGCAAAATGGAAACTCACAATACTTCTAATGCACTATTCAAATGATTATCAGTTAAATATGACTCAAACTTGTGAAGACATGACCTTTCATTTTACCAAAGCATTCACATTTATGGTAACTCTTTATAAAATATTTTAAATTGCCACACTCTGAGCCTCGTCATTTACTGGTCTACAGATTAATAGCATTGGTTTGGTGTCACACTTTCCTCGCATAATTCACCATCTCACTAGGAATCCAAAAGTAATACTCAGAAATATAATTCACAGCTCATTATATTTTAACACAACATATTTCAACACATACACCAAGTTGTCTGCATCTTCATCTCCCCAAGTCACAATTAAAATGAGTTAATGAAATCATTATCCAACTTGCTCATTCTCATCATTTATATATGACACAACTTGTTATTTATGATATTATTGATCTTCTACTATACACCATAAAAGTAAATTCTTCTTCTCTTTTGAATGGTTGCAGTAATGAAATATTTTTTAAGGAATGTTACATGTACCTAAAAATAAGATGAATCAATTTACATAAAATGTATTTAAACATCAAGCTGATTTGGTAAGATGGAAAAATGTCTTGCTTCCATTTAAGCAACATTTCAGTTCCATATTATATTTGATAATATACTAAGGAGAACCATCACATTATGAATAATTTTCTGTGACTGGCCCAAGAAGATAACCTCAAATTATTCTATAAATGGAATAAATAAATATTATGAAATATTGAAAAGACAAAAATTAAAGGATAAAATTTTATTAAAAATATGAATTAGTTTGAACATATTTCCTCAGTCATATTTGAGCTTATTTGACAAACAATGAGATCTTAAGTTTTGAGAATAAGCTTTGGCTTGATGTTCTGCCTTCTGGACTCACTGGGGTGGCAGTTCTGACCCCAGGATCTACTAGAGCAGGTGGTATATTAACAAAAGATGTCAAAAAGCAAAAAACAGGCATAGGCTAGACTCCAAGGAGAACTTCATGGGTGTACTGTACAGGAGTACAGGAGTGGATATGACCATGACAGATGAAGTGGTCTGGGAAAAACTAAAAGAGTAATTATTTTATTTATTAATTTTATCATTCACACAGGTGTCAATCAATCAATTAGTCAGTTAGTCTTTGATGAGTATAGGCAATGTATCAGACACTGTTTAGGGGCTGGTGCAGTCTTCAGAATGAATCCTTATACTAGAATGGCAGCTCCAGGACAGCAAGAATTTTCATTTATTGTGTTTACTGCTATATTCCTAGTGCCTACAACAGTGATTGACACGTGGTAAAACTCAATAAACAGTGATGTAATAAATATTGAATGAAGAGATGTAATTTCTTTTTCAGAGTCAAGAAATGTGTAGCTTTCTATGTGCACTCAAAACCAATAATTCTAGTTTTTTGAAAAACGGTTTCTATCTAGACTTACTCAATAATTCTATCTGAAATTTAATTTTACAGCCACTTGTTATATTATTATTATTGGACTCCTTTTATTCTGATACTATATCCGTATATCATCATATATATCAATCCCACTCCTTCCAAACTCCTTTTAATAGTGTGACTTTAAATTATATAATATATGAAATCAAAATAATATCACTATTTTTAGCAGTAAATCATCATCATATTTTGTGTTTAAAAATAGAGAAAGTAAGGCAATTTTCAGTAGTAGTCACATTTAATAAATCTAAAATAACTTCAAGTATTTACTTGATACAACACGCTCATTGAAAAAGCTCATTGAAAAGTAGAAATATTTTTCTCTCTATCTGTATTATTAAAAAGCAATTCAAGTGAAATGAATCAGATCTCAGAAGAAACAGACTTTGTTTATTTAACAATTTTCTAAATATTAATTCTTAGCTTGTACACTCTGAACATCAGAATTATGACAGTCAAATGAATGCCAATAAACAGACACCCATGTTAAAAAATACCCAGACATATTTATTAACTTTTGCTTTATAACTGTTCAAACTTCAGATTGATTGCCTTTCCTTTGGATAAGATGCCAGTTATATTAATGAAAAATAAACTTCATCTGTTCATAGTTAATGATAGAGTTGCTCTTATCATAAATAATGAGGAATGTTGGAGATTAACACACAAAACAATTTCACTTCAGACATGATTACAAGAAACTATTTGCATTTGACGATGTAAAGGTGTCAAGCTATGCATCAACACTTTTGTCTGCATTTGTAGATTTTTATTTAGCTGAGGAATATTTTCTTCTATTATATCTTTATTTATTTCTTCTGCAGCACCATTCAAGACCAATCATTTAGCTGTTGACTCTTCCTTGTCTGACTTCCACGCTATCTTTATTTTCAGCTCATAATTTTATTTAACAATTTTCTTTATTAAGTGAAGCATGCTTTTTATTTCATGTATCCAGCAATATGTATTTTTCATTCTTACATACTCAAGCAAAGCTTGAGAAAACTACAAGGCTCATTGTATTTCTACCAAAGTTGTTCTTATTTATGCTGCTACATAAAATGATTTCCATGGAGATTTTAATCTCTCATAAAACAGATCACTGCTATCAGATTTTTCTCAGTTCCTTTCAACTTTTTGACCTTTAGTTTTCTTATTCTTCCTCTGAATAGGTAAATATAGAAAAAAGAAGATAGGGAGAGATATACACTTTTCTGCATCATTTTCAATGTGCCCCAGAAGTAAGAGCAGGGCATGAGTTTCTGGTTCCTTAACTGTTCATACAAAAATCTATGATTTAGGATTTGATGGTGAGGGTGCATAATGCTTTATTTTTGTTTTTCTTTTTTTTTTTTTTTCATGCAAACTTAAGACTGCAGTACTCTGAAGTCTGTATGGATTTTTCTCAATCTGCCTCATAGTTATTTCACCCTATCAGAGATCTAGATAAATATTTGTCAGTCTTCATTTTCAGTCTTGTGAGCTACAACTTTGCCTGCATCTGATTTGAAATTTTAAAAGAAGTAGAGCACTGCTAAATTTAAGATGCTAACCAAATTCTATTTTTAAATAAAAAGCTCATATATGTTATTACTTTACACAAACAAAATAGATTTTTTCCTTTAAAATATCAATTACAAATTTTGATAAATGAATGAATAAATAAATAAATAAATAAATAAATAAATAAATATATATATATATATATATACACACACACACACACACACTTAAATTAGCGTTGTTAAAATATAGCAAAAAATAATACTTGATTTTCATTCTGGAACTTAATGTGACTTTGCGCATGTAATTTATCTCTTGCTGAACTCCACTAAGCCTTTATAAAATTAGAACTCACCTCATAGGGTTTCATGAAATTTATAGCCTGCCACTTATTAGTATTAAATTAGTGGAAATTATTATTGTAATTATTAATAACCATGTACTGTTTTATTCATTGTTATTAATTACTTTTGAAACAGTGTTTTAGACTGTTTTAGACACAAATTATTCTCAATAATTTCTAAGGTCACTTTATGAAATGTCATATTGTAGCAACAATTTATGTAATTGGAAAAATGAGTTATTTTATGACTGACAGCAGAGACTTAGATATGTCCTCATTCCTTAAAACTTAGTATGGAAATTGTGTTTAAATATATATAAGTTGTTTTCTTATTATTTTGCAAATTTACCTTCAATATTTTCTTTTATTTCATTATGCATCATAAAAATATTTATTTGATGAATTCATAATATCCAATGTCTATTATAACATAAATTTCATTTGATATAAATTAACTCACCCAAAATATTAAATGAAAGTCTGTAATACATCCAATAAATACATATAGAACATTTATTAAATAAATTTCATTGCAATAATTATAATTGTTACTATTAAATCTAATATTTATTATTTGAAGGATTTTCTCTCCCTTAGCATGGATATGTTCTAGGTCAGATAAGCACTTATTTAAATGTTGCTTTGGAAATTTACTTCATAGGCATGGAAAACTTTGTGTTTCACAAAAGGCAACTTGTCATATGTTGTCATATGTTTTATGTTTTGAAACTGATCCTCATTATTGATGCTATGGATGCATTTTTTGAAGAATGATCTAGCTTTTTCCTAACTTAATGTTGATATAGAATGGTACAGCATTTATAAATCTGATAAACCAATATGAACAATTACATGGTGAAATGGAATATTGCGGAAAGACCACTAGATGTCTCCACACTACACTTTTTGGAAAGAATCTCCCTCAGACTCACTGTTAAATGAATAAATGGACAATAATAGTGACAGGGCACAAAAAATAAGTACAAACAAAATAAACATTTTTTTTCAGAATAACAGTTTAAGAAAATTGACAATAGGGATGCAATCGTATGGATTTTATTTTCTCCAAACAAACATATCTATGGTAGAAAGTGCCTAAGGCCTCAGTCACCATGAATATTGTCCTTCAACAGCAATGACTGAAGGACAAGCTCTCTGGGGAAGGAGTCCTTAGGAGAGTGCCTGCATGTTGTGACAATCAAGGGTATGGTAAGTGACCACTGAGGTACAACCAAAGCCAGATGTGGAAGAGCAGCCTGATTCCAGGCCGGCATGGATAATCAAGGGGGTGTTGTAAAGGCTTTGGCAGGATATCAAACAGGTCTACATGGAACAGTGAGGATGGTGCCGGTTTACAACTTAATATGAGAACACACGCAAGGACACACACACACTCTGGTAGGAGACAAGGCGTGGAAAAGGAGAAACTGGCCTGATTATGGGGACCAGATCTAGAAAGAATTAGTCGCGAAAATAAGACCATGGCAAGGCACCTGGCACAGGAGAAATCTCCCCCAGCACCTCCACATTCAGAGCTTTTCTCATTCAGGTGGCAGGGACCCTCCAGGCCAGTAAAAGAATCAACTCAATACTACCCTCAAATAGCTCCACCAGCACAAGGAGCTGTTGGTCTTAGAAGTGTCCATATTACTTCAAACACGGGATAGGGCTAACAGGGTACTTCTTAGAGTACAGAGCACTAGAAGGCTTGTTTGACCCACTCCAAATGCCTCCAAATGCACTGGTAATACAGCTGAGGGCTGCTTGCTCATTGGAAAAATAAGGAAAAAATATGGAATGGCTCTACAATTGTAAACAGTGACTGACAATCTCATTTTAAAGAACAAATGCATACTAGAAAGAGTAACAAGACTTTGTCTGAGGTACATTACCAGAATGTAAGTTTCTTATATAGTATGTAAGTTTATTTTAGGGCCATGTGGTTGTCAAGAAATTTGGTTATCATTTTATTTATTTTATTTTATGTTCATCAGTTTATTATACAAGATGAATCCCACATTTCCCTAAAGTTATAAAAGGCATGTTAGTCACTTATGTTTTGAGCTGAAAACATTTCTCATACTGGAGGGTGGATAGCCCTGAAAGAGAAAATCTTTACAACATGGTATTCGAAATCTGAAGGCCTAATTCACTACTGTGTCTGTAAACATGAATTTTTAAATTGGATTTAAAAAGCCTAACTTTATTTTTATAGCAACCTCATTCACAATTTCAGATTTTACCAATAGCCAGAAGAATTCACCAACAGCCAAAACTTTCAAAAGCCAGAAAATAATTATTTTGCTAAAATCACTGCTAAACGTGGATAAGTTCCAGTATAATAAGATTCTGTAGGGTATGCCAATTTCTCATTTGTCTCACATAATTAAAAAGATACAGGCAACAGAATGTAGGTGTTAAGAAGCTCTCTATGGAGATAATCTTTTCTCATGTGAATGAGGTAAACATATTTCTCTAGACTACTCTTTGTAGATGGTTCTGCATCTACAGATTCTCTTTTATACTGTTCATTTATTTATTTACCAAGACATTATTATTTCTGTGTTTAAAAATAATAAGTACTGATTGATTATAATATTTGAAAATGCTCAAAGTTTATTAATGTGGTTTTACTGAACTACAAATAAAAGTAATGTAAGGTTTTCTGTTTTAGGTCATATTCTATATGCATCACTCCAAACACATAGAAAAGATAAATAGAAATAGAAAAATCAATTGTAAAAAGAGAAGATTAAAAACATGAACACTTTTCAAAATGTGAAAGAAGCAATGAGGGTCTTTTGCTCACAGAAAAATAGAAAGCTGCTGCTCTCCCTCTGTTTCTTGTATGTTACTTCCTAGGGAGAAGACACAGGCACTGCCCAGGAGTAGGGCCTGAACCCACCCATCCGTGAACCAGCTCTGTAACTAGATCTGGGATGTTGCCAATTTCAGCAGAAGACAACTCCAAGCTGAAAATGTAAGACCTAACTGGCAACTAGGAATCGAGAAGATTTAAGGAAAAAAGACAATGATTTTAGAAGGAATGTCTGAGCTGACAGAAGGATAGGCAAAAACCTTGGTAAATAAGCAGATAAACCTAAAAAAAACAAAACAAAAAACAAAACCTCCAGTGCTTATAGCTACAACACCGAAAAGAGTGTTTGATTTGGAGATAATGAAAAAAATATAACTGAAGACAAGAACACTAGGTAAGTCAGAGAGAGGTACCAAGAGCCAAGGCTCTAACGTTCATTTCTTATTCTGGGGGAGGACCCAATGTGGGTACATTTTTTTACAAATTGTTAAGGTAGGTATGCATGTAAAACATTAAAAGTGATCAGCAATGGGAGGGAAATATATTGATTCCAAATGTGTACGGGAAAAAATGGGCATCTTGTCATTTGAATACAATAACAAACAAAAATGCAGTAAAGAGGAGTGACAATGCCAAAACTTGGTACTCTACAACAGTTAACAAAAAATATTTTAGACAAAAATATTGAAAATGAAAAGGGAGCATCACAGCATAAATCAGCTTTTTAAATGACTGAAAAAATGGCAGTCGGTGAATAACCAACTCCATGTCACTTCATTAGGGAGCTGCGCCAAACACACGACTTTCTACACAAAAAAAATTAGCCCACGACAGCTGGTTGAAGGAGGAAATAGGTTGGATAAGTCTAGCACAGATTAGTTACATGTGAACCACTGGATTTAAAAAAATCTTCCCACAAAACACAGGCCCAGATGTTTACAGAGGTGAATGCTGCCATAAACTTTCTGATAATGGAGAAAGAGAAACCATTTCCCAATTGATTGTTTAGTCTCTTGACCCTTTGAACACAAATCCAAAAAATATTTTAAAATTACAGACATGTTCATCTATAAATATAGGTGTAAAAACTCTCAGCATAGTATTAGGAAATTAAGTTTGGCATTTTATAAATAAGGAATATATATATATATATATATATATATATATATATATATATATATATATATATCTCCTTTCTATACATCAGCAAAAGACTTAGAAAAGCAATTTAAATAAAGATAGCAAATCTAATAGCAACAGCAAGGAAACAAGTGATAGTACAATATAAGGTATCTGCAAATATTGCAGTGATAGTTTGCCAGAATTTTTGGAAGCAGTATGAAAGTTTTATAATACATTAAAGACCTAAATATATGAGAAGGTAAATGCAAACATAAGTATAAATATTATATCATAAACATGATCAATCTTTCCAAATTTATCTGTATATTTAATAAAATTTCTTTTTTTATATAAATTTATTTATTTATTTATTTTTGGCTGCGTTGGGTCTTCTTTGCTGTGCGCGGGCTTCCTCTAGTTGCGGCGAGCGGGGGCTACTCTTCGTTGCAGTGTGTGGGCTTCTCATTGTGGTGGCTTCTCTTGTTGCGGAGCATGGGCTCCAGGCGCACGAGCTTCAGTAGTTGTGGCACGCAGGCTCGGTAGTTGTGGTTCGTGGGCTCTAGAGCGCAGGCTCAGTAGTTGTGGCGCATGGGCTTAGTTGCTCCGCGGCATGTGGGATCCTCCTGGACCAGGGATAGAACCCATGTCTCCTGCATTGGCAGGCGGATTCTTAACCACTGTGCAACCAGGGAAGCCCCTTAATGGAGCTTCTATAAAAATTATGATGAATACTGACAAACATATTTTAAAATTATATAGATGAGCAAAAGGCTGAGAATAGCCAAAACATTTCTCAAGAAACATAAACTGGGAGGTGTTTCCCAACACATATCATGGCTTATGATAAATCTGTAGTGTGGTTTTAGAACACAAGTTGAACAAGTAAGAAACAGAGGCCTCCTGTATATGAAGCGTTGATTAATAGAAGAAAAACTTGAATTGCTCACAAAAAATGTAAAAAAAAGATTCTCAATCCACATTGAATTCTGACTTCATTTTACTGTAATTTCACAAGTGTTAAGGGTTTTAATGGACTGTTCTTTTATCACAAAGCAGTATTCCTCTTTAAATACACACACACATACAGGTAGAAATATGCATATATCTATGTATTAAAAACTATTTCAATTTTTTGCTTAATATTTTTCTGATTAATTTTTTTAAATTGCTTTATTTTTAATGATATGAAATCATCCATGGCTTATGTCTACCTTTTCCAAAGTATCTAATTAGATTTTTGCTACATTTAAATCCTAATTTGACAGATGTTCTAAAAGATTAATTTATTGAGGATTATTATGATTAATATTTCTAAATTTTAATTACATATAAGATTTATAAGTACTAAAGAATAATTGTAACATTTTGGTTAGCTTAAATGTAATAATAATAAAGTGCACACATATCAACCAGAAGTCAACTTATCAGTGGTCATAAGTTGAGTTTGTTTTTAGAACCCAGGCATATATATTTGTGAAGGGATATTGGACCAATTTTTGACTGTTGACCAAAGAAGACTGTTATGTGGGTATTAAGCCTGATGTGAACAGCGTAGTGAGAAGGTCCAGAAGGGAGCAGGCCCAGGAATATGGGCTTGACACTTGAGGGAAAGCACAGAATTTGGTAGTTGTGACTTACTGTGGGCAAATGTCCAGGGAGAAATTGTTGTTGCAGACAGAGTTCTTTTAATTTATAACACTGATTTACAAGAGGATTTTTTTTAAAAAGATGATTAATGGTACTTCTTCCAGTTGCATATTTGGCAATAGTCGCTGGATTACTCTCCATGTTTTATAAGTCATTTTAGTTGACAGATCCCAGAGAATATATGTCTCTCATGCTCAAACTATATCTCAGTTTCCTCCTGCAATACCCTTTCCTTTTTATTTCATTAAGATCATATTGTTATTTTATTTTTATATCATTTCTATATATCGGTTTCTCCAGAGAGTAAAGGCTTATGAACTTTTTCTCTCTTTTTAAAAAAAGTTTTCTCCAAAATTTTGAGAAACAAAAAGAGATCAGTGTGGATTACATTTCCACAGAACTGGGAGGGTGATGTGATCAATACCATCAAATGTATGAGGTCAGGGACACTGAGACAGTCCCTGCAGAGTGTGCTGTGTGACAGGGGGCAGGTGTCTTGGAAGCAGATAAGCCAAACTAGAATCTGACTTTGCTACTTTCTGTTTAGCCTGCTGTAAATCTCATCTCTCACCATGTTGCCCTCATTAAAAAATATACAGGGCTTCCCTGGTGGTGCAGTGGTTGGGAATCCGCCTGCCAATGCAGGGGACACGGGTTCGAGCCCTGGTCTGGGAAGATCCCACATGCTGCAGAGCAACTGGGCCCGTGAGCCACAACTACTGAGCCTGCGCGTCTGGAGCCTGTGCTCCACAACGGGAGACGCCGCGATAGTGAGAGGCCCGTGCACCGCGACGAAGAGTGGCCCCAGCTCACCGCAACTGGAGAAAGCCCTCACGCAGAAACGAAGATCCAACACAGCCAGAAATAAATAAATAAATATATATTAAAAAAAAAAAAAAAAAAGAGTGACTTTTGAAAAAAAAAATATACAAAGTGCAATATTTACTTTGCTACATTGTTCTGAGGTTAAATAATAAAGGTGGAAAGTTTTTACCGTATGGTAATCCCTCAAAGCACCATTTAGCAAACTCCTTTTCCTCCTAGTTCTCCTGCTCCCAAACTCTCCAGTCTCCTCATTTCTTTCTCTCCTCCCTCCCCCTCCCTCCGTCCCTGTCTCTTTCTCTTCCTTTTCTCCTTCTTTCCGTCCTTTCTTTTCTCCCTCCCTCCTTTTCATATGTTCCAACTCTCTGCTTTACTTTCAGGCAGCCTAATATATTTCAATATTTTTTTCAGCAAAAAGGAATGAGTTGAGTTACCATATAATCCAGCAATCCCCCCCTGGGCATATATCTGGAGAAAAATATAATTAGAAGAGATATATGCACCCCAATGTTCATTGCAGCACTATTTATAATAGCCAAGACATGGAAGCAACCTAAGTGTCCATCAACAGATGAATGGATAAAGAAGATGTGGTACATATATACAATGGAATATTACTCAGCCATAAAAAAGAATGAAATAATGCCATTTGCAGCAACATGGATAGATCTAGAGATTATCATACTAAGTGACATAAGCCAGACAGAGAAAGACTGCTATCATATGATACTGCTTATATGTGGAATCTAAAACACATGATACAAATGAACTTATTTGCAAAACAGAAATAGACCCACAGACATAGAAAATAAATTTATGGTTACCAAAGGGGAAAGGGGTGGCGGAGGGATAAATTAGGAGTTTGGGATTAACATACACACTACTGTATATAAAATAGATAGCCAACAAGGACTATAGCACAGGGAAATATGCTCGATATTTTGTAATCATCTGTAAAGGAAAAGAATCTTAAAAAAGAATATATATATGTATGTATATATATATATATGTGTGTGTATGTGTGTATATATATATATATATATATATATATATATCCAAATCACTGTGCTGTACACCTGAAACTAACACAACATTGTGAATCAACTATAGTTCAATAAAAAAAAATATATATATAAAATGAATGAGTATCAGAATCCACAGAATTTGCATAACATTTGAAAAATATATTGGTGAGGCTAAGTTTTGTTAGTATTTGTGTGTGTGTATGTGTGCTGTGTTGTATGTATGTGACATGACTATAGAATGTAGAGTTCTTCAGGCCAGAGATTATAAATTGTAAGTTATAAGATGAATAAGTTCTGGGATCAAATGTACAGCATGGTGATTACAGTGAACAATTCTGTATTGCATACTTGAAATTTGTCAAGAAAATAGATCTTAAATGTTCTCACTACATATATACACACATAAAAACCAAAATCATAGTAACTATATGAATTGAGGGATGTGTTAATTAACTTGATTGTGGTGATCATTTCACAATGTATACACAAATCATCACATAGTACAACCTAATTTATGCAATTTTAATTTGTTAATTATGTATTAATAAAGCTGGAAAAATAAAATAAAAAATTATGTTTGTGTAAACAAAAACAAACAAGTGAACAGCCAATAAACAGTCTTTTAGTTTATTAATAAATAGCCAATGGACACTAAAAGATGTATCACTAGCCATTTTTTTAGGTGGTATATTTGCTTGATTGTTTAGTTGCTTTCTTCAGAAAGCTAATTCTCAAAATTCTTACTCTATAAAAAAGATATAGTAACACCTACCTTATGAAAAAAAAAATTAATCTAAATTTTTGCTCATATTTTTTAGTTACTTCGCTTAGTGTCTGACAATTCAAGAAGCTCACTATTTCTGTAAGTGGACTCATGGTGAGGAATGCTGCTATAAAGAGCAGCATGTAATCAGTATCTCCAGTCTGATGCATCTCAGCCTCCATCCCTTACCAGGCTGAATGATAAATGTCACTGCGTGAAAGCTTGAGGGTGACTGTCCTAACTGGTGAAGAATCCATCTCTCCTGAACCTGCAGCTCTTTGCTATAACTGCTTTACTGGTCACTTTCACACCTGGTTTCCGTTTAACCTTTCCAGCTCTGATGTAGATCCATTTACTTGCTTCTGGCTCTCACACTTTGGCTCTATTCTGACTCCTTAGTTTGGGGAGCATTTTCAGGCTTGATGCTTTGAAATGAAATCCAGAAATAATGACTATGTGTTTCCCTCTTCTTTATATATTTACAGGAAAAAGCCTAGTCAAGGGCCCAGATCATTGTAGATTCATAAATGCTGATGTATTAGCCAAACAGAAAAAAAATGTGTCTCTTTGGTTTGGAAAGGGATTTGAAAAGCATTATGAAGATGAAGACTGCACAAGAAGGAGACCCAAATTCACAAATCCTAGTGTGTCTTTATTGCCAAGAATTTTTATCCCAAATAACTTCTTAGGGGGCAAGAATAGAAGTTTATATCAAAGAAAGACAGGAACTAAAATTATCTGATTTATTATACAAACCATATATATAAACATAAAGTTATATAATTACTGTAGTATAATCACATATTTTCAAAGAAAATACTCATTTCAACTACACATCTACTAAATTTGAGTATTTCTTTCAAAATTTTTGAGTTGATCTATAAGACAGCCTTGGATTGATTTACGCAACATGGTACAAGTTATGTATTTATATAACTGGATAATTACAGATGAAATTCTCCTTGCCCATTATTTTTTATAATTTCTAAGTAAGTGAGGAGTGATGTAAAGGAAAAGAGAATATAAACAATGAAAATAAATGATCTAATGTGCTTTTTGACATAGAGTGCATAAGAAGTAAAGATATACAAAGTACAGTGAGAACACTTATATAGAAATTAAAAGTTGGGATCCAAGAAGATTTTTCCCATGATGAATTAGCATTATGTAAAGAGTATAAACATGTCAAATCGTTAAAAATAATCAGGGCAGTGATGCTTCAAGAATTCTTATATTTTTGAAGAGAACAAAACTTTTAACTTGAAACCATTATATCAGTTTATCATCCTCTGGTGCTATATTAACCTTTAAAAATTATCATATAGAGTGAAATATAGTTTTTATCCAACTGAAACAGGCCAATTTCATCTCTCCTTTTATGAAAAACATGGTATTATTTTTAAATGACTTTCATCCACAAATATCTTTAAAATATTGGAAAGGAATCATTTGCTTTTTAGATTCATAAAAAGGTTTGGATATCTCCATGGACACATCTAGACTATCTACCATGTCTTCCTTCATTAACCATGTTACATCAGCTGACTTATGAGCTATACAGTTTATTAGAAAGTAGAAAGATGTGTGTTATTTATAAACCTGAAACATAACTAGTTTCAGTCTGTTTGTATCTTTAATACATAGCCTACAACAAAGTGTCCTAGGTGAAGTAATTTTGATTTCTTCTTTACTTTTTATTAAAGAGCAAACTTGGCTTCAATGAATGTGTTTTTAAAATCTAGTGGCTTTGTCACCTGCAATCTGTTTCTATTGAATTCTTACCCCTCCATTTTCAACAAGGAGGAAGTTCTCAGAAAAAGGATGCGAAACTGGATGTATACTCACTGCACCTGGCTGGTGACAGAACTGCTGTTCTGTTCATCTGATTGAGGAGGAACCTTGAAAAATCTCAACCTCCTACTTTCAGGCTCTGCTGAAAAATATTTCCCTTTCGAATAACAGCTAAGGCGGTATTATGTAATAACAGAACGATTACAGAAGACATGCATTTTTCTGTCTCCCCAGGCAGATGTCTCTTCTTCCCTTTTAAGCTTCAGTTGAAATATTTCTTTTTCTTTAATGTGCACATTCTTGGACCTGAATCCTGAGAGATTCTCTGTTTTCACACTGGTCTCAAGCTAACTAAATCAGCCACTCCTTCTCTTATGTGAGTCTTTTATTTTTCTAATCTGGTAAAATCAGCATGCTACACACAAATACTGGTATGGAGAAATATCCACAGATTTTTAATGATAGCTGAGATTGTCCTCTCTTTTTATTTGGAAAGAGAAAAACTTTAAATTATTATATTTGTCACTATTAATAAACAGTTTGACTTGCAAAGCTTAATCAGACTTGACATTTAAACCCTTAAAATTTCATAATTAATTTGAATTTGAGATGAATATGAGAATATGAGATGCATATATAGAATATGCATATATAATAAAGGACGATTGAACATTTGAATATGATATTATTTATCTGTACTGGATTATCTATTACCAACTTGGAATCATCCCCAAAGCCTTCTAAGTTTTTCTCTGCATTTCAGAGAATAAGCTAAGGACTTCACTTCTCAGAATCCTCTTCCCTCTGTGCTCCAGGTTACGATTTGCCAACGCAATAAATTCATGTGATATTTGGAAGGGGTTCTATTTGGAAGGTGTCCCATTTGTACTGCTATAAACATGTACAAAACTTGTATGAACCTATGACTTCTTTCCTCTTGGGGTAAATTCTTGGGAGTGGAATGGCCGGATCATATGGGATTTGCTCTCTACCTAATTGCTGAGCTGGAACATTGATCTTCTCCTGCCCTCAGCACTCCTGGTGCTCAGGCCTTTGGACTCAAACTGGAACCTAGACCGTCAGCTCTCTGGCTCTCGGGCCTTCAAACTTCACCTTGGGCTTTCCTGCATCTCCAGTGCAGATTGCCAGTCCTGGGACTCTCAGCCTCCACAATCACATCAGCCAATACCTTATAATAGTTTCTCTCTACGTAGATACTATTGCTTGTTTCTTGGGAGAACCCTGACTAATATAACTTTTTGATAAGCTGTCAAACTCTTTCCTAATGTGACTACACCATTTTACATTCCACCAGGATTGTATGAAAGCTCCACTTCTACTACAGCCTTGTCAAACTTCCAAAAACAGAAAAGGAGGGAACATTTCCTAATTAATTCTATGTTACCAGTATTACTCTGTTACCAGAACCAGATGAAGACACCACTAGAAAACTACAGACTATCCCCCTTATGAACACTGATGCAAAATGTCAACAAAATGCTAGCAAAGTGAACACAACAGCATATTAAAAGGATAATACCCCATGATTGCATGGGATTTATCTCAAGAATGCAAGGTGTTTCATAAGAAAGTCAATTAAATAATACACTACATTAGAGGAATGAAGGAATGAAATACATAACCATCCCAACTGACACAGGAAAAGACATTTCTCAAAATCCAAAACCCCTTCATGATAAAATTGCCCAGGAAACTAGGAGCATAAAGTAGCTTCCTCAACATGATAAAGGGCATTCACAAAAAATCCACAGCAAACATCCACAGCAAAGCCTTCCCTAGGATCAGAAAGTAGACAAGAAAGCTCACTTTCATCACTGCTATTCAATATTATACCGGCAGCTTTGGTCAAAATAATGAATCAATAAAAGGAATAAAAGGCATCCAAATTAGAAAGGAAGATGCAAAATTGTCAAGAGTGGCAATGTCTGAGTAAACACTTAAGTGGAAGAAATTGTAGGTTAAGGGGCAGGAATTTTCATTGTGTGGCTGCTTCAAATACCAGGAACCACAGTCCTAGAGAAGCTACTTATTTTTCTGACAGTCTCAGAGCCCTGCTCAGGACCTGGGGTGAGGGAAAAAGAATATTTGTCTCTTTCAGCATTAACATTTTTGCTGGATAACTATTGTGATTTCCAAATCAGTTGCACTGACGGTTATTTTCTCTCTGTTTCTGGCACATTTTGGCTTTTTGATGTTTTCAAGTATTTTTTTTTCTATATATATTTTTACAAGGATTATTTTTAGATGCTTTTAGGTAGTAGCTACTTGAAAACAAGTTAGGGGACTGGTGACAACACAGGAAAGCAAGTGAAGATTATTAACTCCTCTCATCTTAGTAAGAAGCATATTAGAATTAGAGATTCCAATATAAAAGTGATTGTAATAATAGAAGATTTTTTTTTTTTTAATTTACTGAAATATTTAAAATTGACATTTTTGTAGCTTGGGGTCCTTATTAAAGCAATTTCTTTTCATTAACATCATGTGGAAAATAACAAGTTTTATTTAATTCTTTTAATATATATTAATTATATGATCATAGAATCATGAATTTACAGGGGCAGAGAGGGCATGAAGGATAAGAGTGAATTGAGATTTTGTGAACCTCAGTTCTCTATTTCTTGCAAAATAAAAATACAAAGAAATAGAGAGTTTGCTTAGAGTTCGAACCCATGAGTACTGAATTTGAAGTCTACATTTTTAAAGTGACAATAAGCATTACAGAAGCTACAGAGAGTCCTAGGGTTCATGGAATGAAGGTATTAGGTACAGGGATTTAAACCAGCCTTAAGAGTGTGTAGCCATTAGAAAAGCAGTTAAAGAAGATAAATTGAGTTATTTTCACTTTGTACTATACTTTGATTTACTGTAGTTTTTTCTATTGATATTGGCTCACTCCATTCAATTTAATAAGTTGCATTTAAAATGCTATGCTTTCCTAACAGATATAACCTGGGTATAAGGATCCCCCCCCAACAGCCACTTCTCTGCTAATTATTTAATACCAACAGCATATTGAGTCAATTCTAAAATATAAACACAAACCTAAAATGGCCAACTCAGACACATTTTCAAGAGACAAAAAGCTCATTTTATCAAAAGATTCAATACATTCCCTAGAGCTAGCCACAGCAGGGATTTTCTTTCTTTTTTTTTTTTTTTTTTACATCTTTATTGGAGTATAATTGCTTTACATTGTTGTGTTAGTTAGTTTCTGCTGTATAACAAAGTGAATCAGCTATACGTATACATATATCCCCATATCCCCTCCCTCTTGCATCTCCCTCCTACCCTCCCTATCCCACCCCTCTTTGCAACACTATTTACAATAGCCAGGACATGGAAGCAACCTTAGTGTCCATTGACAGACGAATGGATAAAGAAGATGTGGCACATATATACAATGGAATATTACTCAGCCATAAAAAGAAACGAAATTGAGTTATTTGTAGTGAGGTGCACAGCAGGGATTCTCTATGGCAGTTCACTTACTTTCTCTGGAGCCAAATTATTTTTGTTTTTTAGGAAACATGCACAGAATTGTTTAAGACACACACTCAGCAACCTGCTAATGGCAGAAATTTTCTTCAGTGTTTCCAAGACTTTTGGTAAACACTTAAATCTTAAGGTAAACCAAATTTACAGAGTATTTGGAGTATGTGTGTTGCCAAATAACTGTGGCAAGGACCCACTATCTATGTCACACATCGGTACACACCACACCATCTCCAAAGGGCAAAAAGTTTTGTCAGTATCATGCCTTAATAACAAGTTTTGCCTTTACATTCTGTATAATAAGGCAACCTCCAGAGTTGGAGTAAATATTTGTAAGCCACACATCTGACAAGAGGTTAATATCCAAAATGTATAAGGAACTCATACAACTCAATAGCAAAACAAAACAAAACAAAATAGCCCAATTTAAAAAAAAATGGGCAAAGAACTTGAACAGACATTTCTCCAAAGACATACAAATGGCCAAAAGGTATATTAAAAGATGCTCAACATCAATAATTATCAGTGATATGAAAATAAAAACTACAATGAGATATCACTTCATATCTGTCAGGATGGCTATTATCCAAAAAAAAAAAAAAAAAAAAAAATCCAAAGTTAAGTGTTGGTGAGGATGTGAAGAAAATGGAACAATTGTACACTGTTGGTGGGAATGTAAAATAGTGAGGCAACTATGGAAAAACAGTATGGAAGTTCCTCAAAAAATTAAAAGTAGACTCCCATATGAATCACAATCCCACTTCTGGGTATATATACAAAAGAACTGAAATCAGGATCTTAAAGAGATATTTGCACTCCTATGTTTATTGCAACATTATTCACAATGGCCAAGATATGGAAACAACCTAAATATCCATCCAGATTAATGGGTAAAGAAAATGGTATACACATACAATGGAATATTATTCAGCCTCATAAAGGAAGAAAGTTCTGTCACTTGCTGCAATGTGGATGAACCTGGAGGACATTATGTTAAGTGAAATAAGCCGGTTACAGAAAGACAAGTACTACATGATTCCACTTAATATGAAGAATATGAAATAGTCAA
Source organism: Balaenoptera acutorostrata (assembly GCF_949987535.1). Lineage (NCBI taxonomy): Eukaryota > Metazoa > Chordata > Mammalia > Artiodactyla > Balaenopteridae > Balaenoptera > Balaenoptera acutorostrata. Next base: position 10,184,100 of record NC_080076.1, read on the forward strand.
ACTCATAGAAACAGAGAATACAAGTGTGGTTTCCAGGGTCTGGATGTTGGGGGTAAATGGGGAGTTGTTCAATTGGGTGTACCATTTCTGTTACGACAGATGAATAAGTTATAGAGATGTGCTGTGCAGCAGAGTACCTATAGATAACAGTATCGTATTGTGCACTTCACAATGTGTTAAGAGGGCAGATTTCATGAGAAGTGTTTTACAACAAAAGAAAACAACTCCAAAAAACAAAAACAAAAACACCGCTGGGAGGTGGGAAGGTGTTGTATATATCTATTTCCTTGTTTGTGGTGATGGCATCACTGGTATGTTCATATGTCCAAACTCACTAAACTGCATGCATTAAATATGTTCAGTTATTTGTATGTCAATTATACCTCAATAGACCTGGGGACAGAAAGCAAAACAAAAAAATCTGCATATTAGAAAACCACATATGAGCATTCTTCCTTGTCTTCCTACTCATTCTAATTACACTGTATTTTCCCTATGTCTCTTCTTTCTTCAGTTATGAATGTTATTTAAATAAGCAAAGCCTTAGTGAATTCTACAAAAGAGTTGTTACTTTTAGCCAGATTCACAACTGAAGTGAGCCTATTGCAAAACACCCCGGGAAAAGAGTAAATTTTTGGAAAACAGAGTTGCATGAAAAATGTCCTGATTGGGAGATTCATATACATAAAGGTGTTTGGCTATGGCGTTGACTGAATTTTAGAATAATTCTGGACATAGTTTTTATTTCTATTTCTAAAGAGGGAATTAAAGATCTTAGAATTAGGACTTTCCAAGAAAAACACATTTGTGACCAGGAAACCTTGGGGTGAGGGCCTCTGTGCTATATGGTAAGGACATGGTATGCATAATCATATCAGCAAAAGCTTGATGCAGATGGGACCAGGGCTGTGGGCATTGGTTTTTGTTGGTTGAGTTTTCTAACTTACATAGGGGACATATCGAGGAACATGTGAAAGTCAAAAGAAACAGAGGAGAGAAGATTCTGGTCATTGGATTATGTCAGGAGAGAAGGAGTTTCAGCTTGAATGAAGCTTGGACTTAACTTTCAGGAAAAAAAAAAAAAAAGTTCTCTGGATAAAGGAGAAAAGTTGTCCTGATTCTAGGTACAGTGTAAACTTCCAGTGAAACCATGCTTCCTTAATAATGTATGCTTCTTGGTTTTTGTTGTTTCTTATTTTTTTGTAAAATTATCTTAAGACATCAGTGTGATACTGTATTCAATTTATCATTTTAAGATTATGAACATTTAAAAGATTTGAAATGCAGTATTGATATCATAGTGGGGAAATGAGAAGGGGATAATTAATTATTATTGTTTCAATATCAATCCGTAATCTTCAGTTAAGTTAGTGAAGAAAAATAGGAGGCTTAATGCCAAATCTTTCTTGGCTGGCCGTGCTAGAGAAATCAGGCATATCTTCGTCATATATTAAAAGCAAAAAAAACTGCTTCATGTTTAAGAAACTACACAGCAGGTGCCTCTCACAGTGGTACTTTATGTTGACTTCTCTGTGTAACAGATTCTATCAGAGCTATTCCAGCAGAGTGGGTAAGGGAACTAGAGTCAAAAGGTTTGGGTTTACATTCTGGTCTGAGGTTTAGTTGTGTGCCTGAGTCAATATTTCTTCATTTATTTCCATACCATCTTTTTTTTTTTCTTTTTTACAGTTTTACTAAGGCATAAATAGCATACAATAAACTGTACACATTTAAAATGTACAATTTGAAAAGTTGTGTCATCATACCTATTTTCTGGATCTTTTTTTTTTAACTTCCATGGCTCTACTTAACTTTCGAACATGTGGAATGTGGTAGGAATAACTTTTAATTTTCTTGTCTCCTAATTCTCATATCAGTGTTGATCATGGGTCTATTATGATTTTTTTTTTTATCATTATGGGTTGCTTTTTCTGCTGCTTTTCATACCTGGTGATCTTTGACTGGATGCTAGTCATTATAAATTTTAACTTATTGGTGTCTGATATTTTTGTATTCCTATATTCTTGTGCACAGTTCTGGGATGAAGTTAAGTTACTTGGAAATAGTTTGATGCTTTCAGTGCTTGGGTTTAAAGATTTATGAGGGGGGGTCAGAACTATGTTTAATATAGGACTAGTTATGCAGGACTAGTTAGTGAGGCAATATCTTTCTAAGTGCTCTACCTGTTGCCCTATAAATTATGAGATTTTCCTGTTTGGCTGGTGGAAGTAAGCTCTACTACTGGCCCTATGTGGATCCTTGGCCCTGTTCCCTACATTCTTTATGAAAGTTTGTTTCTCGCCTCTCCAGATCTTGAGGGTTCTTTCTCCTCTGTGATATAGTCTCCTGCGACTTCTACCAATTTTGTTCATGGAGTCCACTGAGCTGCAGTCTGGGTTCCCCCTCCTGAACTACTACCTGAAGATGCTCTTAAGGAAGTAGCCTTGAGCAGTTATAGGACTCACCTCATTTGTTTCCCATCTCTCAGGAATCATTATTCATTGCTGCTTGATACTAATGTCTTAAGGTTCATTATTTCAAAAAATATTTTGTCAAAAAATTTTGGTTGTTCCAAGAAGAATTTAAATCTCTTCTTTGTTGCTCCATTTTGCCTGAGCCTTAAGCAATCTAATTAATACCTCTGTGCCTGTATTTTCTGTCTACAAATTAGAGATAAGGTTAATATTTTCCTAAATGTTTTCTGAGATTACTGTTTAGTTATTATGTGTAAAGCATATGCAACTTTATTTGATACTTAGTAAGTGCCCAATAAATATTAGTTTGTATTATCAACGTGAAGAAGTATATATTGTTTGCATTAGTGTAGTTATACAGAGTATTTTAATATTTTGTTTCTTTTAGGTCTACAACCTTCAAAAAATAGTAACACCATAGGAGTAGCATGAATATATGTTACAATGCTGTGAGACTTATTAAACCTTTTAAGCTTCTGTAAATTATTTAACCACCTAAGCTTCAATTTCCTCATTTATTACATAGATGTTGAAATAGCACCTAGCTCACAGAGTCATCATAAGGAGTATATGTGATAGTCAATGCAAAGCACTTGACACAGTAAAAAGCCTTTGATTACTCATTGTAATTCTTACTCTTATCCCTAGAAATGAGTTTGTCATATAAACGTTATGAAGTTGCATAAAAAGACTAATAAAATGATTTAATTTGTTGCAAATTAAACCTGCTTTAAATACACATTAAATGTCATTTTGTATGTATATTTTTGTCAATGATTTTTTTAAACATATATATGTTTTGTCAATGGATCGAGAATTCTTGAGTGTATAAAATACGTAAGTATACTTTTGTCCAGAAACTGCTGGTTCTGTCATCTCTTCTTCTTATCCTTTGGTTAGTTTGAGCATCAGTCTTCCTAATAAAAGATAAGAATGCTGCTGCTACCAAAATTCCACAGGTTGACCTATTATCTTAGGAGATGGGGTACATCAACAAACTGTGTGATTTTATTAGCTTGACTCTATTGCATCACATGTAAAGCATTTTATTAAGGTATTTTGTTTAACTGGACTTTCAAATAATTGTGTGCATTATATCAGACATTGAAATTAATTATAAGTGAATCTATTAAAATGCTTTTGACCAAGATTGAAATAGCAGTTACTAAATGACTGAACCATTATTGGATTTAAATGCCTTATGGTTATGACCCATATATATAAAAACAGTTTCAAATTAGCTAAGTGCTGCCTTATTTCACTATTGATTAGAAACTTTTATTTACCATATTGTGAACTTTCAGAAAAGAACAATAGATGAAAATACATATCAACATTTTTACATGTCTTGTTATTAGGAAGCTTTTTATTAGAAAGTAATGCTTATTAGAAAGTGTTCACAATCCCCATGGAAAATAAGCATTGTTTATGTACTTAATACCTGTTGTCTCACAATTATATAGAGAAGTTTATTTTAAAACATTACTGAATTTATGGAAACCTTTGTCATTATTCTTTTGCTATTTGCTTTTGATACCAAAAATTCAACTATCCTACATGTCGTGGGGGTCCATAAAGTTATCTGAAGTGTGTAAAGAATCTCCGTGCCTGAGATGATTAGAGATTTCAGCTTTAGATTATGGTAGAAGTTATAGGACAAATCTAGCCTGCTTTGGGGATCCCATAATAGAACTTTCATGGGTATAAAAAACAAGTTCACCTTGACTCTGGCAACTGCCATGGTGTATCTCTTTTTTGATCAGCGGCAGAATTGTGCTAAGAATACTGAACTTACGGGGGTAATTACTTAAAGTATCTGGGCTTATTACTAATAGCTATCATATCGCAAAGTTAGCTATTTCTAACAAATGTGAACTAAATCAGAGAGTAAGCATCTTCTGTTTGAGAAACTGACCTACAGTGCAGAAAATAACATAGAAAATAATGATTAAAATCAAATCACAAGTTCTACTGGTTAAAGTTTGAAACCATGTCATAATTAAAATTATTTTCCCCAGAGACATAATGGGATAATTATGACACACCTTTTAAATCAATCATTTCAGGGTTTTTGATAACATTTGGAAACATTTTTTGCCTGTAACTACTGCTTTTCACTGATGCACATTTGAAATATGGTAGGATGTTATTTTTCCTTATCCAGTTCACCTGGATTTTCAATAGCATTTCATATCTTGTTCCCTGTAGCTTTTCTTTTTCCCCCAATCGAACCCGAGAATGTCTCAGCATGAGAGACTGCTGCTGATTTGCAGGTTCAGCTATTTTCTCTGGTGAAAGTGTTTTTCACTTTGTTTGTTGTTTGGTTCTTCTGGCCCTGATCTGTTGGACTAAGAAATGATGAATGGCAAAATATTAACTTGTGCCATGTTTTATATGATATACTATTATACCTTAACTTATTTAACACAATTCAAATATTTTTAATAGAAGGTTTGATTAACAACCTGGATAATCACTTAAATGATCAGAATAAAGTTATAATTTAGATTGGCTTAATATTGTTGCATCTTCTGAGAACTCACAATATTACATTTAGATCACCTGCTCTGCCCTTTTGTGTTACATATAGTTAACTGGGTATATATGAGCTTATTTAACTGAATGTAGAACTCATGAGTACACAGTCTGATTTATATTTTTGTTACAACATAAAGCATATGAACTAGCACACTGAAGGTCATTGATTGAAACTGTGCATGCACACAAACACACACGCACACACAAATAAGACTTAACTATATGTTGCCTATTGGAAGCTTACTTCATATATAAAGACACAAAATATTAAAAGATAATGGACAGACTAAGGTATAATGCACTAATAATAATCAGAAGAAAACTAGAGTGGCTATTAATATCAGACAAAGTAGGTTTCAGAACAAAGAATATTACCAAGGGTAAAGTGGATATTTCCTGATGATAAAGGCATTTATTAATGAGGAGTACATAAAGAATATAAGCATTTATGTATCTAAAAACAAAGTTTCAGTTTACATGAAACAAAGACTGATAGCATTTTTTTAAACAGAGAAATATACATATATAGTCAGAAATTTTAACACCTCTCTTTCTCAATAACTGAAAGAGCAGGTAGACAGAAAATCAGTGAGAAAGTAGAAAACTTAAGCAGTGCTATCAATCAACTTGACCAAAGTGATTTGGATAGAACTCTCTAAACAACATCAGTAGAATGAACGCACATTCTTTCCAAGAATATATGGAGTATTTATCAAAATGGGTCATATTCTGGCCCACTCACTGAGTCAAAATAAATCTAAAAGGAGTCAGTTCATACACAGTAGGATCTCTGACTACAGTGAAATAAATTACGTATCAAAAACTGCATGGTATTATTCAGTACTAGAAGCAATGAGTTATCAATCCAAGAAGAGACATAAAGGAAACTTAAATGCATATTATTGATACTAAGTGAAAGAATCTGAAAAGGCTACATAGTGTATGATTCAACTGCATGACATTTTGAAAAAGGCAAAACTATGAAGACAGTAAAAAGATCAGTGTTTGCTAGGGATTAAGGGTGTGGGAGGAATGAATAGGCCGGGAACAGAGCATTTTTAGGGCAAAATACTCTGTGAAAACACTCTGTGTGATACCATAATGATGGATACATGTCATTATACATTTGTCCAAATGCACAGAATGTGCACACCAAGAGTGGAATGTAGTGTAAACTATGGTCTTTGGGTGATTACAATGTGTCTAATTAGGTTCATCAACTGTAACAAATGTACCACTCTGATAGGGGATGTTGAATATGGTGGAGGCTATGCTGTGTAGGGCAGGGGAGATACAGGATATCATTGTATTTTTCCCTCATTTTTGCTGTGACTCTTACACAGCTCTAAAGAAAAAGAATTATACAAAATCTGACCATGTTTGTATGGATAAACACCCATTAATAGGTGTTCATTATACTATCTTTTCATTTTTTAAAAGTATTATTGAAATTTTCAAATAAATACTCCTTGTATTTTAGTTTATTTATGGATGATCTTAGCATTGATATGGATATATCTATATATTTGCTTTTCTACATTTTTAAAAAGAAATACATTTTATTTTCATTACCAGAACAAATTTGAGTAACATAAAATTTGTATAGTATTAGTTACAAACCTAGAAGCATGCAAGTATAAATTAAATAGTATGCTGAAATTATTGAATAAATTATAGTATTAGATAAAATATAGGACTTTAGACCACTACAATTTTCAACTTTGTTTCTATTTTTATATTTATAAAAATATTTCTGTTAATTATCCACAAAGTGATTTAACACATAGCTTAGTATAGTTAAACATAGGGATTGGATCTAGGTTTAAGAATGAGTATGGGAACGAAGAAAATACAAATATCTTTGCAATTGATGAAGAACAGTGGAGACTATAAATGTTGGTTAACATGTGTGATTCAACTTTGAAAATATTTAGTAGCTATTATTATACATTTATAATATGTTGATACAGAGAAATGTAACTAATTTCTTGAAGTTCAATACTAGTATCGAAAATAAGAAGTTCAATTAATATATTCAGACAAAATTAGTTCTACAAAAAGTCTTTTAATAAGACACAATTGTTCTTTGACTCAAAACAAAGAGTAGCTTTATATAGAGTGTTCCACAAGTGAAAATGGTAGATACCTTTTTGGTCTAACTGAAATACTGATTCCTTCAATGGTCTGATGAATCATATCACATCTCATTCCCAGTATAATAGTAACTGAATTCACACAGTGGAAACTGACATAGCAATGTAGGAAGTCAGGAAACTAGGCATTCTTTTCCTTCTTTCCTTCTCTCTTTCTTTATTTTCTCCCCCTCTCTCAAGGAACAGAACCCCACTTCTGACTGTGCAGCTAAAAGCTTGTATGGTCCTGGGTCCCTATGTTTCTCAGAAAATAAACAAACTAAATTTCACCATCGGCTCTATTGCTATATATCTGCTTTTGAAGGCAATGGGTAGTTTTTAATCAAACTCCTCTGATGACATAAAATAAAACAAACCAGGGGAAAAAATAGAACAGTTCTTTGAATGAACTATAGAGCAACTGAGTTAGCCAGGATGAAATAGCCAAGATCCTTGGAGAAGGGACATGAATTCAGGCAAGTCCATCACTCTCCACTAATTCTCCATTTGAGAGGATTGACAACCCACAGGCAATAAGGGGTCCAGTGTCACACTTTCTGCAGTCTTACAAAAATGGAAGAATGCTGCTGAGAGTTCCTAAGCATGGTCTGAATTTGAGCAGCCAAAAACGTAGAGATAGGGAACCACAGTGAAGACAGCCTGATATTCTGTTTCACACGTTGTCTCAAAGCATCTGGGGCGCCTAAGTTGTGTAGAGCAAGAGACCAATAAGAGAGCATCAACTTAAAAGGCCAAAGAGCTAGGCAGGACTTTCAGCCATCTCAGTGCTGAGAAGGAAAGCAGTGTAAACCCAGGATCTACAAAGGGAGAGGTGGCCTGGTTAACAGTCCACACTTTCAAAGGAGACCCCTTGAGGCTAAAACATAATAGTAGGGGCAAACATAAATACTGTAACCAGGCTCAAATCATCTCAAACACTGATTAGATAAAGGTGATTTGACCCTAGATTTACAAGTTTCTAGGAGCAAATTTATTCTTACAGGAAGAAGATAACATTAGACTGAACCTCTACAATTTTTCATATACTGTGCAATTTTCAAACAAAGTATTAAGCAATTTTCACATTCTCCTGCAGCCAGAGAGCAGTAAAGCTCATTTTCAAACCCAAGTAAAGGAAGAGTAGAGAGCAGAAGAACAGTAGAGACTAAGGTAAATGATATTTATACCTAGCAAAGGGCACCCCTCTTTTTCTGTCAGACTTCTCAACAGGGTGGGGTGTGTGTGTGTGGTAATTTAATCCTTTATAGTAGGAAGTAGCTTGACTCACACCGTGCCTATTACAATATACTCTGGCCTTTGCCAACCTCTGTAACCTCCCCCCGTAGACATACAGTCAATTACCTTTTGCTCCACTATTATAGAAATTTTTATTCTTATTCTGCCTCTAAGAGGGCATATACTATAGTGCCTAATATATTATTAATTATTTGATTTAGAACACTTTTTTAATGAAACATAGTTCAAACAGTAGAGCTAGAGTTTAAAATTTTCTCAGAGTAAAGGGCAGCTTCAGTTATGCCAAGGAAAAGTCAAGAAATCTCCACTTACAGTGTGACTTACAGTTGGGCCTGTTAAAAGTTGGCATGCTTTGTACCTTCTATTTAATGAAAAAAAAAAAAAGTGCAGCTTAACTGGAGTGATAATAGAGCGAGAGGAGAGAGTGAAAAAGAAGAAGGAAGAGAAGAACAATGTTCTGGAAAAGTATTTTGTGACTTGAAGCATTATTGATGCAGTGCCAGCCATTGTCAAATGGGATTATTTTGTGCCATTTTGGCAGTTGAGTGTTCTGACTTCCAAGTAGAAAATTACTTCCTTATCCTCAACTGAACAGTGACATATAGGGAAAGTGTTGGGAAAAAATTGAAAGGGAAAAAATAACCTGTCATAGGGAATCATATTTTACCATTTAGGATCCTATGTCAGAGCGACAAGACAGACTGATGACCGATTAGGAGATAATAATACAGACACATGACCTAATATCGAAGATGGAAGTTTGCTTGATGAAAGATTTTTCTCCCACTAATGTTGAATTATTACAGGCAAAGTTCCCTCTGTGATTCACTTCATGATGTTGCCAATTGCGCTGACTTTTCAAATATCATTTATAAATAAAAGTTTGACCTTAATATTTCAGCAGCGTTAATGAGACTAAGTCAAAGATAATACAATTCAAGAAAGGATATACAATAGGGAATGTCAGACGCAGAACTTTTCTCTGACGTAATATGATTAGGAAGAAAAAGTCATGAGGAGTTTAATAAAGTTTCTAGTTATATACAAGGATGCTAAGAGCTCTCCCAAGCCAAGGGTCCTCAAACAGATACGGAGGTTCAGGCTGGGGACACAGCGTGATACACACAAACAGCTGTCCAAGGACAGTGCATGCACAGGGGTGTCCCTCAGACTTGGAACTCGTGTTCTCTTTCTCTTACTGCATCATATCCCTCACTCTAAATCTCTGTAGAATCTTGTGAGTACTTTTAAATATCTAACTTGGGGAAAATGTACCTAGATATTGTAAAAAAATTAAATATGTAATTAAACCTCTTCAAAAATATCCACGATCAGCAAAAAAGTAATGAACCACAACAATACTCCAGATCCAGAGAAGATTTGCTTGTGTATTCTTCCATATACTTAAGGAAAATATGATCTCCATCTTAAACTTCCAGAAAAAGGAAGAGGAGGTAGAAGTTCTCAAATCATTTTATGGATTCAGTATAACGACTGTACTAAAATCTGAAAAAGATACCAAGGTGGGGGAACTACAGATGTAAAATTCAATAAAAATGTCAACAAATCAAACCTACCAAAATATAACAAAGGATGCTGTATCATAACCACGTAATGATTATGTTTAGAATTGAAAGGTGATTTAGCACTTAAATTTATTAACAATGTAATTTTTCACATTAGCAGAAAGAAGTAGAAAAAACATATGAACAATTCAATGGATGCTGAAAAAATCATTTGCTATAAAACAAACTTTCTTAATATGATAAAGTGTCTAAAATAAATACAAGTAACATCATTCAAATGGCAAATAAATTAAGAATTTTTCTTCTAAGTTCTTTAATAAATCTCTCTGTTTTTATCAACCATTTTGCAGCCTTAGAAGCAGAGCCTACCATGTGGTATATGTTCAATAATTGTTAGCTCTGCAACTATTATTTTTGATGGAATATAGTTATTTTTTATTAAATGATGGACATTAAAATGTTCCACTTCATGTTATTAGGTCCCTATTACTTCATTTCAGATTTCAATATGCTGGGATAATTTTCTATCCTTGCAACTCTTCCTGTTTGCCAAAATAAGCTTGTCCAGAAACTTCCTATGAAATATGATTCCCTCCCCTTTTTTTTTAAGGTTTGTCCTGGATTTGGTAATCTTACAAAGTTTTCACAATCAAATCTTACAAATTCACTTATACTAATTCACTGCATGAACTTTCTGATCCATTTATATTAGTCCCTCCTCCCAAACCCTCCAAATTCTAACCTTTAATGGCTCATGATATTTCCCTGAAAGGCAGTGTCCTCCTGGTCTCCTCAGTTTGATTATTACAAATTCTGAAAGCTCCAAATCAAGGTCCATCTACACAATAACACCTTCTCTAGCTCCTCTGACACATTCAGATCCTGCTATTGTCAGAACTAGAAAGCAAATTATTTTCATTTTGAACTTGCATATGCTCATCCCTATAGTGCATTTGCATACTAATAGTTTATGGACACAACCTCACCGAAAACTTCTCAAGCCCAAGACCATGACTCTGATTCTTATTATTCCCCAAGATGCCCATCCTATTTTGGTCCTGTAGAAAATGAGTGAGTTTTACATGGTTCCCTAATAACAAACACCTTTCTTATATACAGGGCTGGGGCTCGGAAGAAGTAAATGTGGTACTCACTTTGAGTGCAAAACTAAGGGGAGCACCAAAAAAATCTCTCATGCAGCAAGATAAATAATGAATGTAATATATTTTAAAAATTACAATTAATGCAAAAATTCATAATGAACAAAATATATAATTTTAAATAAATACAGGATCAGTATTACTAATTTTACCTTATGTCTCGGGCACTAGTATCACTCAGTAGGACAATGCTTATTTATAAGGTGAGAAAAAATTACACATATGGGGTCTTTTCATCATTCTTTTAATCTATTGGTAACTGTAAACACAAAGCTGAAATGACAGAATGACACCAGCAATCCTATGGAACATCTAGGTGAATTCAATTTTTAAATACTTTTATCCTGTTAGGACATGAATTGCAGTGGCCAGAGCTCAGATATTGAAGTCATACAGATTTAATTCATAATTGTGGCCCTTTTAAAAATTAGTGTTAACTGGAAACTCTTGAGAAAATACCTAAAATTTAAGATATAGTTTCATGATAAAAAGAAAAAGATATTGATGTCTTTGTAGGGCTATTAGGAAGATTAAGGGAAAGAAATAATACATATAAAACAATTGCTGGAAGAATTGTAATAATCTCTAGATTACAGATATCATGGTTACTACAAACCATTTGTAAGATATGTTAAAAAGAATTGTTTTCTGATCTATAAAAATACAGATGACTCCTGAGGAGAGGAAGAAAAATGATCTGTGCTTTTCGGAATTTATAAGCAGTTCAAGGTAAACAGGAAAGCTGGAATTCATCAAGAACCCAAGAATTCTCTAAATGGGTCATGAACATCTGTAAGATGCCTCTGTCCCTTTCTGATGAAACCCTTCAAAGTTAAAGACTAACACTTTAAAGTGAAAGACTCACTTCCCAAAAGAGCAAGCTGAAGTTGGAAAAGACAAGCAGATGGAGCAGAAGGGACATTGCTGTTATGGGTGCTGTGGAGCAAGTCTGGTGTGAAGAAATTAAATTTTACTTTCTGTAGAATTGGAAAAAAGAATACAACATTACTGAATCCTTGAAGAATGGTTTGGACTCTTGGGAAAAAAATTTTATTTACAATCTTGCTTAAGAAGGAATCAGTAAGCACATATTATGGGTCAAAAATAAAAGAAACAGATAAATGATTAATTAATAAATGAAAATTTTTTTACATTGTAAAATTCTGATAGAACATGATTTCTATATCCAGGGACTCATAATCCAATGGAGGAACAAACAAATATTAATGACTGTAACTCAAAGAACACTGGAAAATTATTTAAACTATCATAGAAGTATAAAGAAAGAACCTAAAAACAGTAGGGGGTCTATTTTGCCTGATATGAGAATTGCTACTCCAGCTTTCTTTTGATTTCCACTTGCATGGAAAAACTTTTTCCATCCCCTCACTTTCAGTCTGTATGTGTCCCTAGGGCTGAAGTGGGTCTCTTGTAGACAGCATATATATGGGTCTTGTTTTTGTATCCATTCAGCCAGTCTATGTCTTTTGGTTGGAGCATTTAATCCATATACATTTAAGGTAATTATCGATATGTATGTTCCTATTACCATTTTCTTAATTATTTTGGGTTTATTATTATAGATCTTTTCCTTCTCTTATGTTTCCTGCCTAGAGAAGTTCCTTCAGCATTTGTTGTAAAGCTGGTTTGGTGGTGCTGAATTCTCCTAGCTTTTGCTTGTCTGTAAAGGTTTTAATTTCTCCATCAAATCTGAATGATATCCTTGCTGGGTAGAGTAATCTTGGTTGTAGGCTTTTCCCCTACATCACTTTAAATATGTCCTCCCACTCCCTTCTGGCTTGCAGAGTTTCTGCTGAAATATCAGCTATTAACCTTATGGGGATTCCCTTGTATGTTACTTGCTGTTTTTCCCTTGCTGCTTTTAATATTTTTTCTTTGTATTTAATTTTTGATAGTTTGATTAATATGTGTCTTGGCGTGTTTCTCCTTGGATTTATCCTGTATGGGACACTCTGTGCTTTCTGGACTTGATAAATCAATCAATGTGATATACCATATTAACAAATTGGATGAGAAAAAAACATGATCATCTCAATAGATGCAGAGAAAGCTTTCGACAAAATTCAACACCGATTTATGATAAAAACATGATAAAGGCCATATATGACAAACCCACAGCCAACATCATCCTCAATGGTGAAAAATTGAAATCATTTCCACTACGATCAGGAACAAGACAAGGTTGCCCACTCTCACCACTATTATTCAACATAGTTTTGGAAGTTTTAGCCACAGCAATCAGAGAAGACAAAGAAATAAAAGGAATCCAAACTGGAAAAGAAGAAGTAAAGATGTCACTGTTTGCAGATAACATGATACTATACATAGAGAATCCTAAAGATGCTACCAGAAGACTACTAGAGCTAATCAATGAATTTGGTAAAGTAGCAGGATACAAAATTAATGCACAGAAATCTCTTGCATTCCTATACACTAATGATGAAAAATCTGAAAGTGAAATTAAGAAAACACTCTCATTTACCACTGCACAAAAAGAATAAAATATCTAGGAGTAAACCCACCTAAGGAGACAAAAGACCTGTATGCAGAAAATTATAAGACACTGATGAAAGAAATTAAAGATGATACAAATAGATGGAGAGATATATCATGTTCTTGGATTGGAAGAATCAACATTGTGAAAATGACTCTACTACCCAAAGCAATCTACAGATTCAATGCAATCCCTATCAAACTACCACTGGCATTTTTCACAGAACTAGAACAAAAAATTTCACGATTTGTATGGAAACACAAAAGAATGCAAATAGCCAAAGCAATCTTGAGAAAGGAAAACGGAGATGGAGGAATCAGGCTCCCTGACTTCAGACTATACTACAAAGCTACAGTAATCAAGACAGTATGGTACTGGCACAAAAACAGAAATATAGATCAAGGGAACAGGATAGAAAGCCCAGAGATAAACACACGCACATATGGTCACCTTATCTTCGATAAAGGAGGCAAGAATATACAGTGGAGAAAAGACAGCCTCTTCAATAAGTGGTGCTTGGCAAACTGGACAGCTACATGTAAAAGAATGAAATTAGAACACTCCCTAACACCATACACAAAAATAAATTCAAAATGGATTAAAGACCTAAATGTAAGGCCAGATTCTAACAAACTCTTAGAGGAAAATATAGGCAGAACATTCTATGACATAAATCACAGCAAGATCCTTTTTGACCCACCTCTTAGAGAAATGGAAATAAAAACAAAAATAAACAAATGGGACCTAATGAAACTTTAAAGCTTTTGCACAGCAAAGGAAACCATAAACAAGACGAAAAGACAACCCTCAGAATGGGAGAAAATATTTGCAAATGAAGCAACTGACAAAGGATTAATCTCCAAAATTTACAAGCAGCTCATGCAGCTCAATATCAAAAAAAACAAACAACCCAATCCAAAAATGGGCAGAAGACCTAGACATTTCTCCAAAGAAGATATACAGATTGCCAACAAACACATGAAAGAATGCTCAACATCATTAATCATTAGAGGAATGCAAATCAAAACTACAATGAGATATCACCTCACACCGGTCAGAATGGCCATTATCAAAAAATCTACAAACAATAAATGCTGGAGAGGATGTGGAGAAAAGGGAACCCTCTTGCACTGTTGGTGGGAATGTAAACTGATACAGCCACTATGGAGAATAGTATGGAGGTTCCTTAAAAAACTAAAAATAGAACTACCATATGACCCACAATCCCACTACTGGGCATATAACCCGAGAAAACCATAATTCAAAAAGAGCCATGTACCACAATGTTCACTGCAGCTCTATTTACAATAGCCAGGACATGGAAGCAACCTAAGTGTCCATCAACAGATGAATCGATAAAGAAGATGTGGCACATATATACAATAGAATATTACTCAGCCATAAAAAGAAACGAAATTGAGTTATTTGTAGTGAGGTGGATGGACCTAGAGTCTGTCATACAGAGTGAAGTAAGTCAGAAAGAGAAAAACAAATACCGTATGCTAACACATATATATGGAATCTAAAAAAAAAAAAAAAGAAAAGGTCATGAAAAACCTAGGGGCAAGACAGGAATAAAGACGCAGATCTACTAGAGAATGGACTTGAGGATATGGGGAGGGGGAAGGGTAAGCTGGGACAAAGTGAGAGAGTGGCATGGACATATATACACTACCAAATGTAAAATAGATAGCTAGTGGGAAGCAGCCACACAGCACAGGGAGATCAGCTCAGTGCTTTGTGACCACCTAGAGAGGTGGGATAGGAAGGGTGGGAGGGAGGGAGACGCAAGAGGGAAGAGATATTTGGATATATGTATATGTATAACTGATTCACTTTGTTATAAAGCAGAAACTAACACACCATTGTAAAGCAATTATACTCCAATAAAGATGTTAAAAAAAAAACAGTAGAGGGTTCCTGTTTATTTTGATAAGCAGAGTTCAGAACAATGTACTTAATACATGAACATTTGCACTTTTAAGAATGAAAGAAAAAGGAGGTGGTAGATGTAGTCAGAATACATATTTAAATCCACATGAGTATGTATTTTTTATACTCATATGGAAAATGCAATGACCCTACTGTATAACCAAGAAACCAATACCATTAGTTACCTTTAGTTGGTGAGAGGTTATATGGTCACAAGCTTAAGGGGGAAGGTAAGACAAATTTCCACATAATCTTTGTCTTTGATCAAATAAATGCACTCCTAATTCCAAAAAATAAGTATAAAAATCTAAATTATAAAAAAGTTCTATAAATGAATACAAACTGAAACAAATCAACCTAATCTTGGATCAATTTCATAGTATTAACACAGGAAGAAATAACTTATGTCAAGTAATTGAAGGGAAAGGTGTTGACTGTACTGTAAGATTGTACTTTATGTGATGCATGAATGAAAAAAAAAGTACAAGGACGTTTAAAATTTCACACTATGTGTTATTTTTAGTAACAAAGTTGATATTTTGTTTTGAAACTACTGTTATATATTGCCAGATTAAGTAATTACTATGTAAACTGTGTTACAAATCAAGATTTTTGGATTCAGAGAAAATATGTACAATTATAAAGCATAAAAAAAGAACTAAAATATTAAAATTAAATTAGAACTTTCAATACAAATTCATGGACTTAAGATATATACATATATAAGCTTTTAGTTCATGAAATGTAATTTTATAATACATGTAATATGTAATATATAAATATATACATATAAAGTAAATACATGTATTTTAATGTTTATATTATAGGTTTATTTATAGTTAAAATGTTTAAATACATGTATGCACGTATGCGTACTATTTTTTTTTTAGCTCTGTCAATTGAAATTTCTTGGAAGCAATTTTATCTCAGTAAAATGAGTAACCCTAACATCACGTAGATAAAGTAGAGATTTCTAATGCCAATTTACATTAAACAGAATCAGGATTCCTTGAAAAACAGCTGATTCCAGGAGTAAAGCAAGAAGGACACAAGATGAACTTGGGATATTATAATATATTGTGGTGGAAGAAAAGGAAACATAGTAATTTAGGGAGCTATATAAACAGGATATAGACATCTGTTTGAAGATAATTCCACTATTAATGTTTGCTAAAATAATAATTATTTTATTGGATAAATATTAATTGAATTATTAAAAATCCATTAACTCCTCATTTTGCTCACAATAGGGAAAGCTGGATAACACCCATATGTTATCATTAGAGATAGTTATTAAACCTGTTTCTTCCTTGAAAATAAGGTAATTAAATAGAGAAAATTAAACATTGATCCAACATTCTCAGTAGAAACTCTATGTCAGGATAACCAAAGGGCATCAGTCAATAAGGGAATGAACTATTTTGAAAATCATAATTTTATAACCCTATATTAGATAGATAGGTAGATAGATAGATAGATAGTGAGAGAGAGAGATATTATTTCAGGTGCCAATAACTGCTTTCAAGACTGTTAAGGGAATGGTTGATGGGAATAAGATATTTGTACGATGCCAAAGAAATACTATGCGTATTACTTGCTACTTAGAAGAGGAAAAGTAACTAATATCAATGCTTAAATTATTAATGAATCCTAGCAATAGTATGGTTGGACATACAGGATGATTAGTATTATGGGATGTGAAGCACTACAAAGTAAATAACCATTAAGATGTATTTTAGCCAAAAACCTGAATCTACACTTTAAGAATTAATTTCTATTTTACAGAAAATATTGAATATTGAAGAGGAAGATAATACCTCAAAAAAGTAGTTAGAAATGTTGAGGAGTTGGAATAATCTGGGGAATAAACAGACTGATCTTTTCTGTAAGTCAGAGATAGGAAAAAATAATAAAACTGTTCTAGATTAAAGGAGCTGTAACAATAAGACTCCATTGAAATGAGAGGTTGTCAGTTGATCTAGACTGGAACAAACCAGCCATGAAGAAAATTTTAGGGACAATGGGGAATTTGAATATGGAATGAGTATTAAAAATTAAATGTATAGAAATGGAAAGGTCAAAATTACTAACTCAAATACATAGGATAAAAATGTAGAACAGGAAAATATTTGGAAGGATCTACACAGATGTGTTAACAGTGATAATCTTTGGATGGTGAGGCTATGAGTTATTTTCTTAATTTTTTTTACCTACCTCTGTATGTTTATTGTGTATCCTGTTTTGGAAGTGCAAAATGTATTTTAACTAAAATATGATAAGGTCCGTATAGAAACCACTGACAAAGTGCTAGCCTTCAGTATCCTTGGAGTATCAAGCAAGATCCAAGAAGATGGAGAAAGAAGAGGTAAAGTCAGGAAAATAACAGAATATGAAACAATAGCAAAAGCATAAAAAGCAAGAGAATTCTGAGGAAAGAGACAAGACTTGAAATGTATAGTAGCATAAGGCCAAATGATTAAAAAAAAAGGGTAAAGGACAACAGGGTATAGGACATCACACAGAGAATTGTCTGGTGATTAGAGTATATCTTCTAAAGTTGCTTCTACCAATAACTAGCTAACTCACTTGGACAAGTCAGTAGATTTGAATGGGCCTTGATTTTCTCATCAGTAAAATAACAGACCTTAAAAAAATGATTTCTTAGGATTCTTTCATCTTTATCATTATAAAACAATATTCTAAACACGACTGTTACATCTCTAAGTCTGGAATACCCTTCTCCTCAACCCAGCAACTCAGTTCAGATTTATCTTTCTAAAACCATGTTGCATAATAAAAGCTCTCAACAAATTAGAGATAGAAGGAACACACCTTAACATAATAAATGCCATATATAACAAACCCACAGCTAACATCATACTCGATGTTGAAAAGCTGAAAGCTTTTTCTCTAAAGTCAGGAACAAGACAAGTTTGCTTCCTCTCCACTTTTGTTCAACATAGTACTTGAAGTCCTGACCACAGGTA
Source organism: Balaenoptera acutorostrata (assembly GCF_949987535.1). Lineage (NCBI taxonomy): Eukaryota > Metazoa > Chordata > Mammalia > Artiodactyla > Balaenopteridae > Balaenoptera > Balaenoptera acutorostrata. The sequence goes on from NC_080076.1 coordinate 10,202,621, forward strand.
TTAGGCTAGGAAAAAAAATCCAGAAGGAATGAAAAGAAGTAAAATGGTCTCTATTTGCGGATTACACTATCTAATATATAGAAAACCCTAAATTGCACCAAAAAAAAAAAAAAAAAAAAAACTGGTAGAACTAATCAATGAAGTCAGGAAAGTCTCAGCGTAAAAAAAAATCAACATACAAAAATCAATTGCATTTCTATAAACTAACAACAACATATCTGAAAGCAAAATAAAGAAAACAATTACATTTACAATAGAATAAAAAAAAACAATAAAATATTTAGGAATAAGTTTAACCAAGAATATGAAAGATTTGTACACTGAAAACTATAACATGTAAATGAAATAAACTGAAGAAGACACAAATAAATTGAAAGATATCCTGTGTCTGTGGATCAGAAGGATTAATATTGTTAAAATGTCCAAAGTACTCAAAACTATCTATAGGGTCAATGTAATTCCTATCAAAATTTTTTTATGATATTTTTTCATAGAAATAGAAGAAACCTAAAATTTGTATAGATCCACAAAAGACCCCAAATAGCCAAAGCAAGAAGAACAAATCTAAAGGCATTGCACTTTCTGATTTCAAACTATATTACAAAACTATAATAATCAAAACAGTATGGCACTGGCCTAAAAATAGACACAAAGAACAATGGAATAAAATCAAGAATCTGGAAGTAAACCCATGGTCAACTAATATTTGACAAGGAAGCCAAAAATACTCAATGGGTAAAAGAAAGTTTTTCAATAAATTATGCTGGGAAAACTGGATATTCACACAAAAAGAACAAAATTGGACCCCTATCTTACACCACTCACAAAAATTGAAATGGATTAAAGGACTTAAATGTAATGTGTAGAAATGTAAAATTCCTGCAGGAAAATATAGGTAAAAACTCCTTGACGTTAGCCTTGGCAATGATTTTTTGGATACGACACCAAAAGTACAAGCACAAAAGCAAAGAAAAAAAAAAAAAAGTGGAACTACATCATCAAACTAAAAACTTCTGCAGAGCAAAAGAAATAATCAACAGAACTAAAAGGCACCTACAGAATGGGAGAAAACATTTGCAAACCATATATCAGTTTGGAAGTTAATCGCCAAAATATGTAAGAAACTCATACAACTCAATAGCTAAAACAAAGCAAAACAAAGCAAAACAAAATAACCTACAAACGATCCAATTTAAAAATGGACAAAGGACGTGAAATAGACATTTTCCCAAAGAAGACAGAGAAATAGCCAATTAGTACATTAAAAGAAGCTCAACATCACTAATCATCAGGGAAACGCAAATCAAAACCACAATGAGATATCTTCTCACACCTGTTAGAGTGGCTAGCAACAAAAAGTCAAAGAGACAAGTATTGGAGAGGCCTGTGGAGTAAGGGAAACCCTTGCACACTATTGGTGGGAATATAAATTGATGCAGCCAGTGTGGACATAGTATGGAGGTTCCTCAAAAAATTAAGGCTGGGCTTCCCTGGTGGCGCAGTGGTTGAGAATCTGCCTGCTAATGCAGGGGACACGGGTTCGAGCCCTGGTCTGGGAAGATCCCACATGCCGCAGAGCGGCTGGGCCCGTGAGCCACAATTACTGAGCCTGCGCGTCTGGAGCCTGTGCTCCGCAACAAGAGAGGCCGTGACAGTGAGAGGCCCGCGCACCGTGATGAAGAGTGGCCCCCGCTTGCCACAACTAGAGAAAGCCCTAGCACAGAAACGAAGACCCAACATAGCAATCAATCAATCAATCAATTAATCAATAAAAAAATAAATCTTTAAAAAAAAAAAAAAATTAAGGCTATAACTACCATATGATCCAGCAAACCACTTTTGGGTATATATACAATGGGGATGAAATCACTATCTCAAAGAGATACCTACACTCCCATGTTCATTGCAGCATTTTTTACAGTAGCCAAGATATGAAGACAATGTTAAGTGTTCATTAACAAATGAATATATAAAGAAGATGTTTTATGTATATGTATATATAAATGAAGATGTTTATGTATATATACATAAACAATGAAAAATAAATATATACTTAGCCATAAAAAAAGAAGGAAATTCTGCCATTTTCGATAATGCGGCTAGACTTTGAGGGCATTGTGCTAAGTGAAATAAGTCAGACAGAGAAAGACAAATACTAATCTCACTTAGTGGAATCTAAAGAAAACCAAAACCCAGAGAAACATAGAGTAGCTTGGTGGTTACCAGAGGCTAGTGTCGGGGAAATGAGGAAATGTCAGTCAAAGGGTATAAACTTCCAGTTATAAAATGAATAAATTCTTGGGATCTAATATTCAGCATGGTGATGACAGTAAACAATACTGTATTATATACTTGAAAGTTCCTAAGAGATGAAGCTTAAATGTTCTCACCACAAAAAGAATTATAATTATGTGATTATGTAACTATGCACGTGTTAACTAATCTTATTGTAATAGTCATTTCACAATATATACATGTATCAAATCATCACGTTGTATACCTTAGATTTACAAAGTGTTATACATCAGTTATATCCTCAATAAAGCTGGAAAAAAAAACAATGAATATATTTCTGCTTGTAGTTAATCCATAGTGCCTCCAAGCAGATGAAATGACTGCAACCCAAATCTGTGGCCACTTTGTTCGTACTTTGTTGTTTTACTTCTCACAGCGTGTTGCTTTGTCGGCTTGCATACTTGTCCCCTCTAGGAGCTTGTCTCTTTTCTGAGGCTGCATGTTCTCAGCTTCACATCTTTGATTCTTGCGTGCCTAGCATGGTATCTAGCTCATAACAAGGATTCAGTAAGTATTTGCAGATAGCACTGAATGATTCTGTAGCTAAACTCCCAGATTGCATTGAATGATTCTGTAACTAAGCTCCCAGCATAAGAGATAGAGTCTGTTGTGATTAAATGATTGATAAGCCGAGCAGATGTAGGGAAAGAAAAGGGGATTCCAGAATCACCACCATGTGTACTACGCTATGTGTACTATGCCACATTATTTCCTCTCACTGGGTTGCCTGGAAGGTTGTTTTAGTTGGTGATAGAGTTTGATTCTTTATCCAACTTAGATCTTCTAAATATACACGTTGTGATTATCTTTGAGGTATTGAAAAAACAAAATAATCCAAAATAAATAAAGCTTAACTTGGGAGTGCTAAGTCAATTCAAATTAGTATTGCATCTGCAGACAGGGAGTGATGAAGTAAATTCTGAGTACCAAAAGAATGTTCTCTATTTTGTGTCTTTCAACTTCATGTATCCTCTGTTCATCCACTGTGATTTCAAGTGTCCTGTCTCTTCAAACAAATCTCCACTGTTTTTCCACTCTGATGTTAAATTCAGTCTGGATTTTTGCATATGTGCTCCATGTTTGAATTTAGTTTAAAAGGGAACTATTATTTTTGCTTTTTTTTTCTATTTTGATATGTAAAACTCACCTGACAGGGCTATACCCATTAATTGCAAAACCAAAGCATCCACTCCACCCCATAAATATTTGGGCGGATTTCTTAAATATGTTATCTTATCTTTACATTTGGAGGCTTTATTTAATCTCTTAATTGGAAAAGTAAATGAAAATGTCATTTTGTAATGCTGATCAGTATAACACTGATTTTTTAAGCTAATTTTACAAGTTGTATTTTCTTTTATCCTCTGCTCCTTGGTGACTGAGAATTGAGATATATTGAAGAGTACGAGACAGGAAAACAAAGGTGTAAATCTAAGTGCATTTTTGAAGCAGCAATAGAGATAATTCTGCAAGTGTGATATGCATAGAAATAGTAAAGGCCTCAATATGTTCAGAGCTACTTCATCAAGCAAATACATTTACAAAGCATTGGAGCCAGCGGGTTGGCTCCTTCTATATGAGATGTCTGAATTATGTTGACAATCTAATAATGCGGCTGAGTAGCTAAAGGCTGATGCAGGCCTTCAGAAGTTAGTAATGTCGCTGCAACATTTTACAACATTAATGGCATCATGGAGATAAATGAGACTAATATAGTTTGAAAATCATCATCTCTCTTGTTTTAAAGAAAGATTTAAAATGTATAAATATTATATATTTATACGTCTATGACTCATTATTCACATTATGTGTCCTAGCAAACTGAGCATTGCATATAAAGTAGAAGCAACCAACTGTGGTAGAAAGTCTTTGTGAAATTCAAACCAACTGTGGTAGAAAGTCTTTGTGAAATTCAAACCAACTGTGGTAGAAAGTCTTTGTGAAACTCAACTCTTGAAAAGGCTAATTAATGCATAATAAATAATAAAGATTGATTTCGAATTTGAAGATGGTTTTTAAGAGAGAAGAGCATGCACATTTCTTCATTTTCCCCAAACATTGGCTATATTCTTATAAAAAACCCATAAAATGATACATGAAAAAGTACTGAAGTGTGGGTGAACACATCAACAGAGACGATGTACACGATAAGATGTTTATAACTATATGTGATGGCGATTTAAATACAGTCAAAATACTGCTCACACAGTACTTCAAACAAATGGCTGGTGATTTTATTTCACTCAATTTTAAACACTAACATATTAAACCAAAGGAGACTTGTATAACAGAAGTTAAAGACTATTTATTCTGAAGTGCTTTGTATTCAATATTATTTTCTTAACATAATTTTAATACCTATTAAGAAAAAATTCAGTTAGAAAGTAATATGATAAATATTATATTTGTTACTTAATCCATTTTAACTAATTACTTATATATTCATTTGCAGAAATAGGCATTTGCTCTGAATAATTACTTTAACAATGCATTGGCTGCAAGTGAAAGATTCTAAGAAAACAAATACAGAAAAACACTGTCCAGGCATGAGATAAAGTGACATTTTTGCCAGCTGATACTAAAGAAAGGGTTAATGTGACCATTCATTTTCAGGATCTCATGTTTCTTTGTTTCAGAGGCTGGAAAAAAATATATGTCCAAGGGAAAATTAAAAAGTGAAAGTAATAAGCCCCAATAGACATCACCAAGGAGATTTGATACCGGGGAAGGAAGTCTGCAGAGAAAGGGAGGGATTCATAGGATAGCTTGAGCTCTGAAAACCTGCACACGGCAAGAGTCGGGAAGCAGTTTGTAGCACCTAGAACGCCTTGGGCATTTTGTGAAAACTTGCCAAAACGGCAAGAGCATTAGGATTTATTCCGGGACAAACAGAAGGCCGCTCACAGTTACCTGGTTCAGAGAGCTCTGTCTTATGATCCACGTGTTCATCCATTCAACAACAGTTATTGTGTACCTTTTATTTGGAAAGCATTTTGATCAGATACAGTGAGGAATACAGAGGTGAATAATACAAAGTCTACATTTGAGAGGACCAGATGAACACCAGTCAGTTCTTTAAGTCCAGCCAAACCACCAAGTCTTTGTCATTTCATGAAAACAAACTAAAACCAAATTAGTGATTTTTATTTTTTTCACACAAATCCCTCCACCCTTTGCATCTGATTCACATCTTCTTGTCCTCATTTCCTTGGCATAGGACTTCTAATTTGAATGCTCTTTTTAAATCTACCGACAATGTGGTTTACCCACCTTCCTTTGGAAGACTCGGCCTACTTGCATGCTTTCTGACTTTGTGTGAACCTTTGTTTTTGGTGTCCTCTGCTATTTCAGTTGACAGTATCAACAATACTCTGTTTGGACTCTTTTCAGCACCTGTAACTAGCCTGTCCCCAGCTAGTTAAAATATACCCTATCAACTACTCGTATCTTAATAGAGGGAATTTGGATATTTTATTTCAGATAGAAGGAAAGTGGATTAAAATACAATATAATTTGAGGACACAGATGAAAGAAAAACACAAATGCATACGCACTAAAAGAAAATAAAATGAAGCCACCAAAGCATAAACTATGTTTATTTATTTAAATTGGAATTACATGTATTTGCTATGCCATGAATTTTTTATTCTTTACATTTTCTTAACACTGGTTCCTCTACATTAATTTGGTCATATGGGAAAACTTAATATTTCACATGGAATATAAAAGCAACATGAGGAGTAACTGCTGATTAAAACAGAGTTGAATGTGTTTTGGGGAAACATATTTGAGGATTGACATTAAATATTCCAGAAATTTTGGGCAGTTTCCAATAATCATAGACAAAATATTTGGTTTTAGCATGCAAAACTGGAAGACCAAATCCAGCAAAATACATATTTGGATCTTCCTAATTCTTTGGGGGATGGAGTTGTTTTTGAAATCTATAAAACCTTAAATAAACCCATGGTTACAGAATTTCCACATTTATTTTTAATTTCTAGCTCTTAATTTTTTCCCCCTGAATGTTAAGCATTTCCTGGGTACCTTGATTCCTGGTATTATTGTTAACATGCCTTTGTGTTAGTGACAGATTTTTATGGTGATAACTTGAGGCCATTGAAAAAGCCCATCTCTATTTCCTGTGAAATTTTAAATCAGCATTTTAAATTTTATGCTGATATAGAGAAAAACTGGCACAGTATATGAGTCATATAATAATCAACATTTAATTAGTTATTGAATAAATGACTCATCTGGAAAAATATGATATTAATGTTTAAATATATGCTTTTTATTTATGAGAGCATCTTGGCTGGTCTTATTTTTTCTTGGTAGAAAAATATGACTTGGAGCAGTCATTTATCTCAGTAACAAGACCCACACTTTCTATCTGTACCCTATCTTTCTGTTATGGGTAATGAAAACTGGCCTTAAGCAAAATAGGTAAAGAAGAGTAAGTGAAAGCAACAAAGGAAGCAAACTGTCCATTTCCCTCTTAGTCCCAGGCCCCAAGTGGCCTCCAGAGGCACAGTAGCTGTCCCACGGTGGTACCTCTCTCAAAGTTGACAGACTGTCCTCCTCCCACATGAATGTACATTGAAGTATTTTAGTGTTGCACCCACAAGTAAAAGTGTAGTTGCCTCAATTTTTACTTCCCATGTATTGATGTTATGGCTTTAGGTACAAAGAAACAGAAGGAGAAGGAGAAGAAAATACAATTAATACAGGAAGGATTTAATCTCTCTGGAGTCCAGGAATGTCTACGTTTCATTTCTTCCCTTTACTTCCCGATTCACATGTGAATATTTTTGTTATCAGTTAAGTCTGCTGATACAGTAAATATAAAGTCTATTAAGAAATATCTATGTACAAAATCTAGGAGGAATTTCTTCCCTGGTTTTTCTTGTTGGATGTAAAGAATGTTCTAAGATATAAAAGTTATGCTTTTATGATGCCATTGTGCTGAACTTCAGCCTGGGCATCAAGTGTCTTACAGTGTGAAATGTATCAGTCCCATCTATTTTCAACAGGAGAATAAGAAGTATCTAGCATTTGTAGAGATGTGGATGGACTTAGAGACTGTCATACAGAGTGAAGTAAGTCAGAAAGAGAAAAACAAATATTGTATATTAATGCATATATGTAGGATCTAGAAAAATGGTATAGAGGATCTTATTTGCAAAGCAGAAGTAGAGACAGACATAGAGAACAAATGTATAGATACCAAGGGGGAAAGGGTGGGGTGGGAGGAATTGGGAGATTGGGATTGACATATATACACTACTGATACTATGTATAAAATAGATAACTAATGAGAACCTACCGTATAGCACAGGGAACTCTACTCAATACACTGTAATGGCCTATATGGGAAAAGAATCTAAAAAAAGAGTGGATATATGTATAGGTATAACTGGGTCACTTTGCTGTACAGTAGAAACTAACACAACGTTGTAAAGCAACTATACACCAATAAAAATTAATTAAAGCAATGATATATTGGAAAAAAATGGTCCTTCATAAAACCAGTGTTTAAATTCTTACCTAGTGCAAGGAAATTTGATTTACTACAATTTATGCACCTTGATTGCTGTAGGAAAATGTTTACAGAGGTTTTGCAGTATTAAAATTTCATCAAATTTCTTTGAACTTAACTGTAAGGAGAATGTAGTGAATGACGATCAATGACTGACTAATGTCAGAAGGTTCTATATTTGTAAACATATGACACACTGATAAGCCTGTGATGTCATTAATCTACTTGATTCATGTGTAAGTATTAACTTTCTATGTTTCTGATGATACATAAAGGAAATTATTATAATAGTAGGGAAGGTTTGTTGACATCAATCCTAATGCTCAAACAATAGTGAGCTCCCTGGGACAGGGAAAACTGTTACTGAAACATCATAGATCAATATTAAATATGAAAACAATAAAGAAACACTACTTTGCTTTTTCTTTGTAATCAAAAAAAAGAAATATCTAGCAATTTTAGGAAGATGAGCAAAAAATCATTTACTATTTGCTATATATGCAAAGGGTATAAGTATAAATTTGAATAGTTACATAAGCTACTTTTTAACTTTGATTACTTTAATGATCAGTGATGCTCAGTTTGGAAATTTGAATTTCATAAAAACACATCCTAGACATACTATATATTCTGTTTTTTACCTATTCTTTTAAATTTTAATAAAAACAGAAGGAAGGAAGGAAGGGAGGGAGGGAGGGAAGGAAAAGATAGTTTTGGCACTTCTTTTTTAAAAATCCTAACTCTATTTCTACTTATAACTCAATAGGATTTACAACATCCAAAAAGACTTTTGCCTTTTTCTGCAATAATGCTGTACACAAAGCAACAATAAATCTCATTGTCTTTTAATAACAAATATTGTATTGATTGACTGATTGATCTTCATGGGGGCAAATGGAGTGGCTAGGCTTTATGAGCCATGGCTGGTTAGGTTCAGGTCTACTCCATAATTCTTTGTGATCTGGGATCACAGGCCCCCACTCACCTACAGGATGCCAGAGAGTGAGCAAAAACATGTGCTGTCTCCTAAGACCTATGCTGAGAACGGATATAGTTCTGCCCTTATTGTCTGGGCAAAACACAGTCATCAGGCAGCCCAACATCAAAGGGATGAGAGATAACATTCCATCTATTGTGGGAAGAAATAAAAAGCCAAATGTCAAAGAGCGCAGATGGATAATTCCAAAACAGTGAAGGTATGAGAATTTGAGAACAAGCATCCAATTCACTGCTGATTTCTAGGGATATCAGAAAGGCCATCATCACAGTGAGGTAAATCCAAGCTGAAGTTATTCAACAAATATCAATCAACAAACTTTTCTTAAACACCTGTCTGAGTTAACGGTTTTGTAATGTGTAGATGTTAGAGTTAGGAAGAGGTATACACCTAAGTTTATATTTGAAAGGCTTATTTTTGGTTGCTTTTGAAAGTTAATATTTAGCTCCTTCCTAGGATTATCTGAAAGGCTTATGGGCTCATCATTCAAACCAAATTCTTGGATTGAGCAGACAAGAACTAAGTTGTTTTCTGTATGTTGAAAGGAGTGTGTTGTCATTAATCAATATGCTTAAATGTTCCAGATAGATGAACACTTAATCTTTCAATCAAAAGAATTACCTTTTAGTTCTTTTTGTATGTGTAACATTTATAATGAAATGCCCTATACATAGCAGTTGCTTAATAAGTGTTTATTAAATCCATAACTATCTTCTTACAGCAGATCAATACATATTAATTTATACTACAGTGTATATTATAGTATATTTGAATTTAAATAGATGACATTTTATCATGCAAAAAAGCTTATGTATATTTTCTTTTCAAATTATTTTAAAACACAAAATTATATTTGTGGGTTGTTACATTACACACTATATAACTAAATATTATATATGTATATATATTTACTGTGAAGAAATAATATATATAGTATATACAATATGTATAAGTACTTGTGTTTTTTATATATACATATATATTTTTTAGGTGAAGGAAAGAAAAAACTTGATTTCTAGCACTAATTATTTCAATTGCAAAGTAATATAGAATGGTAATTAAAAGAGAAAAATATTTGTCTTTGTGTTTCTATTTTTGAATATCATGACTAAAATTACTAAAGTTTATTAAATCATGTATTTTACTATTATCATCAGTGTTTTACAATTATGTGTAATTTTATATATTTAAATCTTATATTGTTAGCATATTTTTGGTTTGATGTCTAACTTAACAGGCTAAGAAAATTTAGTCATATTACTGTATTGTAATTGAAATACTCTCTTATGCATCAATAAAACTGTTATTTAGCTTTTACCTACACTATGCTCCACGACTGCAAAAGATTTCAGAGTAAATAAAACAGTGAAAATTGTCTCTTTTTTTTGTACACAATGTTAATTTATTTACCACTAGGCAAACATGAATATTCCACAAAGAGCTTTATACGGCAAAACATTTAGCTACTTGTTAGGGTAAGATACTATAATCAAATTTAGAATGAAATATTTGTATATATCTTTTATGAAATGGTAATGTTCTACTAGCCAAGAAAACACACGTGGTCAACCTAGATTTAAGAGTTAAATAATAGATCCACTTTTGATGAAAAGAGAAGAATTTAAAATTAATTTTGAAATGTACCCTAGTCTTTGTTGCATTCCTCATGTGTAAAATATCACTTCCATCCAAAGACTTCCAAAATTATCATCCAATTATGATATCAAAATCCCAGATTATGATTTACATTACACCCATTATATATATGAAGTTCAGGTGGAAAGGAGATGCTCCCAGTGCAGTTTTTCAAGTGTGGTACCTCTTAATCTCCAGTCCTATAAACTAAGAAACAAATGATCTTTTCACACTTGTAAATATCGTGGTGAGACAGCTGGTGGATAACTGTAATAAACCCTCATGTTTTAAGACATGAAGAATGAGATGTACATGGAGTCACTGGTCCACAGAAAACATGAAATTCCAGTGGGCATCTGGTGCCAGGCCCACCTGCTGAAGCAGCAGTGTATGTCACTTCGCCTAGTTCTAACCTGCGGGAATCCATCCCTAGTTCATTGTTCTACATGTCTTTTGACTCCACCATGTGGGATCTTTACTCTGCCTCCTGAGACATCCCACTTTTTCCTTAAGAAATCACCAACATTTGTAGTTCAATAGCTTTCTCAACAAACTTCCTGCTCGTAGAAAGTTGGCAATCCCGAGGGCCTTTTGAGATTGGATCAATTTCAATTCCTTTTGGTCAAAGCCACCACGTTTCCCTTAAAAACTTTTGTGAGGATATTATCTTTAAGTTTATAATCCACTTATGGCAAAAAAGAAAACAAAAAAACTACAGTTCTTTTTGAGACCTCTCTCTACTTTGCATGTTTCAACTTTGTGTAATGCCTCTTATTGTAGCTGAGAGGGTGTATTAGGTATTGCATTAAATCTTTTGAAGATATTAATACAGATAGCCATATCTTTGATATTAACTATGCTGTTAGTCCTTCTTTTACTTTAAGAATCTTTTACTGACTTGGAGACTAGAGGTGAGTGAGAGTTTATTTTCCAGCCCAATAATCTATGCCTCTTCTGTAACCGTTTTAAATTTTTCTTGCAATCTTAACAGTTTCTTCCCTCTCTCCTAAAGTTCTTTATCATATGTAGTTAGGAACATCCAGCTGACACTTTCAGTATTCTGTCTGGAGGTTTCTTTGGAAAAATTCATGTTTTTGAGGTAGATTTTCTATCTGCCAAGTTATTGCAGGGTACAGTTCTGCCAATTGTCTCATGATGGCATAAATAAGTTGTCAATTTTTTCTACCCTTCAGTAATAATTTCTGCACCATTTCTCCAGCCTTCTTCAACAGTGTGCTTGGCGATTTTTCATTTTCTGACTATCACCCAGCTCCAAAGCCAATGCCATATGCTTTAGGATTTACAAAGACAACACCCATTTCTAGATAACAATTTCTGTTCCATGTAGGTTTTCTCTTTGTAAAAAAAATCTCAAAATTTAGTTACAACAGCAATGTTATATCACAACTTATTTATGTAAAACAACCTGTGACTGCTCTGGCTCATCTGCTTTGTTGCTCTGTGCTGGGTTCGCTCATGCCTCCAAGGTGAGACAGTGAGCTGGAAGCTGCTGTCTGGTGTTCGGCAGACTTTGGTTTAACTGGGACAGCTCGTTATCTGTTCCACGTGGTCTCTCAGTATCTAAAAGTCTTGTCTGGACTTATTAATGTGTTTGTCTTAGGGTTTGACAGAGCAGCAACTGAGTGAGCTGTCATGTCCAAACACTTGTCAAGCCTCTGTGTGATCGCAGTTGGAAAAGTTCTAACTGGCCTTTGAAAGTCATTGCATGCAAGTCATTCCATCGCCAACCTAGACTCAAAGAGTGGAGGCGTAGGTTACATATTTTGATGGGAGGGGAAGAACTCGTGATAATTTTTAACTCTGCCAATGAACACTTCTGCTACTCTTTTGTTCTTCTGCCCTCAGGAGGACAAAAGCTTCTCCCAGATACTGGCTGGCCTAACGGGGCAGCGGCAGTGCGCCATTTCCCCAGCTCACCTTAAAAGGGGTTGTGTGCTTCCATTTGACTTCTTGCACTTCTTCTATCAAGAAGAAAAGCTTTCTTCAGGCAGTGTCTGCCCCCTTAGCTTGGATTCCACAGTTTAAAATATGGGAGTGCCAACTACAAATGGGCACCTGCCATCAGCCTCTATAAGGATTAACTCATGGCCAGCTGCAGCTGCTGACCTTCAACACCCAATGCAAGGAGTTCAGGGTGGAGACCAGGAACGAGGCACTCTGTGCTCTGGGACAAACTGGAAGAACAGGTCTTTAGATAGATAATTTCAGAAGAAGATTTTTATGAGCCCAACTCTTGCATTTCCTCATATCTATAAAAGCACTAAAATCATTAATGGTGACATCTGCTCCTCGTGACTGGCAGCAAGCCTCTGCCAAAATATGTGCTTGAGTGCATGTCCCCCCTTCACTAACATCATATATAACACTGACCTTCACCCCTACCTCTTTGGAGCAGTTCCTCAGAGCCATATGAAATGCTGTCTCCCAGGCTATAGTTCTCATCTTGCCCCAAATAAATCTTAACTCATGACTCTCATGTTTTGCTCTTTTTTTTAGCCGACAAGAGTTATGTTTTATCCAACATGCAGTGGGAATCGGTCCAGCTAGTTCTGCAACTATCTGAAGTAGATATACCCATTGTACCTCAGCCAACCACAGCACATATGTTGGCTGAGGTACAATGGGTATATCTCACATATGTGTGAGTGAAAATAAATGTAATGTTGTTCTATGCCACTGAGTTTGGGGTGTTTTCTAATGAATCAATAGATGACTAATACATGCACTTTCACTTTGATGACCAGGAAGATACACTGAAGATTTGACCTGTACTAGTGGGTTTATTTCTTTAGATAAGCTGAGAATGTTCATGATGTTTACCTAATTATTTATCTACATGAAACAATACATTTTCTTTTTCATGTTTCATTGATAAGACCTATGTGTTATGTTATTGACAAATGCAGCCAATCTGTTTTCATTGCCATAACTCCTCATAATCATCATGGAACCTGTGGCCAAATCAGTTTGTTTTTTTTTTTCTTTTACTGATGAGAAGAATATCTCCAATGAATTCTAAAAATATTAGCTTAATATGTCTACACTCAGACACCTGTTAATGAAGGCAAGGCCAATTCTAAATAACAAAAGGGCAAATTTGGGCCTAATTTTAAAAAAACTTTTATTTCTTATGCAATGTGTGCTTGATGCTTTCGCCTAAATAGTTGCTTCAGTCTTCCAGTTTGGGTATCTGTTAACACTAGTTTATAGCAATCTTTGAAATCAGGACTTTTTTGATACAATGAAAGTTTTGTTGAGAAAAATTTAATGGAGACTATAGAATGAATAATGATGGCTTCAAGAATTACCTTCAGCACATGCTAAACAATCCCCCACCCCCACCCACACACCCCATGCGCTCACACACCAAGACATTCTCCCTGGGGCAATGTTTAACCCCCAGGAATTAGAAAAGGGATAAGCATCTACATCAGTTCTTATATTATTAGCTTTACAATCTGCTGATTCATGTCTACAGTACATGATTTTTCAATTACATTTTCCTATATCAAGACACACCAAAAAACTGATTACTTCCTTGATTCAGTTGTTATACTTATTCAGAGCTCTCTATCTTTATATCTATATTTTCTCCAGATATGATCATTAAAACTTAGGGAATCTATTATTTGAAATAATTACCTCCCTATTTCCTACTGTAAGGGCTAGTATGACATGAAGGCCCTGGGGTGAAACCTTTTTCTAGTTTAAATGAACTCCACTAACAAATTCTACAAAAGTTGTTATACAAATTATACTAGACCACATTTTTTGTTTTTGGAGTGATGAGACAGAGCTTATAGAAGTTGATGGTGTCGGAACAGAAATGATTCTTTTGGGGTTTGAATTTGCTTGAGGAATTCCCCACTCTCTCAGAATCAGGCTCTTCAGCTGTTATCTACAGCAAAGATTATGGATTATCTGGCTACCTCAGCCAAATGGATGCTGACCTTTTAAATATTTCATGGACATATCACGGTTATGAGAATCCTGAAAAATTATCCTAGGTTCTGTCATTTGCTTTGGTAGGAAATCCAGAGATTGATAGGGCACTGGGTAAATTTTATTTTCTTTGGGTGTTTTATTTCTATTTCTTATTTTATTCTGTAGGTCTTACTCAAGCATTTATTTATGAAACAAGGGAGTCAAATTTTAAAAAGGTAGGAGGCAAGGCTAGAAGGTCAAGTCTCTGAAGTTTTCTAGGCAGTCCAGCAGCCCTGCTGCATCTTGTTATTCTTGCCTTCGTGTAACTGCAGGTACAAGTTGCCTTTGATAAAGTAATTGGATTCAGGAAACTCTCAGGCATGAACATATAATTATTGCTCCTGTTTTCTTTTTGCTCCTCGGACCCACAAAAAGACATCTGGCTCAACTGTACCGTTAGGAATACATGATAGACCAATTGATTCAAATTGTAGTTTTAGAATTCCTTATGAATCTTCTTTTCAACCAAGAAGAAACATAGGAATCTGCTCTTGACAGCCCTTGAGAAACATAACAGGAAACCTAAAATGGAGAATGTAACAATTGAAGACAACAATTTTAATTTTCGAAGTAAAACCATTACACACTTTCATAAGAAATAAAATGGCACTTCAGTTTTTGTGACCAGCATGGAATCGAGGGAAATATCTAAAAATGAAATGAAATATTGAAGAATAATCATAGAGCTGTCAATGGTTTTTTTCTTTCTTCTCCAAAATTGTTGTTAGAACTGTTATATCAGCAATTTTCCATTTTAAAAAGAAAAATGCATTCTTAAAATGACACTACTTTGAGGTTTGTTGAGTTGTTCATTCTGTCTTCATGCCAGTGGTAAAACATAGCTAACTGAGGAGGCAGGTGATATTTTCTGATGTTCTCACATGTTCCATTTTTATTATTAAAATGGCACTTTTTAATGTGATACCTAACAGTTAATATAAGCAGATGGAAAATCATGTTTATTTTTCAACTGGTTACTAGGAAGGATTTTAATCACAGATCTAGCATCCAGCAATTCTGATATTGAATATCATTCCCATGCTTTAAAAATGTACATCAATATATGTTTGCATGACTGGATGTCATGTGGCAGGTTACACACACAGCTTATTGCTTGCTACTGACATGACTTCAATGATCTATTTGTTTTGAAGTTTTTTAAACATTGCAAAGCCTTCCCCACTTTACTCCACTCTTATTATATAACATATCCATTTAAACAATGTTATTTTGGACTTTTAGAGACTATTTTAGAATATTAGGACAAAAGTAATAAGATAATGAAGGAATGAGAAGCAGTGATTTGATATCCTACACTCTGTAACTCATTTTTCCATCTAACCTCAGGTAGAATATAATGGTTATTTCTGGAGGACTGTCAAGGGTTAAGAAGCAAATTACAAATGATAACTTGATTACAAAGTTTTTTAGAGCAAGAACATTATTGCTATGAAGTCTTAGTGAAAAATTTAGTTTTACTTATAATTTTGTAAAGAAAAAAATACGCACACACAAACCCAAATGACTTTATTTCTACATGTGAATGGAACTATTTATCAAGGCAAGAATTCAGTAGGCTTCTGCCATTGTGGTAAGATGAATGATGAATCAGATGCAAGGCAGGATTCCTTAATAATTTATCGGGTCATGAGTTATGGTTTTGTTCAATTGAAAATTATTAGATGGGTTTGCCTCAGGCGAAGAGCATAGTGTATGGAAAAGGAAAATTGATTAAGCAAACATTCCATGAGTTTAAGCATTTCAAACAGTGTACTGGATAAAGGCCCTGATGCATTTGTCATTAATTCAGGGGACAATTTTACCTCCACACAACATAATCACAAGATGGGAATTGTCAGCACAGTTCTGTAAATGAGATGTTCATAATGAATAGTCAGTATAAGTCATTACTTTCATCCAATGTTCTTCCTCGTGAATGAGGATAAGGAACAGTGCAGAAGTCAAAGCTTGACTTTTTAATTGAAAGGGTTTTTAAAAAAATCTCTAATCACTCATTAAACATTGACTCTCTCATACATCTAACATATATTTACTAAGCACCAACTTTGTGCAAGAGACACTGTTCAGAGCTCATTACAAGAACCACTTTTAAATAAAAGCTTGGTGTCCAGCCCTTCTGAAGTGTAAATACCTTTGCCTGGGCTTTCTTAGACTAGGACATTTGTAAAGTTGCCCAGATTTGGCCAAAATAATGAAACTAATGTAAAGGTAAAGTTACAACCTCAATCTTTATTTAACTAATACCTTTTTACATTTTTTGAGGAGTTAGGATATGTCTGCTCTTATATACAATAAAGCAATGCTCTGCTAAACAACTTAGTATAAATAATATTTAGTTAAATGGTAAAAGTTAATGTTAAATCAACCTCTAACCAATAGGTATTTGGTTTCAGGATTTTGGGTTTCATTTTGGGAGGTTTTTCATGATGCCCTGAATTGTTGTTCTTTATTGGTAACTCCTCATACAATGTATTAGTTCTGGCAAAAAACAAACAGCAATAATAAAATCATAGTAGTCACTTTAGTTTTATGTCTCTCCTTGATAATTCTCCATCCTAGGCCCCCACATACTGGGATGTAGGAATCTCAAAGGAGGAACAGTTTGGTCATATATTTTTATTGTAATGTTTCTCTGGCAGTGAGTTGTCCAAGAAATGTATCTCTTGTGGAATGAAAGTCAAGTTACTATTGGCTTAGAGAGAGACACAACAAATATTTTAGCCACCTGTCACCATTAGGCTTTAAGATAAACTAGTGAGTGACTATCCCATATTGGTCAGATGCAGGTGCCTCTTGTCTGAGGCTGTGAGTGGAATCTGGGTTCATTTATTGTCCCAGCCAGAGGGTATAGGTTCCTTTCTGCAGAGCTCTGCAGAGGAAACCTACAAAAGTTCTTACATAGTTACATACATTTAAAAAAAGTAATTTGATTACTTTAAATATTTTGAAAGATCATATGATCCCTCTTCTTCTTTCAGGTATTTATTACATATTTTGTGCAAGAGATTATGAGTTGCTGGTATATCATAACTGAACATACACCCATCAGGACACTTGTATAGCCTCCTACTATAAACATCCCCCACTAGAGTGGTACCTTTGCTACAAATGATGATCCTAGATTGACACAGCATAATCACCCAAAGACCATACAGTTCACTGTTGGTGTTGTACATTCTGTGTGTTTGGACAAATGTATAAAGGCATGTATCCATCATTGTGGTATCATACAGAGTATTTTCAAGGTGTGTGTGCACACATACACGCGTCTATTACCTGAAGAAGGTGCAGTGCATTTATCCTCATCATTAGTTGTTATTAAACTCCAGTGTACACAGGAATGTCCTGAGAAGCTTGCCATACATGCTCAGCCCCATCCCAGAGTCATTGATCCACTAGTTGTGTGAGGTACAGGAATCTGTATCATGTATAAGTACCCCATTTGATAACAATTCAGGTGATCTGATGACATATACTAAGCTACACTTCTCTAGATGCTATAAACTTTAACTTTAAAATAAGATGCTTTTCTTTGCCTGGATTTCTAGAAAACCTAGAGTCAGATTTATAGTTTAGTCAGGTCTTATAAAATGAAGATAATACATATACTTACTCATATACATACATGTAATGGATAAATATAAATTGATATATAATTCATGTCCTTTTTTTCTGGAGAAGGCAATGCATAGAAAATAATTGGATATATATGTATATATAGGTATATATATAAATATTATATATATATTTATATAGTAAAAGGACAGCTGATTGGACTATATCATATGGCTGTAATGTTCAAGAATTGCATTTTTAATTATATTTATCAGAGGAAATTTGCAAGTGGATTTACATTTGAAAATTTTAGACACATTTGGTAAATTGTTTGTTAACATTGCACTAAGTTAATTTAGAAAGGTTTCCACAGATATCTTCCCCAAAATAAGTTCATAGGAGGAGAATCGAAAAGTAAAGGTGTTTAGCTCCTCCAAGTTCCTGAACGCTGTATATGTTTAACAAATAACCTAGCCAGAGAACAGCTCCATGTGTGTCATAATGCATTATGACAGATTTTAGGGATTGCTACATTAACATTCCATTTTTGGGTCCCTCAGTAACTGAAAAAGTAGAAGGAAAAGTGGAAAAAATCTCTTCAGGTTAAAAACCAAAACCAAAAACTGATTTTTAGCATCACATTAATAACATATTCTTCTTGATTTCAATAAAGTTTAAGAAAGGAATATTTCTCTAAGGATTCAGAAACTTCTCATTCATATATATTTTTAGTTACTTTTAATAATATGCCTGATAATAATTTTGTAACATATATATATATAAAATCATGATCTTGTACACCTTAAACTTACACAATGTTATATGTCAATTATATCTCAGTAAAACTGAAAAAAAAATATTACGCTTGAATCCAATCTAAACGCCTTCTGAAGGTACGGGCGTGTGCTTGCCCATTACAAAGAATATAATGGAGTACAGAAAATGACTGTGAATCTCAAGAAGATTTGGTGTAAAGATGGGGATGTAATTTATTTGAGTAGATGTTATCTCTATTTTATATTTAAAACTTGAGCATGGAAATATAATATTCACATAGTACTTTTTTTAACAAAGCCCGAGGCATTTATTTTGTTTGCTGTGGAGAAAGATGTACTTCTCAAGGAACATGAATGTATGATTTTATCCAAAATTATGCATTTTCATTTCAGATAGATCAACAATTGTTTATGTCTTCGTGGCCCGACAACCTTGTCCTAAAATAGTCATCATGACATATCTTCCTTCTATGTATTTGTTTTCAGCTCTATGATATTTACATAAAGGAAAAACTGCAGAGGAAAGCTGTCCAGTTTAAGATGGGCATATAACGTGTTAGTCTGCATATGATTCTGTGACTGAGGGCATTATTGTTATGCTGAAAGGAGAAACAAAATTCAAGGAGAGGAATCACGCAAACATATCGAGTTATAATACAGAATTAAAAACCTCTCAAAAATGTACCAAGTAAAACTGTCAAATCTTTCAATTTTTAAACTTTTTTTAAGAGCCAGAAGAAATTTCATGAGACTATGACAATCTAATTGCAATCTTGTTTTAATCCCCTTTATTTTTCTATATTTTTAAGGAGTATTAATTAGTTCTATGAATTACATAACTTATGCATTTCTAGATTATAACCAAAGCTGAAATTGTTTTATTTGAAAATATTATATTGGTGTGTCCTTTACCATATATGTGTGACAGAGTCCTTATTTCTTTTAGCCACTAACTGTTGACTGTATATAGTGTTTTTGATCCTAGTATATATCATGCAGGCTCATTAATAATTCAGTAAAATGTTGCTAAAATGTTAGACTGCTTTATCCAGAACTGAGATTGTGGTATATTTGTGAGAGTCAGACTCTATTTGCTATGAAATATTCGTATCATTGGTTTGCCTTGTTTTGTCACACACTAGAAAGAAAGAGTTCAAAAATAAAAAAACAACAAAGGAAAAATAATTTTTGTTCCATTGATCATAGAAGCAACTTCCCTGGGTTCTGAGGTACTGGTAGAGCTGCTGCTGGCTGTGAATGCTGCACACTGCACAATCCAGAAGGCACTGTTCGTGTAACTGTGTGACACAGTATCTCTAAGCCTAGGTCTAGTGGTGAGAACCTTATCTGTGTCTTAGTGCTACATAACTTTTTATCCTGGACTGTAGTATTTGATTCTGAGAACCATAATAATGTGGATTGCATTTTAGAGAAAAGTTAAATGAAAATGTTAGGTAAGCTTTTAAAGTAGTCACTAGTACTAAGGGACAAAATATATAGTCCCGACTTACAATGGTCTGATTTATAGTTTTTTGACTTTATCATTGTATGAAAGTGATACGCATTCAGTAGTGACCATACTTTGAATTTTGCTCCTTTCCTCAGCTCTAATCCTCTCAGTGAGCGCTGCTCCCAGTCTGTCACGTGACCACGAAGGTAAACAACTGATACACTGACAGCCATTCTGTACCCAGACAACCATTCTGTTTTTCACTTTCAGTACAATACTCAGTAAACTACATGAGATATCCAACACTTTATTATAAAATAGGTTTTGTGTTAGTTTTGCCCAACTGTAGGCTCATGTTGTAAGTTAAGTAAGTAAGGTGTCCTGAGCACATTTAAGGTAGGCTAGGCTAAGCTATGATGGTGGGTAGGTTAGGTGTACAGTCATCCTTGAGTATCCAAGAGAGATTGGTTCCAGAGCCACCCTGGATACCAAAATCTGCAGATGCTCAAGTCCCTTATATAAAATGGTGTAGTATTTGCATATAACCTATGCACATCCTTCAGTGTACTTTAAATCATCTCTAGATTACTTCTAACACCTAATACAATGTAAATACTGTGTAAGTGGTAGTAAAATACAAATGTAAATTATGTAAATAGTTGCCAAAAGCATGCTGGAAATTCAAGTTTTGCTTTTTAAAACTTCCTGGAATTGTTTTTCTGAAATATTTTTGATTCACTGTTGGTTGAATCTGCAGATGTATACCCATGGATACAGAGGGCCAAGTGTATTAAGTTTGTTTTCAATTTACGATATTTTCAATTTATGATGGATTTAACAGTACGTATCTGGGGAGTTAATGAAGAAATTCAAGAAGGAAAAACCTAAGAACAGTAAAGATGCGAAGTTGTCCTTAGAACGTCGAGTTGGGGAAACAGTCTGTTCTCCAGAAGTTTCTTATTTTAAAGTTACCTGTATCTGTGGATACGGGAAAGGAAAAGCCAAAAAATTGCAAACTCAAGAGTTGACATTTTCCTCAGAAAGTAAACATAGGAAAAGCAGGGCAGATTTTAAATTAACATTTAATGTAATATAGGTAATCAGTAGTAGATACAGCCAATATTGATGTGGGGAAAAATACACTAAAGGGCCAGATACATGCAGGTCATCACTCTTTTTTTTTTTTTTTTTTTTTTTTGACGTAAAAATCTTTAATCCAAGAAACAATATTGTGGAAAATGCCTTAGAGAGTCTTAATTAGAGACAATAGCGAACGGAGCACAGTGGCTAAAATAGGGAAGAGCAGAGTATAAAAAAAATAACCGAAATATTCCCAGGAACTAATTTTATTCTTAAACTGTTGTAGCTCTAAAGCCTCTTCAGTGTCTAGAACATAGTTGCTGTGAATTGCTGAATGAATGAGTAAATATCCACTGACAGACGTGGGGAAAGTGCCTGGCAAGCCAGTGCCATATGCATGTAAGAGAGTGTGGAAAGGTGTTAGGCAACGTGAGCTGGGTGATTAACTGCAACAGTTTGTAACTCAGGAACAAGAACAACAAAAAAAGCACAGAAAATTGAGCATCATTGTAGAGTTAGGATATTCTAGTTGGCTAAGGTTTCACAGAAAATACTATGCAAGAGAAACTTAATTAAATATTTTCTTTATAGGATGACATTAAAAAAAAGTTTGCTTCAAATCTGCCGAATCAGAGGTATTAAAAAAGCTTGGAAAATGTTTTTTAAAATAAATCTTTTGCAGAAAATGGACAAAACCAGAAGCTGCTCTGTTGAAGTGGAAGTGTGGGCTCCAGAGCCCTGGTGGGGTTCCTGTTCCTTTCTCACAAGTAGTGGCGATTAATCAGACTCTCATTTAGAATGTTCTAGAGCCCTTTTGATCACAGCTGGCATCTTTGCAATCTCATATGAACAAATCTAATCCTCCATCAAGAGTCCCCTTAACCTCTTACCAAACAACAAAAGCCACAGATGTTGAAAGTATGTTTGAAATGCTGAGCTCTTTAGAACTCTCTATACCTACAGACAGAGCAGACATTGTGCACCAGTTTACCTGTATTTGTTTCATGGCCAACATATAGACCTAAAAACCAAGTGTGAATCACAATCAGCAAGATGAGTAAGTCACCATAAACAAGACAACACTGTCCCCAGTCTAAAGGGTTTAACATCTGTGCATGCTTTGTATAAATTAGGCATTTCATAGAAACTTGGAGTTCAGTGAAACAATTCTCTGCTATGTAAGAACCCAGACAGTGTGAATTCTAGATTAGGTTTTTATATTTTCATGACTGATGCAAAGTGAACTACATATATAGATTATAGAAACATTTCTTCCAGTTCTGAGACCATAATTCAGAGACTTAATAGCCTACTGCTGTATATTACAATTATACATATAGCATTAATATAATATTGGCTAAAAGGCTTGCCATATAGCCATGAAGTTAAGGGAAATTTTTCATCTGTATTTTAGTTTTAGCTTTAAACAGACAACTCTGGGAATATTATTCAATCTATATTAACTAAGACTAATAATCAAGGCCTTCATTTAAACAAATACTAATGCATGCAGCAGAATTAAATCCAATGACTTTGATTTTTTTTCCCTGGAGCTATTGTGAAATTATTTGATCCATCTTTCTTAACATTTTGAATCTGATCCATTAAGACTTTGAAAAGGCAGAGAAATGCTGCATTAAGATTAAAGCTCATATATTGAGAAGCAGCTAGCTAAACTTTGAGACATTAATGCCTAGATGTAATATTTTTATTGTACATGAAGAGAAATAAGCTTCTGTTGTTTCTGACCTTCAGAAGTTGTGCTTTATGTGTAGTTAAAATTAATAAACTCCTGTTTGCTGATCAACAAACGAGGCTGTTTATGGGAGTCAGCAGAAATAATTATGTGTATACATGAAATTTTAGGAAGGTCTAAACTTTGTACCCTACAGCTATTCAGCTCTATCCATTATTATTCTACCTTATTCAATTACAGTCAATTATTTATATACTTTTATCCACCTAAACTAATTAATTTCTGCCCTGTTTTTTTAGCTTACAAGTTTGCTTGACCAGTAGAAAAAAAATCTGTTGCTTTAGGCACTGGTGAATTATATTCTTTATTAAAATAAAATTATTTGATGCAGATATTTCTCTCACTCTTCTCAGGTTGTGTCATATTTTAATGATTATCCTTACATACTTTAACATATCATGTCTATGGTCCTTCCAGAGGTGTCATTTTCAGTCTAGATTTTTAGTATATGATGATGCTTGATTGCATTTACTTATAATGAGCATCTAGAAATAGATTTTCACTTCAGTCCTGTAGACCTTGCCAACCAATTAGAATGAAAAGCCAGAAACCCTGTTACAATTAGTGAACTTACACTTTGGCTAAGCCACTCCTACACACTTTTTATATAATTATCATTATTTTTAGTCTGTCCTTTTCATTCCTTAAGGTGGGGTATCTCAATTTACAATGTAGAAAGTTCAGTGTTTTTTTAAACAATACTGAAAACCATCAAAAGTTAACTCAACGGTTTAATAAACAAATACACCCTACCATGTCATTCCATTTGAAAATATTTCTTTCCTAAGCAATTCTACATTTATTATTATAGTTTGAAGATAATATACTGGTAAGATAATGTTTCAAATGTAAGCATAATTTAACTCATATTTTTAGAAGTTTTAATTGGTTTTGACAGTTCTCTGAAGATTCACAGAGATTTCTTAGATATTAAATATCATGTAAATATTAAGTAATGATTATGGCTAATGTATTTTCTAAATGAGGAATATCAAGGTATCTTAGTAATTGATAGTCACTCTGGAAACATGGGCAAAAGCTAAAGGACAGGATACACAATATTTTAGCCCTATACATAATTAAAAAAGAATAAAACTGAATATAAAATGTTTCACTCCACCACTCTTTCAGAGAAGGAATTTGTACTCAGGTTTTTAATGTTTGTTTTAAGAATCAAATGTCTATTACAATCAGTAATGAGTTTTTACGAGAATGAACAGACACATTTTTTTCGTAGGTCTATGTTTAGCTATGAACTTATTTGAGACCCAACAATTCCAAGACTAGATTCTTCACATCTTATGAAGGATAAACTGCTCTCTTGGCATTCTTCAAACTATAGTTCAAGCTGGAGTGGCCTGCCATTTCTTTCTTCTCTTACAATGAATTCATCCCCAAAATAAAGCTAGAGTCATCACAATGATTTGCCACAATCTATATGGAAAGGGATATAAGAAAGTGGCCTCTGGGATCGCATTGCTAAAATTTGAATCCCGGATTTGGGACCTCAGGCATTTAGCCTCTAAATGATCTGTTTCTTCACGTTAGAAATGGGAAAACAGATATTATACCTATTTTATAGTGTTGCTGTGAATTCTAAATGAGTTACAATGGGATAACTCTTAGAACTCTATTTCACACATAAATATGACCTCTTTATAATATAATCCAAACTCAGTAATATATTTACATAGAATTTCACATTAAAACTATTCCAGAGGCTCTGGTCAGAAGTTAATATGAAAATTATATACCAGTCCTGTATAGATTTTATGTACAATTCACACACTCTACATTCCACAGTAATAAACACTGTTCTGTCTATTTTTTTTAAAAGATCTTCTGACAAGTGTTTTGCAGAAAATATTGTAGATTGGGAAGAAAATTTTCTTGAATCCTACAAGTCCCTTCAATGTTGATAACATCCTTGTTTCTAGTCAAATAATTCCAAAGAGATCCACGTTTAACTTACTTTCTTCTCACACAATTGTGCTATATTGTCTTATTATATACTTATATATGGTCACTGATTGCAAATCGATACCAAAAATACCAAATAATCTTACACTATATATTTTTATGGAATTTTTGTTTCCTTCATCAGAAGAGACTGTTTTATTTCTCCCTAAACTTTCCATGCTGCCTACAGATTCTCAGCTGATGACCTTCCCTTATGCTTCACTTAGAAAATAAAGGCAATTAGTGAGGAACTAATTCATCTTTCCACTGCCAAATAGACACATCTGCAAACACTTCTGCCCAGACACTTTGACTTTTATGCAGTTCCAATTAAAAGACTTCTGTTCTACATTTATTCCATTTTCTGGTATTATGGATCCCAAATTCTATCAACTTTTCATAGAAGCCGCTCCAGAAATTATACTCTAACTCTGCATTATTGCTTTCACACTCACAACTAATTCTTCAGGGAAGTGAAATGTTGCTCAAAATACTTCCTGCTTCTCTTTATGATCCCTCTAAAAATTCTCGTTCTACAAGAGGATTATGTTGTTTTGACACACTCATGTATTAGGATTTGCCACGTTACTTTCTTTGGCAAGTGGTATGACAGTGAGAATGATACATGCTGCCTCTTAGCAACAGCTTAAGAGCTATCATATGGTTTGCTTATTGTTGTTTTCCTTCATTATAGGGGGAGTGATGACCCAAAAGGGGTTACTATTTCATCCAGGCTACATACAACCAGGACCATATATCAAGTATTCAAATTAACACCAATGAGGCAAATTATATATATATATATATATGGGCTTGAATCTGGAGCCCATGTTCTTAACTTCTGTTCTGAAATATATTCACCATTTTCCTAAAGGATAGAAACTCAAAAGTCACATTAACCTAACATATTCAAAAGTAATATCTAGAGATCACTTCAAAAATTGCTTTTCAGATTGGAAACTAATAATTTCAATCCTCCTAGTTCTTTTGTAATACTAACCAGACTATCTACTTACTGACCTTCTATCATTGAAATCACATTATGAAGATGAACCTATGCTTGTACTGTCCATAATGTCTTTACAGCTCAATATTGAAAGATAAAAATTCTATATAATTGTTTGAAAATGTTCCCTAAACTCACATGAAATATGATAGTTTTCAGACCCTGATACTTTCAGGAGATCGGTTAATAAAAACATGAATCCTTTATTCATTCACTCATTCATTCATGCATTCAACACTTACTAACCTTCTACTGAGTGATATATGCCCTGAGACATATGATAGGAATAAGGATACATAGAAGACACAGTTCTTGCCATTAACTGGCTTTCAGTTACAGGGAGATAAACAGAACTGAAAATAAATTAGTACAATAAAGTGTTACAGGTGTCCTTATAGATTCATACACAGGATGGGACATTAAAGAGTGCATCATCAATTCTCCTAGGAGGAAACAGGACACATAAACAGAGTGCTGTTTTTGAAACTGACAGACCAGAAAGGTGGAGTGGTCCAAGAGCCAAAGAAAAGCGGTACCATAAGCAAAGACAGGAAATAAATATGAAGCATCCTGGAATGTTCTGGGAATCACAAGCATTTCAAATTATCTAGAGTTTAAATGGGTGTGAAAGGAGTGGTGAGCAGGGGAGACTTTAATTAGAACTTGTGGTATAGATTCCTCTCCATTCTAGGAGATAAATAGATCAAAATTGCACAATAAGTGTACAGTTTTAATTGTCTGTATCTGAGAGAAATATGAATCCATATAAATAAATCCATGAATCCATGAATCCATGTAAAATAAGCTACTGTCTTCAGAAGCAGCTTTCATGGAATCATCTCAGTGCCTACAAGACAAGTGATTTTATGGTGTTAATACTGTAAACTTAAGTCGATAAGATGAGGGTAAAAGTTTTAATTACACTCTAAAATTGATTTAATCATAGTACTAGGAAAAAATGACACATGACACTTGTGAAGTTCCAGGATTGGGAGAACAGTATAGGAATAAAGCTATAGCAAAAGATATTTGGGACATGCTAGGAAGGCCATTTGACACCATATTAGAAAATATCCCCACTCACCCTTGAATAACTTTTTAATTGACTATTAGCTTATTAATTAGGCTGAAGAGTAAGATAATAGACTCAGCTCCTTACTGTGAAGATAAAACAAAATGAGTTTTTGAAGTTATGCAAGATATTAAGATGGACTATTTTGCCAAGAGTAGGATTCATTTGTTTTGTTTTGTTACTTGCTTTTGTTTTTAAAGTATTTACTATGCAAAATTTAAAACAAATACAAATACAAAAGAGTACTATACTAAAGCCCCTTTTACTCATCAACCGACTTCAACTTTTTTTTTTTTAACATCTTTATTGGAGTATAATTGCTTTACAATGGTGTATTAGTTTCTACTGTAAAATACAGTGAATCAGCTATACATATACATATATCTGCATATCTCCTCTCTCTTGCATCTCCCTCCCACCCCCCCCCCATCCCGTCCTTCAAGGTGGACAAAAAGCACCGAGCTGATCTACTTGTGCTATGTGCCCACTTCCCACTAGCTATTTTACATTTGGTAGTGTATACACGTACATGCTACTCTCTCACTTCGTCCCAGCTTACACTTCCCCCTCCCCGTGTCCTCAATTCCATTCTCTATGTCTGCGTCTTTATTCCTGTCCTGCCCTTAGGTTCTTCAGAACCTTTTTTTTTTTTTTTTTAGATTCCACATATATGTGTTAGCATATGGTATGTGTTTTTCTCTTTTTGACTTACTTCACTCGGTATGACAGTCTCTAGGTCCATCCGCCTCACTACAAATAACTCAATTTCATTTCTTTTTATGGCTGAGTAATATTCCATTGTATATATGTGCCACATCTTCTTTACACATTCATCTGTCAATGGACACTTCGGTTGCTTCCATGTTCTGGCTATTGTAAATAGAACTGCAATGAACATTGTGGTACATGACTCTTTTTGAATTATGGTTTTCTCAGGGTATATGCCCAGTAGTGGGATTGCTGGATCATATGGTAGATCTATTTTTAGTTTTGTAAGGAACCTCCATACTGTTCTCCATAGTGGCTGTATCAGTTTACATTCCCACCAACAGTGCAAGAGGGTTCCCTTTTCTCCACACCCTCTCCAGCATTTATTGTTTGTAGATTTTTTGATGATGGGCATTCTGACAAGTGTAAGGTGATACCTCATTATAGTTTTCATTTGCATTTCTCTAATGATTAGTGATGTTGAACATCCTTTCATGTGTTTGTTGGCAATCAGTATATATTCCTTGGAGAAATGTCTATTTAGGTCTTCTGCCAATTTTTGGATTGGGTTGTTTGTTTTTTTGACATTAAGCTGCATGAGCTGCTTGTATATTTTGGAGATTAATCCTTTGTCACTTGCTTCGTTTGCAAATATTTTCTGCCATTCTGAGGGTTGTCTTTTTGTCTTGTTTATGGTTTCTTTGCTGTGCAAAAGCTTCGAAGTTTCATTAGGTCCCAATTGCATAGTTTTGTTTTTATTTCCATTTCTCTAGGAGGTGGGTCAAAAAGGATCTTGCTGTGATTTATGTCATAGAGTGTTCTGCCTGTGTTTTCCTCTAAGAGTTTGATAGTGTCTGGCCTTACATTCAGGTCTTTAATCCATTTTGAGTTTATTTTTGTGTATGGTGTTAGGGAGTGTTCTAATTCCATTCTTTTACATGTAGCTGCCCAGTTTGCCCAGCACCACTTATTGAAGAGGCTGTCTTTTCTCCATTGTATATTATTGCCTCCTTTATCAAAGATAAGGTTACTGTATGTGCATGGGTTTATCTCTGGGCTTTCTATCATGTTCCATTGATCTATATTTCTGTGTTTGTGCCAGTACCATATGGTCTTGATTACTGTAGCTTTGTAGTATAGTCTGAAGTCAGGGAACCTTATTCTTCCACCTCCGTTTTTCTTTCTCAAGATTGCTTTGGCTATTTGGGGTCTTTTGTGTTTCCATACAAAATGTGAAAGTTTTTGTTCTAGTTCTGTGAAAAATGCCATTAGTAGGTTGATAGGGATTGCACTGAATCTGTAGATTGCTTTGGGTAGTATATTTCACAATGTTGATTCTTCCAATACTGAAACATGTTGTATCTCTCCATCTGTTTGTATCATCTTTAATTTCTTTCATCAGTGTCTTACAGTTTTCTGCATACAGGTCTTTTGTCTCCTTTGGTAGGTTTATTCCTTGGTATGTTATTCTCTTTGTTCAATGGTAAAAGGGAGTGTTTCCTTAATTTCTCTTTCAGATTTTTCATCATTAGTGTATAGGAATGCAAGAGATTTCTGTGCATTAATTTTGTATCCTGCTACTTTACCAAACTCATTGATTAGCTCTAGTAGTTTTCTGGTAGCATCTTTAGGATTCTCTACGTATAGTATCATGTCATTTGCAAACAGTGACAGCTTTACTTATTCTTTTCCGATTTGGATTCCTTTTATTTCTTTTTCTTCTCTGATTGCTGTGGCTAACACTTCCAAAACAATGTTGAATAATAGTGGTGAGAGTGGCAACCTTGTCTTGTTCCTGATCTTAGTGGAAATGGTTTCAGTTTTTACCACTGAGAACAATGTTGGCTGTGTTTGTCATATATGGCCTTTAATACATTCAGGTACATTCCCTGTATGCCTACTATCTGGAGAGCTTTTATCATAAATGGGTGTTGAATGTTGTCAAAAGCTTTTTCTGCATCTGTTGAGATGGCCATATGGTTTTTCTCCTTCAATTTGTTAATATGGTTTATCACATAGATTGATTTGTGTATATTAAAGAATCCTTGCATTCCTGGGATAAACCTCACTTGATCATGGTATATGATCCTTTTAATGTGCTGTTGGATTCTGTTTGCTACTATTTTGTTGAGGATTTTTGCATCTATGTTAATCAGTGATATTGGCCTGTAGTTTTCTTTTTTTCTGACATCTTTGTCTGGTTTTGGTATCAGGGTGATGGTGGCCTTGTAAAATGAGTTAGGGTGTGTTCCTCCCTCTGCTATATTTTGGAAGAGTTAGCTCTTCTCTAAATGTTTGATAGAATTTGCCTGTGAAGCCATCTGGTCCTGGGCTTTTGTTTGCTGGAAGATTATAATCACAGTTTCAATTTCAGTGTTTGTGATTGGTCTGTTTATATTTTCTATTTCTTCCTGGTTCAGTCTTGGAAGGTTGTGCTTTTCTAAGAATTTGTCCATTTCTTCCACATTGTCCATTTTACTGGCATATAGTTGCTTGTAGTAATCTCCCATGATCCTTTGTATTTCTGCAGTTTCAGTTGTTACTTCTCCTTTTTCATATCTAATTATATTGATTTGCGTCTTCTCCCTTTTTTCTTGATGAGTCTGGCTAATGGTTTATCAATTTTATTTATCTTCTCAAAGAACCAGCTTTTAGTATTACTGATCTTTGTTATCATTTCCTTCATTTCTTTTTCATTTATTTCTGATCTGATCTTTATGATTTCTTTCCTTCTGCTAACTTTGGGCTATTTTTGTTCTTCTTTCTGTAATTGCTTTAGGTGTATGGTTAGGTTGTTTCTGTGAGAAGTTTCTTGTTTTCTGAGGTAGGATTGTATTGCCATAAACTTCCCTCTTAGAACTGCTTTTGCTGCATCCCAGAGGTTTTGGGTCGTTGCGTTTTCATTGTCATTTGTTGCTAGGTATTTTTTGATTTCCTCTTTGATTTCATCAGTGATCTCTTGGTTATTTAGTCGTGTATTGTTTAGCCTTCATGTGTTTGTATTTTACAGATTTTTTCCTGCAATTGATATCTAGTCTCATAGCATTGTGGTCAGAAAAGATATTTGATATGATTTCAATTTCCTTAAATTTAGCAAGGCTTGATTTGTGAACCAGGATATAATCTATCCTGGAGAATGTTCCATGAACACTGAAGAAGGAAGTGTATTCTGTTGTTTTTGGATGGAATGTCCTACAAATATCAATTAAGTCCATCTTGTTTAATGCATCATAAATAGCTTGTGTTTCCTTGTTTATTTTCATTTAGGATGATCTTTACATTGGTGAAAGTGGGGTCTTAAAGTCTCCTACTATGATTGTGTTACTGTCGATTTCCCTTTTTATGGCTGTTAGCATTTGCCTTATGTATTCAGGTGCTCCTATATTGGGTGCACAAATATCTACAATTGTTATATCTTCTTTTTGGATTGATCCCTGGATCATTATGTAGTGTCCTTCTTTGTCTCTTGTAATAGTCTTTAATTTAAAGTCTATTTTGTCTGATATGAGAATTGTTACTCCAGCTTTATTTTGATTTCCATTTGCATGGAATATCTTTTTTCATCCCCTCACTTTCAGTCTG
This sequence comes from Balaenoptera acutorostrata, assembly GCF_949987535.1. Lineage (NCBI taxonomy): Eukaryota > Metazoa > Chordata > Mammalia > Artiodactyla > Balaenopteridae > Balaenoptera > Balaenoptera acutorostrata. The sequence continues at coordinate 10,234,057 of NC_080076.1, forward strand.
TATGTGTCCCTAGGTCTGAAGTGGGTCTCCTGTAGACAGTACATATATGGATCTTATTTTTGTAGCCATTCAGCCAGTCTATGTCATTTGGTTGAGCATTTAATCCATTTACATTTAAGTTTATTATTGATATATATGTTCCTATCACCATTTTCTTAATTGTTTTGGGTTTGTTATTGTAGGTCTTTTCCTTCTCTTGTGTTTCCTGCCTAGAGAAGTTCCTTTAGCTTTTTTTGTAAAGCTGGTTTGGTGGTGCTGAATCTCTTAGCTTTTGCTTGTCTGTAAGGTTTTAATTTCTCTGTCAAATCTGAATGAGATACTTGCTGGGTAGAGTAATCTTGGTTGTAGTTTTTTCCCTTTCATCACTTTAAATATGTCCTACCACTCCCTTCTGGTTTGCAGAGTTTCTGCTGAGAAATCAGCTGTTAACCTTATGGCGTTTCCTTTCTATGTTATTTGTTGCTTTTCCCTTGCTGCTTTTAATATTTTTTCTTTGTATTTAAATGTTGATAGTTTGAGTATTATGTATATTGGCATGTTTCTCCTTGGATTTATCCTCTATGGGACTCTCTGCGCTTCCTGGACTTGACTGACTATTTCCTTTCCCATATTAGGGAAGTTTCAACTGTAATCTCTTCAAATATTTTTTCAGTCCCTTTCTTTTTCTCTTCTTCTTCTACGACCCTTATAATTTGAATGTTGGTGTGTTTAATGTTGTCCCAGAAGTCACTGAGAATGTCCTCAATTCTTTTCATTCTTTTTTCTTTATCCTGCTCTGTGGTAGTTATTTCCACTATTTTATCTTCCAGGTCACTTATCCATTCTCCTGCCTCAGTTATTCTGTCATTGATTACTTCTAGAGAATTTTTTTATTTCATTTATTGTATTGTTCATCATTGTTTCTTTGCTCTTTAGTTCTTCTAGGTCCTTGTTAAATGTTTCTTGTATTTTCTCCATTCTATTTCCAAGATTTTGGATCATCTTTAGTGTCATTACTCTGAATTCTTTTTCAGGTAGACTGCCTATTTCCTCTTCATTTGTTTGGCCTGGTGGGTTTTTACCTTTTTCCTTCATCTGCTGTATATTTCTTTGTCTTCCCATTTTGCTTAACTTACCTTGTTTAGGGTCTCATTTTCACAGGCTGCAGGTTCGTAGTTCCAGTCTTTTTTGGTGCCTGCCCCCAGTGGGTAAGTTTGGTTTAGTGGGTTGTGTAGGTTTCCTGATGGAGGGGAATGGTGCCTTGTTTCTGGTGGATGAGCCTGGATCTTGTCTTTCTGAAGGGCAGGACCTTGTCAGGTGGTGTGTTTTTGGGTGTCTGTGAACTTATTATGATTTTAGGCAGCCTCTCAGCTAATGCATGGGGTTGTGTTCCTGTCTTGCTAGTTGCTTGGCATGGGGTGTCCAGCACTGTAGCTTGCTGGTCATTGAGTGGATCTGGGTCTTAGCATTGAGACGGAGATCTCTTGCAGAGCTTTCGCATTTTGATGTCATGTGGGGTCAGGAGGTCTCTGGTGGACCAATGTCCTGAACTCGGCTCTTCCACCTCAGAGGCTCAGGCCTGACACCCGGCTGGAGCACCAAGACCCTGTCAGCCACATGGCTCAGAAGAAAAGGAGGAAAAAAATAAAAGAAGAAAGAAGAATAAAATAAAAATAAAATCAAGTTATTAAAATAAAAAATATATTATTAAAAATAAAAAAAAATAAAGTAATACAGAATAAAGAAAGAAAAGAGCAACCGAACCACACAACAAATCCACCAATGATAACAAGCACTAAAACCTATACTAAAAAAAAAATATATATGGACAGAGAGAACCCTAGGACAAATGGTAAAAGCAAAGCTATACAGACAAAATGACACAAAGAAGCATATACATACACACTCACAAAAAGAGAAAAAGGAAAAAAAATATATATATATATAAAAAAGGAAGAGGGCAACAAAATCAATAAACAAATCTACCAAAGATAATAGGCTCTAAATACTAAACTAAGATAAACATAAAAACAGAAGTAAATTAGATACAGAAAGCAAACCCCAAGTCTACAGTTGCTCCCAAAGTCCACCACCTCAATTTTGGGATGATTTGTTGTCTATTCAGGTATTCCACAGATGCAGGTACATCAAGATGATTATGGAGATTTAATCCACTGCTCCTGAGGCTGCTGGGAGAGATTTCCCTTTCTCTTCTTTGTTCTCACAGCTCCCGGGGTTCAGCTTTGTATTTGGCCCCGCCTCTGCATGTAGGTCACTTGAGGGTGTGTGTTCCCGCCCAGACAGGATGGAGTTAAAGTAGCAGTTGATTAGGTGGCTCTGGCTCACTCAGGTGAGGGGGAGGGAAGGGTACGGATGTGGGGCGAGCCTGCGGCAGCAGAGGCCAACATGACGTTGCACCAGCCTGAGGTGTGCCGTGCGTTCTCCCGGGGAAGTTGTCCTTAGATTACAGGACCCTGGCATTGGCAGGCTGCATAGGCTCCCGGGAGGGGAGGTGTGGAGAGTGACCTGTGCTCGCACACAGGCTTCTTGGTGGTGGCAGCAGCAGCTTCAGCGTCCCATGCCCGTCTCTGGGGTCCGCGCTGATAGCCGCGGCTTGCGCCCGTCTCTGGAGCTCCTTTAAGCGGCGCTCTGAAACCCCTCTCCTCGCGCACCCTGAAAGAATGGTCTCTTGCCTCTTCGGCAGCTCTAGACTTTTTCCCGGACTCCCTCCGGCTAGCTGTGGCGCATTAACCCCCTTCAGGCTGTGTTCATGCCGCCAACCCCAGTCCTCTCCCTGCGATCCGACCGAAGCCCAAGTCTCAGCTCCCAGCCCCGCCCGCCCCGGCGGGGGAGCAGACAAGCCTCTCGGGCTGGTGAGTCCTGGTCGGCACCGCTCCTCCATGCGGGAATCTCTCCGCTTTGCCCTCCGCACCCCTGTTGCTGCGCTCTCCTCCGTGGCTCCGAAGCTTCCCCCCCACCCAGCCCCCTCTCCACCAGTGAAGGGTCTCCTAGTGTGTGGAAACCTTTCCTCCTTCACAGCTCCCTCCCAGAGGTGTAGGTCTCATCCCTATTCTTTTGTCTCTGATTTTTCTTTTTTCTTTTGCCCTACCCAGGTACACGGGGAGTTTCTTCCCTTTTGCAAGGTCTGAGGTCTTCTGCCAGCATTCAGTAAGTGTTCTGTAGGAGTTGTTCCACATGTAGATGTATCTCTAATGTATTTGTGGGGAGGAAGGTGATCTCCACGTCTTACTCTGCCACCATCTTGAAGGTCCCCCCAATTCATTTGTTTTTGACATTGTTAATAGAAGAGTATAATTGCAAATTAAGTTTATTATCATTTTTATGTCAGCATTTTTCTTTTCTCACTGGGAAAATTGATGAATAAAGAATTACAAATGTGTGTTTCACTTCAGAAATACATCAAACATTAATGCATTATAGAAAGCTCTTCTGTAAAGTAATATTGGCATCTGTGTTTTGGGAAATCTTTTCAACTACTACCAATTTTATTCTGCCTGATTTATTTTTCTTTTCTTTTGTCCTGATTCCATTTTAAAGAAACAATATGGAGACACTCTGAAATCTGTAAGAAGCTGTTTTTAATAAGAAAATTTGACTTTATACTGATGTGTCCAGTCCAGTGGCCTTTTTCATGTTTTTATTCTCCTGTATTTTTCTGCAAAATTCAACATCCATCTCTCTCTCTCTCTACTTTTTGTTTTACTCATTCATCAAATATTTATTGAGTACCTAGAGTGTGTGAAGAACTGTTCTGAGATATGGATTTACAGTGGTAAACCAGGACCTAATGGTTTCTGCTCTCACACATGTTACCTCACTTGAATCTTTAAATTTCACAAGACCTATTGGGAGGCTTCAACTAATGGCTTCAACTCCCATTTTCTAGATGTCTATAATCAGAATGGTGTAAACCTGTCCAAGTTTACAGAGCTGACAGTCTTTTTGCTTTGCTCTCTCATTGATACAATGATTTTCTAACTCACCCATTTCAAAATTTTAATATGTTCTCTTAACTTATCCTTCTTGTTTAATGTCTAGATCAGTCCAGTGTTTAATATCATATGAGTTAATTCTTATAAACCAATTCTTTAAAAAATCGATTCCTTTTTATTACCATGGTGATCACACTGGTCCAGAATTTTATGATTCCATGGTTGGAGTGATACAGAAACTTCCTCTTTAAACTCCCTGAACTCGCTTTTATAAAACTTTCCATTTCACCCTGAGCCACACGACAACAATAGGTAAGAACAAAATGATGACCTCCCTTTTTGTTTATGGATAAATCTTAAGGTGGTTTCCTCTTCCTGTGTTATATTTATGTATAACATTTATGTTATATGTTTTGTTTAGCTTCTGACCTTATTCCTGTCTATAATACCATATTTTCAATGGGTCTTTATTCTGTTTCTTGGTTAAAATTTCGTATGTTTATTTCTGGTCACTCAGTGTAACCCAACGTATTCTTGCCTGGTAGCCTTTATCCCAATCCTGTGTTGGCATTCAGAGGTGGTACGACCATATATTTTCCCCAGATAACCCAAAAAATTTTTCTTTCATACATTTAGCCTATTGAATCCTTAAATATTCCTGTGCTCTTCATTTGACTATCTATCAGAAAATTCAAGTTTCATGTGTAAAACTGAATTTGTTGCATTACTCTCCAAATCTTGTATCTCTTCCAGTATTCTCTCAGCACATGACACACCCATTTGCACAAATTAGTAATTCAGGAACTATTGTTGACTGCTCCTTTTGCCCCAATCCAAAACTGATTTAAACATTAGTCCTGTCTTATTTTGTTCCCTAATATCTCTTTAAATTGTCCATTTATCTTTATCCCTATTGCTACCACACTTATCTGGATCATAGCTATTTCTCATGTGGCCAATTAACACAGACTTCTAATAGGTCATCCTTCCCTTATTGTGTTGAAAGAAGACAGCCAAGCAGAAGTAATGCTACTCATATGCATAATAATTGTTATATTGTATCTAGTTATATTATGAGGCGTGTTTTACTAAAATGTAAGTTCTTCAAAGAATGAAATCATAGTTTCAATGGAGTTTTACAGTATAGCCAGTGTTATCTTTCAAAATACAGAAACATGATTATGGCACCCCTTTACTTATGAGATTACTCATTTTATATTTGCCATATTATTAAACTTTTCAGTGGTTTTTCACAAAGCCCAGATTTTTGATATGACTTATAAACCCCCATATATTCTGATCTTCATCTATCTCCTCTGTTTATTTGCATATTACTCTTACACACAATGTTCCAGTCCTAATACCCTTCCAGTAGCTTTTATGAAGTGGCAGACCACACCCCTTTAATCTACCACATATATAGATTGTTTTTCTATTGGTTCTGTTGCTCTGGAGAACCTTAACTAACACATTGACTACTGAAAGAGAAGTGTTGTTTTTTTCTAGAATAAGCAATGCTGAGAATTGAAATTTTAAGTTAGTACTTTAAAATATTCTGTACCTGTGCTTGTTCTGTTATTTGAGGTCAAACATAAATATAACACTATTTGTAAAATACATTACTCCTCAGAATTTAAAAATGTCAGTTTCTCCACAGTATTTATACATTAATATTTAAGATAATCTAAAATTATTTTTTTTACTTTATCTATAAATATGCCTGCATTCTTATCAAGGTATTACTTTACCTCAAATTAACAAGTTGAATGGTGAAAATACAGACCTTTTGGCAAGTGCATATGCTCCCTATAAATATTGACTGATCCTGATATTTTCGGTGAACTACATATAACTTTTTTTCCAGAATTTTAATGTCAATATTTTTTTCAGTATTAAAGCATAGCATTGAAATGAGCACATTTGCCCCTAAAATTTTGGGTGCATAATTCTAGGCAAATTTATGTTGATTGTCCATGCAATCTCCTTAAGCTGAGTTTATTGACTTTTTTCTCCAGTGGTCCACAAATTTTATCCATGTTATCCAAACTCTTCTATGATAATTGTCCAAATTTTGTCATTCACTGAAAATGATCCTCCTTATGAAATTAAGTCAAATATACAAGTTTTTCTTCTGGTTCATTTAGGGGTTAGTCAATGAATGTTCTTGAGCCTCAGACAGACCCCTCTCTCTTGAGCCCTCATTTTCTCCCTGTTATATCAAATGCATGCTCTGTGAACGTCTCCTTTTTAATTAAACTCAGCAATTATGCTCTGTTGCCTTATGCTAGGAACACCTTTACCCTAGATCAATCCATCCAGGTAGCTTCTCTATAGCAAATCCAGGACTGATGAAGTCTACTGGAAATAACTACAACGTCTCAGATTTGATCTCTTTATCAGTTTCCTAACTCAACTTCAACTGAGCCCTAATTAGTGTCTAGAAAACCTTTTGTTTTAATTGGTTTTTCTTTTTTTTCCCATCCTCTCCATAGTGGATGTTTCAAATGTTTTTCTTTTCTTTTTCTTTTTTTTTGAACCTATAGCACTGCTACTCATGCATAATTTTAGTGAACTCAATCTCTACTTCAGTAACAAAAATATAAACCATCAAAAAGGATTTCCCTCAACATTATGCCAACAACCCTAAAAAATGATCTTAACCTATGCCTTTACTGTTCTCTGAGTGTCAGACTCTAGTTCACAAGGAAAACTTCCTATAAAATAGGGGTTATTCTTCCCCTAGTGCCGGGTGTTACATCCACCTTCCCTCCTCAATCCGTGGAACTCACGTATATTGTAGAGTAGGGAAGGAGGAGGGAGTGACAATATTTACATACATCCTCCATTTTTATGAAACAATAGGTGATCCAGAGAGTGTCTTGTGAGAGAAAAGCATAGAGAATGCCCTTAAAATTATCGAAGGCAGAAGCATCCTATTTCATCCGGGCAAAAGATTATGATGATGTTTTATGCCATATCTCCTTCAAAGAGAAGATAGTTAACACTTTTTTGAAAGTGTGTTGGAAAACCCCATCTCTCTATATTCATCATTCTCAATAATGAGAATGCTTAGGGCACATTCTCAGTCATCCTTGTCTCATCTGGGTTTTAGCTGCATGCTTGCATTTTTTTCAAGAAGGCATATGGGGGCTTCCCTGGTGGTGCAGTGGTTAAGAATCTGCCTGCCAATGCAGGGGACACGGGTTCGAGTCCTGGTCCGGGAAGATCCCACATGCCGCGGAGCAACTAAGCCCATGCACCATAACTACTGAGCCTGTGCTCTAGAGCCAGTGAGCCACAACTACTGAGTCCACATGCCACACCTACTGAAGCCCATGTGTCTAGAGCCCGTGCTCTGCCACAAGAGAATCCCCCGCAATGAGAAGCCCATGCACCACAATGAAGAGTAGCCCCCTCTCGCCGCAACTAAAGAAAGCCTGCGTGGCAACAAAGACCCAACACAGTCAAAAAAAAAAAAAAAAAAAAAAAGGAGGTATATGGATAATTCTCCACTTTTAATTCCAACAGATAAATTATGAATCTTCAAATAAAATATCTGATAGAGTTAAGGTGATGCTTTATAATAATTTAACATCTTTTCAGACTTTAAGGAGACTAATTATTCATTGATTTTGCCAAAAGATTATTGGAAACTGAAGATTCCTATTTTCCACTTACATAGTCTTACAGCACACTCTTCTGTTAAACTGTTTATTCCTATCATATACTTATTATATTTAAATTAACATAATAGGAGTACATGTATATATTATGTGAAGGAAATTAAATAGAAATATGTGCTGTAGGCGTAGAAAGAACAAATTAAAACAGCTGATTTTTAATAGTTGGTAGATGATATTAAATTTCTTTTGGGTACATTTAAAAATTTAAACAGTTTCATTGGCTGATACCAATATGATCAAATAAGTAACTATGTTGAAAATAATAGGAGACATGCTTCTGTAAAAGTAATGATATATATGAAAATTGTTGAGAGTAAATCCTGAGTTCTCATCACAAGAAAACTTTTTTTTCTTTTCTTTTTCTGCTTTGTCTTTTTATTGTTTCTATATGTGATGATGGATGTTAACTAAAGTCTGGTAATCATTTCACAATATACATAAGTCAAACCATTATGCTGTACACCTTAAATTTGTGCAATGATGCATGTCAGTCATATCTCAATAAAGCTGGGACAAGTTTAAAAATATAGTACAAGAGTGGTCAAAGATTTCTGCGTAGCACAAGATAGTAAATATTTCAATTTTTCAGTTGCATAGAATTATTTTGCAAATTCTCTTTTTATTTGTTATTGTTGTGTGTTTTGTTTTATACCACCTTTAAAAGTGTAAGAACATTCTTAACGTATGGGACAAAGAAAAACATGCTGTGGGCCAGATATAACCATAAGTTTCTACTCTTAATATAGAGTCCAGAAACAGGCTCAGGCATGTATGATTACTTGATTTTGAGAAAGGTTTAAAATAGTTCATTAAAAAAATTTTACAAATCCTTCTTTATTCTCTGATAAAGAAGAAAATTCCTTCTACATTAAGCTTGGAATATATCTAACAGTATCAATGTTTTTGTTTTTTCATTTTTTTTTAATTGAATGGACTATCTATTTGATTTCATTTAGGGTTTCACTGCATTTGTTTTAAATTACATAGGTTCATTTATTGTTACAATCAGATAGTGTTTTTCTTATACTGTAGAAAATAAATTTTTACTCACATAAAGCATAAATAAAATAACATATTGACTGATCCTTGAAAACAGTTTGAATGCGTTTTCAAACTATAATGTTTAGAAATTTGAGGAAAAAGATGTGTGATAGCACACATTTGTTATGATCATCATAATCATATTGAACTTTTATCTACTATGAAATAATTGTAGATTTAAGCAGCCTACATCATTGTTACCTATAGACCTCGCAATTAAAGCTATTAAACATATGCTATACGAAATAAAATGTTACAGATATTTACCCATTCTAAGACTTGCATCACATTTAAGGGAGGAGCAAAAAAAAAAAAAAACAGATAAATAATGCTTACTTCCACTCAAATACTATACTCACTGGGAAAAACAAACAAATATATCAAACTTTGTTTAAATCACAAATATCTTGTGGCCTTTCTCTCTATGAATTGTAAATTGTAAAAGGTAGACATAATTTTTTTGAAAGTCTATGTAAAATTGGAATGAAAATATTTTTCATGAGACCCATTTTGTATTTGGGAAATTCACTAACTTTTGCACTATTCTAATTTATTTTTATATGTAATTATTTTAAGATAAAATGCTATATCATGATTACTGTAAATTTCCTTTGTTCTTATGTGTGTCAAAGAAAACTTGTAAAAGGCACATTGCTTAAAGTATTTTAATTAAATAGCAAACACATATAGCATGTTTGGTAGATAGTACTATAATTGGATGGAAAAACATCAATATTTTGCAGTTCCGATAACATGTCTTTTTAGACAACTGTATTTAAAGCAATATGACAGCCCTGTCTTTCTTAAAATTTTCATTAATAAAAAATAAAGCTCACTTTGCTGTACAGCAGAGATTGGCACAACATTGTAAATCAACCATGCGTCAATAAAAAATAAAATAAAATTCAAAAAAAAAAAGGTTAAATTCATATAAGAATGTTTGTATCATGCCTGGGCCTTGCTGAAAACTTGAAAATAGAAATGACTGAAATACAATTAATCAGAATGAATCTCCAGCTTTCCCAAACTTAGACTCTAACAATTAATAGGGAAAGAGAGGGAAACTGTCCTAGCAGGCAGGTGACACTTAGCTGATTGCTACTTTGATGGCTACATATGGGGTGGGCGTTCCTGAGACACCAACAATAACTAATAACTAATTCTCATTATAAGCTAACCAAGAAATATTCCAAAGCAAGAAGTTATGAAAATACCAAAAAAATAAAGATTTTTAGAAACCTTACTTATGTTTGCTAACATTTCCTAAACTGCCTTTTACTCACACTTTCTTCTGTTTGCCATTGTTCCTAAAATTAGATTGAAATATCTTTACGATTATAGGCTGTTGTTTATTTTTCTATGAGGTAAATATTTTAGTAAAAAAAAGGCAATAGAATCATTGTAGGAGAAATATCCTATAATTTCATGAAGTGTGTTGATAGGAATCAAGAGAAAGTGAGGGTTAAGAAAACAGCACTGCCCACCTGTGTAGAAGTGAATTCACCCTCCCCCCAATTCACTATGTGTGTAAACCTGTATAATAGATTTCCTTGGGCATTTTCTCATCTAGAAAATCAAAATGATAACTGCATACAATTCATAGGTTTGTGTGAGAATTAAGAGTGTAGATGCATGAGAAAATTCTTAATAGAGTCATCACTGAGCAACTATATCCTTTTTTGATTCAGATTTATATTACCATAAAGAACATATTAATTCAGTTTGTTATTACTCTTTTCCTTTTGAAATAGAGTATCAAGTAAGACCTAAATGACAGGTGAAATAAGATCTAAATAAGATCATTCAAATTATTTTAGTAAACCTCCTTAGCAAATTCTATGGTCATGAAAGTTATGGTTTTCACTGCACCTGGGCTATTCCAAAGTATTTATTACAAGAAATACTATCTGAAGTGCTTGAATCAATCACAGAAAGTTTGTAATGGGCTCATTCAGACAGAAGGATGCAGGGGGAGATTTGTCTCCTAGCAGTATGTTGGATATTTAGGACTTTAAGGTCAACAGTTCGTCAAAAGAAGTTTGGGAGAAAATAATACAAGAAAAACAGTATTCTGGAAAGTTATCTTTGGGATAATATCACCTGGAGATTATCCTGCTGAAAATGACATTTTCCTCACACTTCTTTATCGTCTCTCTGTTTCTGGGATAAATAGAAATGATATTTTGACATCAGCAGTTAAAATCATAATAATATTGCCAAAAAGAAAAACTGAATGAAGATATGCAATCTCCACAGGAAGAAACTGATGCCAGCAACATGCATGCTGAGAAGGTACAGACTGTATGGAAAGTAACAGTTATGAAGAAATCAAATAGTAATACCTAACATATGGGGAAAGATTATGTAACTCCTGTCATATTTCCTGTTTCTCTCTAGAAGTATCCAATGTCCTATTTGTTTATTTCAATTGATAAATTGGGCTTGATTGGAATAAAAATAAGTTTAACTTGGAAAAGGTGGGTGTTTGTATATTACAATATAAGAAAATGTAGTTGTCAAAATAAAAATGCTGAACAACAGCATTAGTCAAGCTACAGTTAACATGGATTTATCTTCCACATAATGATTCTGCATATTTTCTATTGATTTATTTAGTATTCATGCAGAGTCCTTGAAAAAAGATTCATTTTGCTGATGGATGTCGGGGGTGGAACTGCATCATTGCACAGAAAATGCATTAACTGATATGATAATATAGTCATAAATGTAATAGGATTCATTACTACCAAGAAATAGTGCTATGATGCCTACGAACTTTTTCTCTAGTTTTCAAAATGTGTATTAAATAGAAAGTTCACCAAGATTTTAAACCTATAGGGATTTACATTATAGTCAATAAATAAACTGAAATTAATCATCTCAAAAGGCAAAGAATTATTTCTGTTCTGCTCTACATGATATCCCTTTTTATTTTTTATATGATTAAGATGCAAAATAAAATAAAGTGTGTGTGTACAAACACGTACCTCTATGCCTACCTATAGTCAAACATCTATGCAGTATTTTCCTTGGCACGCAGTTGGAAACATTCCATTGGAAAACTCTCACCTACATTAAGAAACTATGATCCAGCTGTTTTAGTCAGGGTTTTCCAGAGAAACAGATTAGATAGATAGATAGATAGATAGATAGATAGATAGATAGATAGATAGATTCAGACAGATAGATACAGACAGACAGATACAGACAGATAGATAGGTAGATAGATTTATTATGAGGAATTGTCTCATGTGATTACTGAGGCTGAGAAGTCCCACAATCTGCTGCTCGTAAACTGAAGATCCAGAAAAGCCAGTGGTATAATTTGATCCAAGTAGGAAGGCCTGAGATCCAGGGGAGCCGATGGTGTAAATCCTGGTTTACAGAAGATGAGATGAGATTCCCCAGCTCAACAGTGAGGCAGTAAAAAGGGGTTGCTTTCTCCTTCCTCCATCTTGTGCTCTAATTGGAGCCTCAAAAAATTGGGTGAGGCCCACCTACTCTGGGGAGGGCAATGTACTTTACTAAATCCATTGATTCAAATCCTAATCCCATCCAGAAAAACTCTCCTAGACACACCCAGAAATAAAATAATGTTTAATCTGGGCACCCCAAGGCCAGTCCAATTAACACATAAAATCAACCATCATACCAGCTATACTAAATATTTGACATTTCAAGAATGAGTAGATTTTCCTTCTATGATCATTTCCCCATTTTTTTTTTTTTTTTGCATTATATTTCTTATTGCTTTAGCATGAGTATTGGGGTTAAACTCAGTTTTTGTTTATATGTATATTTTCACCTTTGACTTTGAAAGACAGTCTTTCTGTGCATGCAATTCAGAGAAGACATTGAATTTATCTCAGTACTTTGAACATATTGTATTACCATCTTCTGGCTTTAATGTTTCTTGTTGAGAAAATTATTATTCTAATTGTCTTGACTTTGTAATTGTTCTCTTTTTTCTCTGGTGGCTTTAGGTTTTAAAACGTTGCCTTCAGTGTTTGCAGTGTAAATAAAATGTGTCTAGATGTCTATTTTATCTACCTTAATTCAAACAACTTATGCCTTCTGGATCTGTAGAATAGTGTCTTCTTCAATTCTGAAAATGCTTGTCTATTTTTTTCTCCCACACTGTCTGTCTCCAATTTCCTCTACTCCCTCTCCTTAAATCCATTTTTCAGTTGCATGTTAGACTTTCATTTCTTTCCCTACCTTTTGATTCTGGGAGTTTCTTTATGGAAGTTATTTGTGTATGAAGTGTCTCAGGATCAGTTCCTTTACTCTGCAGGCCTCTTGGGCTGGTCTTTGATATTTTGTCCATGATAATTCCCAAAATTGATTGCTTCCTTTTGTCAATAGCCGTAAGTTTTCCTTTCACTCGCTATTTGGTTAAAATTCACATGTGTGTGTGTGTGCATGTATGTGTGTGTAAGCAGTTCCTTTGCAGATTTTTCTTTCTTTCCTTTGAACTTCAAACTCATAGAAAATAATCTTTAGTGTAATTTATCCCCTAGCGCATTTTTTTTCTTTTTTGAGCCTGGAGAAAATTTCAGGAATTTTCATTTTCCATCCTGTCGGAATCAGTATTCCTCTACAAAAATTTGGCTTTTTTGTTATGGTTGTGATTCTGCTTTTTCAACTGTTTTAACCTCAGTGACAAGTACAGTTCCTGCTACATGTAGGCAATCAATATATTGTATCAGATTAATGAATAAATTAATGAATAAGGGGACACATCTCTTTCTGATAATATTGTAGTATATATACTTTGTGGAGGCTGTTGTTTACATAAGAAAGAAAAATGATTCATTAATTTTACATAAGACATGGTAAATATACTGGCAATAACTTCTGGTAGTTTTACTTGATTAGTGGTGATTATTCATATTTTCCTTGATACACCAACTTACAACCCACCAAAAATATTCTAATTGTTGCCATTTAAATGAATAATATGAATGACATTACTTTTGGAAAACTACAAATTTATCTTATTTATCTATGCTTAGATTAAATGAAACCTGATCAAAAATAATGAAGAAAATACTAAGGTGATATTTCACTACCCTCTGAAACTTATTTTTTATAGTGTCTATTAATTGCTGCCATAGTATTTATTTTTAATTGAAGTATAGTTGACTTACAATAATATATTATAATAGTTTCAGCTGTACAAGCTAGTGATTCAACATTTTTATAGATTACAATATTATTGACAATATTCTCTCTGCTGTACATTACATCTCTGTGATTTATTTATTTTATAAATGGTAGTTTGTACCTCTTAATTTCCTTCACCTATTTTGCCCATCTCCCAGCCCCCCTACCCTCTGGCAACCTCTAGTTTGTTCTCTATATCCCTGTCTATTTGTTTTGTTAAGTTTGTTTGTTTTGTTTTTTAGATTCCACATATAAGTTAAAACATACAGTATTTGTCTTTCTCTGCCTGACTTATTTCGCTTAGCACAATACCCTCCAAATCCAGCCATGTTGTTGTAAATGGCAATATTTCATTCTTTTTTATGGTTGAGTAATATTCCATTGTTTATATATAGGACATCTTTTTATTCATTTATCTGTTGATGGACACTTAGGTTGCTTCCATATCTTAGCTATTGTAAGTAATGCTGCAATGAACATTGGGGTGCATATATCTTTTCAAATTAGTGTTTTCATTTTCTTCCGAGAAATACCCAGGAGTAGAATTGCTGGATCTTATAATAAATAGTTCTATGTTCTAATGTTTTGAGGAACCTCCTACTGTTTTCCATAGGGGCTGCACTGATTTACATTCCCACCAACAGTACACGAGGGTATCTTTTATTCCACAGTCTCATCAACTCTTGTTATTTGTTGTCTTTTTTCTGTTGGTTTTTTTCTTGGGTTTTATCTTATTCTTTTGTTTGGAATATATTCCTCTGTCTTCTCGTTTTGTTTGATTTTCTATGTTTGTCTCTATAAATGAAGCAAAACAGTTATTTCTCCCAGTCTTGAAGGTGTGCCCTTGTGTAGAAGTGTCTCCTACAGACTACATATGACGCATGGCTTTGGAGCCAGCCAGAGCCTGGTGCCAGCAGGGGCTTCTCCCACGGTGTGTTGGAGCTGGAGCTGGGGGTGGGCTGGAGGATGTGCTGGGGCAGCCGCACTTTTCAAAGTAAGTTTGTAGGCAAGTCCTTTAAGACTGAGTCTTGGTTGCCTACAGCTCTCCAGATCTCCTGGTCATAAGCCTTGCTGATTTTCAAAATCATTTAAGGGGGCTCATCTTCCTGGTGCCGGACGCCAAGGCTGAGGTGTCCAATGTGGGGCTCAAATCCCTTGCTCCTTAGAAAGGACCTGTGAGTCTGTGATATCCCCTTCCTCTTTTCAATCATCCCCCAGGAATGTGGGTCCTGAATAGGCTGTTTGTCTCCCCCTCCTACCTGTCTTGATGTGTTTTTTTCTTTATATCCTTAATTATAAAAGAGCTGTTCTGCTAGTCTTCAGGTCATTCCAGGCTTGTTCTATATGTATTCGTAGTTTTGGTGTGTCCCTGGGAGGAGGGGAGCTCAGGGTCTTCCTACTCTGTCATCTTGATCCCACCTTCTGCCATAGGTAGTCTTAAAATATCTCTTTATGAGAAATATGTGGGACTTTTCCTATAGTTACTCACAGTAAATAATTTTTAAATATTTTAGGTTGTTTGGGCATTATTGCATTCTCTATTTGTGTGCAGCTCATGTGCTCCTATACTTTGTAATCATTTTTTATTAAAATAATATCTGGCTTTTATCTTTTACTGGGAGATATTGATGTTATTGTCAGTTTGTCTCCATGTATTTCAGACAAAGCTTCTGGTTAAGAAGTAATATTCCTTTATTAGTCTCTGCTAGGATATCTGAACATAGATGGACACCTGGTGTGACACAATAGACACTTTTATTTAAGTCAAAGTGGAAAAAACTCTTTTGGCTGAGAAAAAAAAATTTTCCTCACTTTCTTTCAAAGCAACAATAAAAAAGGAAATGAATTTAATGTGTAACTTTCTTTGTGAAATTTATTTCAAATTACTCATCCTTAGTCATAAATTGAGCTTATTTTTGTGGCTCTCTTGTTTTATTCAATGGAAAAATATATAAACATATCAGTATAAGGAAATTCACAATTTTTCTTTTGGCAGATATTTCCATGTACTACTTCAAAAATTCTTATGAGTAAGGTCTGCTTGCTTATGGATCAGATGATAAATGTATTTTGCCTAATGTCCACCCTGTACAATCATGAAATCTTCAATTTAGAAATGGATTAGTAGTTATCTCATTTTATCTTCCATTAGTTAAAATAGTTGCTCCTTTAAGAATCTTTTCAAGCTATTATTCAACCAACACTTCAAGTTAAGTGGAAATTTTTCTTTTATATGGCAAAATGATAAATATCCAATAAATGCTCTGACAAAATATTTGCCTCATATTTTCTGTTGGTTCTTAACCAAATTAAGCAGTAAGTGGTCACATTTTGTCAGTGAATGATTTCAGTCATAGCGCATAAATTCCTCTCCATCTTTAAGTGTTTAATAGACACAAAATCAGAACATTGCAAATTACTATCAAGGAAAAAATATCATTACAAATTTATTATGAAAGCACACACTATCTTCTCCTTACTCCTTTCCCCGATATTTTGAAAGAAATAGATATTCATCATTTGTTTAATATTAAAATACCCATCAAATTTACAGCAAAATTGATCTAGTCATATTAAGCCATCTAAATTTTATATAGCTACATTTATTTATTTTTCCTCCTGGTGATCCATCGTTCCCACCTTGCAGAAGTATGTGCATTTATGTTTCACCCAAATGTATTCTGCAACATAATGGGGAAAAAATATTTCTCTACCAATTTACATCATTAATAAATGTTTTTAGTGTGTCTTTCTAGGAATTCCATTTTCATTGTTTTGACCTATATATAAATTACATGCAGCTATTAATTAATGATCATGTTACTGAAGGTGCATTAGAGTTGCTGAATCCTCTATTTTTAATTAGAGAAATTAGGTATCTTAACAACAAACTTATTAATACTTACCCAGAAATATTCCCTCTCCACTCTATTTGAAACTTTAAAGTAGACACTATTTGAATGAATCAAAGAGAAATGTATGCAATGCAAAATAGAATTTTTTTACTATTGTAGATGGTAACTAAACATTACAGGTCTAGGATTAGTAGTACATTTAATAACTTATACTAGTATTATTTTTCTTTAAAAATATTTACAGACATTCTATCTATTGATAGTAAAAGAAAAGGTTCACAGCCATCAAACTATTTTTAAGTTCATGTATAAAATGAGCCTTGATACTGTATTTGAGATTTCAACTGCTACTTTCTCAAAGTTTCACATTATAAAGTTGTATACCATTGACATATTTATTTCCTAAAATATATTTGTTGATGCCAAATGGGAAGTTAGCATTGTTGAAATGTCAAATATTTTTTGACTCTAATATTAACTTGTGAAATTCATTTCAGAAAAACTCCATAGAATTCCTTTTTTTAAAAACTTTTCATTAACGGCAGGAGTCGCCTATGCAATATTTTCTTCTAACTTTTCAAAAGAAAGAAAGAAATGTATTAATTATGGGAAGAAAGGTAAAACAACAAATGAATGCATTTTGGTATTGAAAAGTCATGACTAGAATCATGGACAGACCCAGATTGCAATGAGTATGTATAATACGTAAAGCAGGATGGGTGAGATTGACAGTATAACTAGATTGGGTTGAGGAATATTCCATTCTGGAAAATCAATAAAAGATTATCATCAACAAGGTAAATTTTCCAAAAAAAATTAATTACAACCTGAAGTGATCTGTAACTTGAGGACAAGAGCTTCAAAGCAGAACACTCTGAGATATTTAACTAGATAATTTATTTATGAAAACAAAGCAACAAGATAATGTCTCCACATGTTACCTTATTCACAGCAACTGGCTTCTGTAGTTTGTCCCTAGGTAATTTAAATACTGCTCTCTAACGTAGAAAATCTTAAAAGTCAGAATTCAGTGTAAACACTGGATATGGAAAAATGGAGTTTGTCACAGGTAACCCAGCTTTCTGGGGAAATACAGGAATCATTACAGGATAGAAAAATTACTGACACACATTGAAGTTAAACCATCCATCACCAACTTCCTCCCTTCCTCCCACAACATCACCAGGATCAGGGCTTAGTCATCAGAATCCTGCATGTAGTGCTGACTCAGGGGTAGAAGTAAAATTTTTACATGGGGTGAGCAAATTAACTCAAATTACCAAATCTTATTAATCTAGCCATTTATCCTTAAGTTTGACTAGTACATTTAAAATTTTACCAAATATCAGAGCATAGCAAAGAATGAATTTAGGAAACAAAACCACAAAACCTAACCACTCATATTAAAAAAAAAAAGTTGATACAAAAATAGAAGGAATATTTTAAATATAATTAGTCACATCTGAGGCATCTGAGATACATCTAATTGGAGAAGAGCAGGCAGCTATGAAAAAACAACATTTATATCTTTGAAAACTAAGAATAAAAAGTAATAAAAATGGAAAAATCATTATCATAATGTCCAGAGAAAATTCTTTTGTCTGGGGGTTTGCTTCAACTTCTAATTTCAAATAAGCCTCATTATTTTTCCAATGAAATTTTTACATACTGCAACTACTAGGCTAGTACTACAGAGCCACTGGTTTTGGAAGCACATATCTTGCAAGCATGTAATTGGGTATAATTATCTGAAGTGCAATACCTTATGTTAGTTGCAGAAACCATGTTCATTGACTTTGGGGGAAATGTCAAAGATGAGTGGCTAGATCAATTTAGACACAGCAGCTTGTAAATCAGCATACACTTAGACTATAATTGAGCCTTCCGTAGTTGATTTCTCCTTCTACAAGGTGGGCTGGTTTTATATTGCAGAAGGCATATTAAGAGGACAGTCCACTGCCTAATAATTTGTCTGTGAAGTAAGTTCTTAGATTTTGCATGAACAGCCATGAGGGTGGAGAAAGCCATCAGTGAGTTTGTGTTGGGTGGAATTGACTGAGGCAGTGAAATCATATCCAAATGTAGAATAAACAACTCTCCTGGTGATGATGAAAAATAAATATTGAATTTACTATACAAGTAATAGGCAATCGTAGGACTCTTTGTTGTTTGAAGCCCAGTAAGTGGAACCACTTCTTGTTTTCAGGGACTATTCCAGAGCAGTGCTGTCCAAGAGAACTTTGTGTGATGACAGATGTGTTTACACTGCATAGTCCTATACAGTAGCCAGGGGCCAGCTGTGACTTTTGAGCATTTGAAATACGGCTAGTGCGATGGAGGGACCGAACTTATAACAGTTTTTCATTTTAAATTATTTAAAATTAAATAGCCAGGCATAGCTCCAAGAAACACCTGGGCTAGCAGAGGATGGAAGAGGCAAGGAAGGATTCTCCATTAGAATATTCTGTGGGAAATGAAGCCCTGCCAGTGCCTTGATTTTGGACTTCTGGCTTCTACAACTGTGGGAGAATAAATTGTTCTTCTTTGAGCCATCAACCTTGTGGTCATGTGTTCCTGCAGCCCTAGAACACTAATACAGATGGCTTCAGTGTGGAATCTGAAACTGGAGCAAGGGGTAAAAAGGGTCAGAAACAAGGAAGCATTCATTCATGACAGAGGTCCAGTGGCACCATCTAACTTCCAGGTCTGAGTGGCTGGCAGCCGCATTACCCTCGTCAGGCTGTCCTTGTCCTGCAATTTCACTGATGTTCTGAGACCTAGTCTCTATGGTTGCCGCCCTCATTATAAAAGCGTGTTCCTTCAATCTTCCCATTAATTGTGTGAGTTACCCAATATGATCTATCATCTGGTTTAGGTTAACCAGAATCTATTTCAGCCATCTACAACCAAGATCTAATACCTCAGTGGCTTTGAACACTTTTCCAAAGCTCATTATGTAAAACTGTATACATTTTATATTCAAATAAATAAATAAATTTATGTGCTTTTTATCTCTCAAAACTTGAGGTCATACAAATAATATGTATCTCAGAAATATGATGCCCTTTTCAAAATAAAGCATATGATGAGTTCTCCTTTTGTCTAGGGAAAAGCAGAGAAGTGCCTTTTTTCATACTGAGAATTATGATTGCCGTTAGAAAGCCAGGAGTGAGAACATAAAAGCTGCCACAATAGAAATGTAAATTGAACTGAAATACTTTTGTCAGCAATTCAATTTTAAAATTATAAACAAAGTAATCTGTGAAAATGTCATATATATTAGGATTCTTATTTAACAATGACTGTGATTTAAAAAGCTTATTGCATTAGAGAGAAAAAAAGCATGCTTCACACTGTAAAAATTTAACATTCCAGTAAGCTGTAAGAGGTATTATTTCACATTACTGTGGATAATTCATATATTTTAAAAGTATTTCTGTCTTATCAGCTAGAATTCAGAAATTGATCGGGCTAAGTGCACATCTTCATTAATTTCCTAGTCTAACATTTTAAAATCCATTTTGACGTAAATGATTTGATGAACTAAATTGCCCTGAAATATCCAAGAAAGTTATGTATCTCATTCAGTTTATAGAATATAAATGAATGTATAGCTATCTTTTCATTTATTGTACTATTTCTGCTTTTTTTGGTATAGAATTTTATTTTTTTCCCTATATTTCATATAATTATAGCTCTGTAATATATTAAAACATCTTTCAATATATTTCAGTCACACCACATTTTCATTCTCAAAATTACAGAACTGAGATTAGCACTTTCCTTTCTCCTTTGTGTTTTTTGCATGGTATATGTTCTCTATTTTTCTATAATTATCTGCATCTATCTTCATCTGTGCAATGATCTATATTAAGCCTTGATATGAAATAATGGAGCATGTTAAATTCAGTATTTGATAACTGTAAGATATGAATCTCTCTTTCTTGTTTTTTTCTAAGTGTATGGTTGTCTCATGGTGAAATGGTCTTGTTTTTATCTCACTCTGGTGTGGTCACAGAATGGTCTCATCTGAGGTTGGTGTTTTGTGAAATTATCTGTTTTGCATGTAAAACACCTTGGTCCAGCTGTGAGTATCCACATAACCACAAGCTGAGAGCTGCCAGGGTTTATTTTTCTATTTCCTTATCTTCCGCTAGCTACATCCTTTGCAAGGGGAGAAATGCTCATATGTGAAGGTTGCCATGGAAATGTCCATCTGATTTTTATACTCATTGCATTTAGATAATATCTTCCATGAAATGTATATGACCAACTGCTACAGTTGTGGCCATTCTCCATCTCTCAGGGTGAGAGGCTCCAGCACACAACACCATGCAACAACACGTAAGGAGATGTATTGCTTTGAGGTATGTTCTGGATGTATGGAAGGTACTGTGGGACAAGAAGCACTCTTTGTAATATAGGACATTTTGGATATTTATCCATGCATTGTATTCATGTATTTATTTATTTTCTCATTCACACACTGCTTTATTATTAGGTACTAGTTTTGAATCATATTACTTTGGATATTTTCTGATAGTATTGGTAGTTTCCTTTAGGACATTCAAGTCATGGTACCTCGGGATATGAGATCCCCAACCCAATTAGGATACTTCATTAGGACATTTCTGTAGTAGAAGATAGTGCTATTACAGCCCTCCCAAAGACATAAGGAAAGAGACCCATTTCACCTCTCTGCCTTTATACGTCTGTCCCCCAATAGATAAAAAGTCCACTTCACCCAAGGGACAGCCTCCAGGGGAAGTGACAATGGGCATGTCAATGTCATCCTTGCAGTGATACAAGGAAGTTATATATAGTCCCATACTTCATCTGCTTGATGCAGATAATAATGATTCTGCTGATGCATTAAAAAAAGAAAAGCAGCAACAAAAAAGGGAAAGGCATATAGAATATTCAGTATAAAGAAAGAAAGTAAGATGTACAAGTGAGTGCAATTATATATTCAGGCACTTAGATAATCCACACTTAGTTAAGAAGAATAATTCTTCTAACCGGACATTTAAACTTCATCAAACAGTTTATCACTGAGTTGTACTAAGGGCAAAAGTTTGAGATTTTTTTCCTGGCAACTAGACAGATTATCTATAAATTACCTGAGAGAAAATTCATTTCAATTGGGAGCACAAAGAATCTAAGAGCATTAAGGCTTCTGTTATGACAAAATAAACTGGATGTTGAAGTTTACAAAGTTGGAGATATTGCTGTTGGAGCTGAGAATGAAAAAAGTTAAGCTGAACAATTAAAGGAAAATCATGGTAATAACACTCTACTTAACAGACATTGTTATTATTGTTGGATTTAGGAGGGGGCTAAGTATAATCATTGTGTTTGCCTGTCTAACTTTAAAAGGATTTAAAGCATTTAAGAGAATCCAGTATTTGTGACTATATAAAGAGCTAGACCTGTGGAAAACTTAATTTATTAAGTTTACAATCAGTTTTAAATGCTTTGGAAAATCTAATTCATCATATACATACATTTTTAAAATTTATTAGTTTGTGTAAATAATATTTGAGTATTAATAGGTCAGGTCTAAATAGCAATGACTTTACCATTAGGCAAATTACTAAAAAGGGCAAATATTTCTATTCCTGAAATGTTTTCAGAAGATGTATTTTTCACATTAGTGCTACTTATTCTTGACCTTGATTTTGATTCCATTGATTATTGCACCCTTTTTACATTAGAGAACCAGCAAGAATATTCTCTCAGGCACAACATGATGAATTTCAGGCCTTTTAAAACTTCTCCAAATTGTTGTCTTTATCATTCTTTGTCACTCTATTATCATAAACTCCACTCCCTCAAGTGGGCACTTTTTTTTTTTTTTACCATGGCTGGGACTCCATCAAAAGGGAAAAGGGGAATTGTTTCAAAATAATTTTTAAAATTAATCTTTCAAAGAATAAAAGCTTAAAAAGCTCATTTTTTTTTTTTTTTTTTAAAGAGAAGAAATTCATTGGGTAATTACTAAGGGGAAGACTTAGGACTTTTTAAGTGCCAGAAAGGGGAAATTCAGGATGACTAAGCTAATTAAGCATTCAAAAATAGCAGTTGGAATAAGATAGAATTAGTCCTGTGTATACACAGCTGGTTAAAACAAGTCCCTTTGTTCACTGGACAGAAAAGTGTTTTCATTAAGTGCAGTAAGAATCTGACTTCCTGAGGTTACCAAAAGTCTGTGGTCCTTATCCGCTTCACTTTATTAGAACCTGTTGTGAAGAAACATGATGTCAGTTTTGATATCTCCTGGGTAAGAGCTGCTGTAATTGGAGATGTTTACTTTATGATCCCCAGCCTTTGAAAAGCAGTAAAAGAAAAATAAAGCTATGTTTCATCAGTTACTTGGGTCCTTTATATATTAATTTCACAAAGGAAAAAAATACCTGAGCTTTGATTTGGACTCAGAAAGATATCATGCACTTGGAGTGTGGAAAAATATCAACTGATTAGAAGCATATGGACATTGATGATGATGATGATGATGATGATGAAGATGGTGGTGGTGGTGGTCTCTTTAGCATGTTCTTAGTGATAAGCCCTGTTCTGAGATCTTTGCATATGTTGACTCATATTTTGTCCTTGGAGCAACCTTGTGAATTGAGTGCCGTTATTTTCTCCATTTTGTGGATCATTAAACAAAACATAACAATACTGGGTGGCTGCCCTAGGTTGGTACAGCTGGTAAATGGCAAAGGCTATTCATTAAATCTAATTATATCAAAACAAGAGGACAGAATCTGCATCCAGGGCCGGCAGCTTATTAAGAAAAGAGATCACCCAAGTTTTCATAATAATAAAGACAATCAGTAGTTTATATGTAGCATTAGTACTGAAAACATATTTTAAACTATTTTAAAACATAATACCTATGCTAGCTTCTACACTATCACTTTTTTTTTTAAATTTTATTTATTTATTTATTTATTTGTTTTTATTTTTGGCTGTGTTGGGTCTTCGTTTCTGTGCGAGGGCTTTCTCTAGTTCCGGCAAGTGGGGGCCACTCTTCATCGTGGTACACTATCACTTTTAACTGAGTATATTTTCTTTAAACTATGCCTACTAAATATTTGTTTTATAGGCAAATCTTGCATAGAAATGCTATCATTTTTATAATAAATAAAATTAAAATAATTTAAAAAAATATTTAGAGTTCCAGAAATGTTTCCCTCCTTAAGATAATACCCCTTTAAGCAGAAAATCAAAGGTACTAAATTGAGATCTGAACTTTCCATTGATAAAGAGTAGGGAAAATAATTTCTTGAGAAAAAAACCCAGAAACCCCCCCATAAATTTATGTGTTAGCTGGACTGTTTAAAGCAGGTCACTGAATTAAATATGCATGAGAAATTAACACTAAAAATGTCATTATTTTCAGAATGATCTCTGATCCTTAACATAGCAATTTAAAATTTGCTTGTGGTAATTTAACGAATGGGTTGACTTTTCTATTTCAGGTAGTTATTGTTCAAGTAAAAACGATCTTAAGTAAAAAAAAAAAAAAAAAAAAAAAAAGCAAATCCAGCCTCACTCTCAGAGTCATCACATTTCAGGACTTAAGTTTAGATCAGTTTGGTATTTTGCTGGTGGCCATGTGTCCTGTGGTTTCTGAACTGAGATAGGAAGCAGGTGTGGAGGGCAGTATACTGCCCCTTCCAGCTTTTAGTTGGCAAGAATAACCAGAAAAATAATATTAACAGATTCATCCGAAAGATACCAGGAATCTTGGTGAGATGAAGGGAACCATGAGGTTGAAGCCGACACAGCAGAAAAAGTGAGGGACCTGAATTTCACCAGATGGTGCCTGTCTACTGTTTCTGCTCAGGTGTAGCCCAAACCCAGGTAGCTGTGAAGGGTATCAGAAATGGGAGAAAATCTGGTGAATACCCAAGTGGAAGAGACAATTACAGAAATAGAGAAAGACTCAGAGAGAGTCTGGTGAAATAAAAGTTGTGCCCTTGAAAGGGAAGGGGCACACAGTTAGGCTCAAGAAAAAAAAAAAAAATTAAAAAATAGGAGCCCATAGAGGCACAGTTAATCTGTGCCCCATAATTTTAAGGATAAGATGAAGGTATTTTTGCCTTTTCACTAAGGAAGAATAGCAACCCTTCCTGGAATTAAAAATGATAATACCTCCCTAGAAACCATATGATCTCTCTTGAGATCACATAAAGTATGCAGATGGTGTTTTCTTTCGTTAAAACAGTTGCTAATTCCACAAGTAACGTGAAAACACAGGATTACCATGTCCAAAGAAATTGTTAACCTAAAATTACTAAATATTGCTTGGATGAAATGCCATTTAGTTAAAAATACATGAATGGCCCCTTTCAGGTATTTTTTTAAATTTGGATTTTATAAAATTATATACCATATTATTGGATCCTATCAGCAGTGTAGCAAAGTGATGTGTTCACCTTCTGGGTTAATTGTGCAGATACAACAAAATGGGAATTGGGGACCATGATGAGTTTTAATTGATGCAAACAATGACTATTTCCAATAAACTTTCTATGCCAATAATTGCTAAATTCTGCATTATTTTATGTACAAGTTAAAATGTCCATGCAGGGGCTAAATATCTGAAAGCCATTCATTACATTAAAAGACATCTAAACACAATTCAAATGGAAATTGAAACACAATGTGTTAGTTAAAATATCTTTTAGGAGTTTGTCGTTTTGGAGTTGAAAAAATAGTCTATAAATATTGAACTTCAGTACTCTCCCCATTAAACTCTTTCTAGTTTAGTAATGGGCTTCTTTCAACATCCAATACCAATGAGCATGAATATTGTAGGACAATTTTTTTTTCAAGTTATGTAAAACCTATCTCCTCATTCAAAATATTTAAATTGAAGTTAATGGGACAATTTTAAATGGCTTGATTCTGTTACAGGTTGTGTGTTCCTACTGTCATTGTCTAAAGAAAATATTTCACTGTTTAGGTAGTAAAACAAATTTGTAAAATGTATTGTATGACAGACAATTCCTTTATGTTTTTCACATCCTTATCCATGCTGGAGCAGTTGAGGAAAGAAATAGGATTTTAAAGAATAGATTGACTAGACTTTGTGTATTAGTCAGTGTTCTCCAGGGAAGTAGAACCAATAAGCTGTATGTATATATATATATATATATATATATATATATATATATATATATATATATATATATATGTATATATATATATATATATATATATATATATGAATATATTTTTATATATTGGAAAATATTTACTATAAGGAAACTGTTCACACAATTACGGAGGCTAAGAAGTCCTACGACGTGCCATCTGCAAGCCAGGAGAGCCAGTGGTATAATTTAGTCCAAATCTAAAGAGCTTCAGACCAGGAGCACCAAGGGCAGAAGAAGATAAATGTCTCAGTTCAAGTAATCAGGCAGGAAGAAAAATGGGCAAATTTCCCCTTCCTCTGCATTTTGTTCTATTCAGGCTCTCAGCTGATTAGATGGCCCCCACACTAGGGAAGGTAGTCTACTCTACTGAGTTCACTGATGCAAATGTGAATCTCCTCCAAAACACCCTCAGAGACACACCAGAAATATTGTTTAACCTGAGTATCCAAAGGCCAGTCAAGTTGACACATAAAATTAGCCATCACTCTCTGTGACAAGACGAATTCAAATTTGGGTAAGCCACACCATTTATCCTAATGTTGTGGGGAGAGAGCGCACCACAGGGGGCAGCGCTGGGTGGAATTCTGATCAGTCTTCATTTACCCTTCCAGCCTTCTTTAATTGCCAGCCTTGCAACTTTTGTTCACCTGTAAACAGTTTCCAAAAGTTGATATGTCCTTGTTTGCTTTTACTGTAGTCAAATAAAGTTTGGGGGACAATTCCCTTCTGTCTGAAATGTGCTTTATTATTATCTCCTGGGTTAAATTCTAGACATTTCACTACTTAGCATAGGCTCCCTTGTCTTACTGAAGCTCTTTCTGAATCCTTCAGGTAGAACTAAATGCTCCATCCTCCATGGTCCTGTAATACCTATAGGTACTGGTAATGAAACATTAGTTACATCTTAGCTTTAAATCTCATTTTTATTCCTACCTCCTCCCTGAGGAATATATATATGTGTGTGTGTGTGTGTGTGTGTGTGTGTGTGTGTGTGTGTGTGTGTGTGTGTGTGTATAGAGAGAGAGTTCAATTTTGGATATTCAACACTTAAGAAGAATTAATTAATATTTAGTGAATATATAAAGAAATGAATAGAGAAGCAAAGGAAATTAATCACTAAGCTAGCACAAATGAAATCAAAACAAAATCAATCAAATAACAAAGGACAATAAAGATAAACTCGGAGGTACAGGAATTTCTTTACCAAAAAGAAATACCTGGAAATTCTCATTCAAGAAAAAGAGTAAAAGATGGCACAGAAGGGAGAATCAGAAATAGAAATCACAAAACATTTATGAACAAGTATAAATAATGCTAAATGAAGAAGAGCAGAGTGGGCATCTGAGAATACATCAGCCTTTGTATTGATAACGTAGGCTGTAAGTGAGCCCGTGTGATAAACTGAATGGATGCTACTATCTATATAAGTTGGATGAGGAAAGTTTTGTAAAAAGAACTCAACCGCTTCTTAATTGCTAATTAAAACTCAGAAGGGTAGTTTGAGATAAACTTTCTCTTAGTAGGATAGTGTTACAGGCTATGCAAATTGTAAAGGGTTACCTTCTGCTACACGAGATCAATGAAAGGTGTAACTGCTGATGGTGAACCAGATCCATCCAGTTAATAATGCTTCCCAGGAGACACCTGAGCTGCATTACACTGAACAAACTGCTTTGGGCCAGGGGAACAAGTGGGACAACAAAGGGAATTCTTAAGGTTAAAAAATAACTAATAATAGAACACTTTAAATATATGAAAAAACAACTTGCATTTGAGGAAAATTGTCCATAACAGTAGACGGGTTCTCTGGGAAGAACATAAGTGACAAATTCCTTTACACTAACATGTAGCCTCTTTGCTCATGTATGAGATTCTTCAGGTACACACACAGGTACACACAATATAGAAATATAGAGCCACATAGACCTAAGTTGAATTCTGATACTTAGTACCTGAGCAAAAGACATCATATTCTTCATTTTGTTGTCACATCAGTAAAAATGCAACATTAGGAAATATCTTGCATGGTTGTGGTGAAAATTAAGTGAAATGCTGCATGAAAAATGCTTACTAAGCATGATGAAATAATGAGTGAAATTTATAGTAGGAGCCTAGCAAATATTAAAGTGTATTAAATGAATTCTCCTTCTGCTGCTATTTTTATTGACCTGTGAGAGAGGCTTACTTGTCTCACTCTTTAGTGCCTCTCCTCACTTAGAAATCTGAATCCTGAGAAAGAAAAAAATACAAACTTCATAGCAATGGCAGATTGTAAAACTTTAAATTCAGTTTGTGATGAAGAAATGTTGGCACATTGTAAATATATATAAAAAGCAGTCATAATCAACATGTAAATTGCTTTCTATGAGTCCACAAATCTCCAATTCTTAATTATTTCATGGATATTTTGTGACAAGTAGAACATAAAAAAAGAATTTATGGAAATTAAAAAAGCCTTGCATTATTATTACAATAAAAGACTCTTTTGATCAGTAAAGTTATTTAGTTTCTGAGAGTATTACAGATGAGAGAAATTTAAAGAACCTATAAAACATGGTTAGACCTCTGAACCTTTTAGTGCTGAGCTATTATTTTCACTTATACTAACAGACAACAGAGGAAATTTAGATATGATATACAGAGACTTCAATATTATAATGAACCTGAAATTATTCTCATTGTTTCAATGTCATCTGTCAGACTGGCTGCAGTAAAATGGAAGAATCAATTGCTGAGTTCTGTCACAGCAAATCTTTGTGCTTCAAATAAAACAACAAACAGAAGCAGAAATAACAGCGCATTATTAATACAAGAGGTTTTTAATCAGCTAAATTTAATTAGACAGCTTATTATATGTCAATGTCCTAAAAGACCAGGAGAGCCTTTGGAACCAGATAGTTGACTCAATTTCTTTGTATGGGTAACTCTTCCTGTTGTATCTGCCCTTATTTGATGGTTTGGGTTTTGGGTCCTGATATTGTTTCTCACCAGCTAACTTTGTTGTACACTCATACCCTCACTTTTTCCTAAATCTCCCAAGATTTAATTGTGTAGAATATCTTTATTGAAATTTATGGGTATAACTGGAATGTAATCTTATTCCATTCAATAAACAACTTCAAATTCAGTGTAACCTCTAAATTTAGTTGCCATTTTTGGATGCACAGTATTTCTCTCTCTTGTTTGTTCTTCAGTATTTCTTAAAATCTTGGCATGCTTCTCGGTGCTTAGCATCTTTCTTCTTCCTTTTTTTACTGGGTTCCTCATACTCTCTTTCTCCTTTGCTTCTCCCAGAATTCAGGATTATTCTTATATTAATTTACTCCCTAATCATTTCTCCATACACATAATCCAAACAGAATGAAAATGCTAATCCCCACTATATACTGTCTACCTGAGAAATGCTTTAAATACAAAGATATACATGGGCTGAAGGTAAAGAGATGGAACAAGATATACCATGCAAACAGGAATCTTAGAGCTGAAAGGCCTAAATTAACATCAGGCAAAATAAACTGTAGGACAAGAAATATGACTAGAAACAAAGATATGTTTCATGGTGTTGAAAGAGCCTAGGTGCTAGACAAATGCATCAATTATGAATGTATATGTATCTTGTAACAGGGTTTCAAAATATATGAAGTTAAATCTGATAAAATTAAAAGATACTTAAACAATTTCTCAGTTATACTCAGATATTGCAATATGTCAATCTGAATAATTGAAAAAAAAGATTAAAAAATCAGCAATGTTATAGAAGACTTGAGCACACTATCATCTTATAAAACATGTATAAAGTGATCCATCCAACCACAGCCACTGAATGCATATCGTTTTCAAGTACGCATAGAATTGTCCAAGGAGAGAACATATGCTAGGCCATAAAACAAATCCCAATGAATGTTAAAAGGATTGAAATATTACAAAATGTATTACCTAATCACAAAGGAATTTAACTAGGAATCAATAACAGAAAAAATTTTAGGAAATCTCCAAGTATTAGGAAAGTAAATATAAAATATATATTCAAATAACCTATGTGTCAAAGATAAAAATTACAAAGATATGAGAAAATATCATGATTAATTTCAACATATTTGAATTTCTGTGATGCAGCTAAAACATTTGAGGAAGATTTATACTTTGCAATGCTAATATTAGAAAGAATGTAAGATTTCAAATTTCTAATTTAAATCCAGAGACATTTTATTAAAGCTGCAAGATGTTAAATATAAGGCAAAATCCTTAAGGCAGCTAGGCAAAAGATCAAATAACATGAATACAAAAGGAACTAGACTAGCATAAGACTTTTGAAAACCAACATACCAAGCAAGGCAACAATAGAACAATATTTTAAAATATGAGTCAAAGAAGGTGTGAACCAAGCATTTTATGTCAAGTCAATCTTTCCTTCAAATATCAAAGTTATGGAAGACAGGATTTAATATGTAAGTTCCTAGGGAATTCTGCATCTATCAGTTAGATTCATGCAACCAGATGATAATTGGGAAAAACTAAGCAAAACAATGATGGTTACCATTTCTAACCTTTTTGTGTCTTATGTGTCTATAAATGGACACATATAACTAAAGAATATGTGAAGATGAAGGTGCATGACTAATTTACAAATGTTATATATTGAAATAAAGTACAAAAAATGCAACTAAAATGGAAGGAGAAATAGTTAAAGAGAAAATTAGAAAAAATTCATTTGTGTATGGGTAATAGATGGGTTAAAGGATATCATATAAAATGTATAAACCATTTAGCAGTGCTCAGTGAGTAAACGGGGAACTAATGGCATTAAAAAGTTATAAATATAAAGGTAACTCCAGAACACCAATACAAACTACCTAAATTAAAAATAAATAAATAAATAAAAGAGAATGCACATCTAATAGAGAAAGAATCATAGAAAATATCACAAATGAATCATGAAAAATGTTATAAAATACACATAGGTATAAAATATTATAATTATCATATAGGATATATTATATATAATATATAACATGTTCAATCTATTATGTAATATAGTATTATGATATGTTAAATACTATAATCATATAACACTATGACAATGTTGAGAACAAACATGTGAGTTAGAAGAATAATTGTTAATGGGCTTAACCCACACATTAAAAGACAAAAATTTTCAATGTGGCTTACAAAACAAAATCTACAACAAAGTGATTCAGAAAGGCTGAAACATAAGAGGAACAGATTCTACCAGGCATATGGAAACAAAGAACAAATTCTACCAGGCATATGGAAACAAAGAGAGAACAGAGGTTCTGGTATCAGTAAAAGTGAAAGTCAAGCTTTAAACGATCAAGCATGAAAAGAAGAGCACTTGTTAAGGTGGAAAGCCCAGAATCCACAATGACAATATAATATGTATCAATGTTCATGTGTCAGTTAATAAAGCAACCACCTTTTTATATAAAAGCTACAGAAAATGCAAGAAAAATAGATAAGAACCCCCAGTAACAAAATACTTTAATACAGCATTCTCAGTAAAAGACAGATCAAGTGGACAAACAATAAATAAGGAGATGAAGGATCTAAAAACAAAAAAATTAGGTTGATCTTATTGATTTATTGTATATGAAACTCTACCCATGATAATAGAGAGTGCACATCCTTATAGAGGGCCTGTAAAATATTCAAAGAATAGAGATATGTGTCCCACATGAGATCCAACATCAGGAAGCCTGCCAAATGAAGTCCATGTACAGCCAAGATGCTATATCTGTAATACCCTCTCCCTCTACTCCAACCAAAAGCAGCTGAGTGGAGAATGAAGGACAAGTGAAAGAGTAATCCTTGCCTTCCACTCCCTAATGGCAAGTCTTTCCAGTTACAGATTAAGCCTTAACCTGAGGGAGGTTAAGAGAGTTAATTGAAATATTAAACTAGACTGAGCTATCATTCTTTAATTATAATTTCTTAATTATAATTTAGTTATTGATATATTATTTTTTAAAATATTGGAAAATTATAGAATATGCATGAAGTAGAGTATAAATTTAAGACACAGGAAAGGGAAATATCTAGTCACTTGTTTGAAGATAGTTATTTGAGGAAAAAGAGAAACAATGTATATTTCTCTCTTGAGTTTAGAATGTTTCATATATTGGTTACACATTAAAGCATTTCAAGTAAGGAAGTAGGATAATAATTTTGATTTTTGTGAGAAAATTCCTAGTTGCAGCTTGTCAAATGATGGAGGTGAAAGAGTTGATATGGAAAACAAACTAGGAATCCAGCACTATAGTACATATATAGTACATATATATGTATAGATACATGTAATATATATACATATAGTACATATATAGTATATGTGTATTATATATATATATATAAAATATATATATATGGTTGGGTTGTAAACCAATTAATCATATAAATGTGGTATAGAAAGAAGAGGACAGATACTAAGAAGTAAAGTTGACTGCAAATTGTGAAAATATTCACAGTAAGTGAGAAATTTTTTAAAAGTCCCTTCTGATTGAGGTGTATGGTGGTACACCTAGCTTTGTATGTGTTAGTTCAAGGTGACTGGGTCTCATCTAGGAGGAGATATTGAGGAGTTGAATACATGTGTCTGGATATTAAGGAAAATGTAGGTTGAAAATAAAGGTAAAGGGCTTATGATTTCATAGGTCATAATTAAAGTGCAGGGGGTTGAGTAATTCATACAGGAAGAGTGTATGAAAGTAGAAGAGAGGAGAGTCAGGTAGAAAATCCCAACTGTACTCGTAGTAGTCAATACTTAATAGTAGTTTATTTAATTTTAAATAAGATAAGCAAATGATCCTTTCTCTCCAAAGATATTCTCCATAATGTATCAGCATACAGTTCCACACATTAATAACTGTTTTGTTTTCTCCTTTTGATATTAATTTTGGCAGCATATAGTTCAGCATCTATAGTTACCTTAAATAACTTTTGCACATTTCAAATGAAATTTTTTCCAAATAATATTTATTTGCTTTATTTTTTTATTTTGAACTAGTTCATGTCTTACTTTTTGAAACTATAATTAAATTTTAATTTTTCTATTTTGTTTCCTTCCTCTGTTTGTAGAAAACATATCTACAGTTTATTTAGGGACCTAGTAAAATACACTCAAATATATTTTTTCTGTCAGGACTTTGGTTTTTAAATTGTAATTCTTATAATTGAGCATCTACTTAGGGTCATACACTAGGCTGGATGTTGGTACCTATACCTCAACTTGGAAGTAAGCAGAAAACATATTTTTAAATGAGTCAAGAGAGTTCTAAACCATTTTCAATATATTGTTACACACGGTTTCCTTCGAAGTCAATAAATTATATTAAGGTTCTGTAAACAATATAGGCTCTAGGGATAAAATGATGGTTTAACTCCTATCTTCAAGATACTCACATTTTGCAAAGCAAAGAGACAGAAACGATGTAACAACTAATCTACTTTTCACTGAATAATTTTATGCTGTGAAAATCCAAATTTAAGAATGTCTAGATAGCTAGGTGAGTCTTTTGTCTTACGTTGTTCAGACAAGTTCAGTAACAAATGTTATATATCACAGAGAAAACACAAAGTTTTTAATGCTCAGATTTGTTTTTTCCTGAAACAGAGAATGATGAGGTGGTGATATGGGAGTGACAGGGGTGTAAAAATTTTAGGGAAGATTTCCCAACAGAGATAAAATTTGTGCTGGTTTTTCATGTGTACAGTTTTCCCTGCAGATGTTGAATATGGCTGGGAGTTGGAGAGTAAAAGTGTTCTGGAAAGAAATAACTCTTGTTGCAGGACTTACTACAATTCAGAGGTGAAGATCTCTTGGGTATTTGAGACTGGGAAATCTTTGGTTAACTTGTGATTAATATACTTATCCCGGGAACGCTAAAGGGGAAATCCTGGTAAGGCACTCTGAGTTGTCTACATTTTGTGGTACCTACATTTATTTATAACATTAACAATTTCCATGATGCCCCAAAGTTGCAGACTATCAGAATTTAGAAGGCAGAACACTACTCTCTAGTTCTGTTTATAAGCCTCCATTAATTGTCTCCCCCAACAAATAGGGAGAAATGCGAATGCAAGGCTCAAGCGTACTTTGCCTTGGTTTCCTTTGTTTCTTCAAGACCAAATAGTATATTAATAAGTAGACAGATTATATATATATTTTATATATGTATATGCATACACATGGATATACATATACATATATAAAATGTATATACAGCAATTGACTTTAGTTTCTTTCTCTCCTCAATATCCTCTGTTTCTAATAATCACCAACAGAGACAGCAAACATATGAATAAACTAAAAGGGAATCAAATGGTTAAGCACAAAATCCAAGAGAGTTGGGAAATGGAAGGAAACAAAGTGGGGAATGAAGCTGAGTCATATCTGAAGAGTTGTTTGACAAGCATGGAGATTACACTCAATCTTACAAGTCATTGAAAAGTTCTAAGTAGATTTGCATGTCATTAGTTTCATTTCGTGGGAAGTTTGAAGGATATATTAGGAATTGGGGTGAAAAAGATTAACCTGTTTCTTGGTGCAGATTGATCTCTTAAGACTAGGCAATTCAAATATAAGAAAATCAAGATCTTACGTGATCAAGAGAAACTTGCATTATTTTTATAAACAGAACGAACTAACATTACTGTATAACTAGAAATAAAGAATAATTGCAGAATTTTTTGTTTTCTAATTTCCACATCACAAGTAAGTATTTAAATCTAGGAAGATTTGTTAGTATGTAAGATTTTAATTTAAAGACAAAGTTATTGCTCTTAATCAAAATAAATTTAAACCAGCCTCAGCAATCCAACTGCTATACCTCACTTGGGCAAATTTTTGCCAAGTGGTCTAAATTGTCCTGGAATTCTAAGAAGGAAAAACAGCATACCTCACGATTTATTACTATTAAGCACAGGAATTTACATGGTGCACACACACACACACACACACAGACACACACACAAACTAATAAAAAGATGATGGGAGTTAACTGTGAGCCTTAGCACCATCTACTTCAAGTATCTTTCCCTTCAGATAGGCAGTGGTATCACACTGTGTTTCTAACACAGATGAAATATTCTGTCAGTTCTTCAGCTCTAAACCACCTACACGACTTTTACTTAGATTAATGAGGAAAGCTCACTTCAGTGAGCTCTGCTTAGTATTTTGATCTGACAAGATGATTTCTATACAGTGGATATGGGATTAGCTGATTTATGGTTCTTAATTTTTCAGCTACATTATCTACAAAAGAAATAATTTCAGTTGAGTATTTCGAGTGAAGCCAGAAAATGCGTATACTTTTATTACTGAGCATGATTTTGATTCTCCTAAAACGTCCTTCGAAGAGTAATCAAGTTGACACTATCTTGATAATTTGCTAAATTTTACTTTTTTTTAGGAAGTAAGGGGAGAATTTTTCCAAAGTTGATTTACCCCTATAATGGAAATATATTTGTAAGTTAGTGAAGAGAGTCATGTATTATTAAAAATATAGAATTGTTTCCATAATTGATTGATTCAAGGAAAAGTAGTTCCTAAGTCTTTCTCTTC
The DNA here is from genome assembly GCF_949987535.1 of Balaenoptera acutorostrata. Classification (NCBI taxonomy): domain Eukaryota; kingdom Metazoa; phylum Chordata; class Mammalia; order Artiodactyla; family Balaenopteridae; genus Balaenoptera; species Balaenoptera acutorostrata. The sequence continues at coordinate 10,269,478 of NC_080076.1, forward strand.
AGCTCAGAAGAAACATTAAACTTGGGGGTACTTGCCCCAAGTTGACTATCTAACAACTCTACTACTTTGTAAATGTACCTATTACCTATATTTCATCACCTGAACAACAGCAATAACATTATGCCTCAACCTAACAATGAAATGTACATATAACTAAAGACTTGCTCTTGTTCTCCTCCCAAACAAGAGACAAAATCACATTTAATTGTATAATTCTGTAGGTGTTATTCACATTTAAAAGCTCAATCACAACTCCCCTTTTATATCTTGAAATTATTGATAAATACAAAATTTATATCATTTAATTTATATTTAATTATATTTATATTTAATTATAAATTGTATAATTTATTGTCTTTTAAAAATTTTTTTAAAAATAAATTTATTTATTTTTGGCTGCATTGGGTCTTCGTTGTTGCGCGCGGGCTTTCTCTAGTTGTGGTGAGCAGAGGGCGCTACTCTTTGTTGCGGTGCACCGTGCTTCTCATTGTGGTGGCTTCTTTTGTTGCGGAGCATGGGCTCTACACATGCGAGCTTCAGTAGTTGTGGCACATGGACTCAGTAGGTGTGGCGCACGGGCTTAGTTGCTCCGCGGCATGTGGGATCTTCCCGGACCAGGGCTCGAACCTGTGTCCCCTGCATTGTCAGGCAGATTCCCAACCACTGCGTCACCAGGGAAATCCAATTTATTACCATTTTTAATACAACTTGCTTTAGATAAGCTAGTATAGAAAACAGAAAAATACAGTTGATATATATTATTATATACATCTAAACATGACATATATGCAAAACTTCTCATTTCTCATTTCTGTGGCTACAGTATTTGGTATTTATGACTTGCTTCTCCAAAAATCATGCCATGCTCTCTTTGCCTTTACCCAGTATTACAACTTGTTTTGGTTATTTACCTGGACATATGACTCATTATTTTATTCATGAAGGATCTGTGCAGTTAGTGTGCCCTGTCTGAACTGAGTTGCTGTAGACTTATATTTACTTTTACCATTGAACATCGTAGTACGTAGAGACACCCAGGTAATTCTGATTTCAGATGTATTCCTCCCTGCTATTATGGTGTAGTAGTCCTCTATTTTCCCAAAATAAACTGGATTTATCAATCCAGTGAGTAAGACGTTCTCTACTGTCTCATTGGCACAAAGAGCCCACATTAACATGATGACTATCTCCACTTCCAATTCACTGAAAGTTCACTGTATACACCATATATATATATGGTGGTTCTTTGGGCAGTAATATATTTGAGCCAGCAAAGCCACATTTTTATAAGTATATGAGGGGAAATAGCCAAAAAGAAATCCCACTCATGTCAATCAATTGCTTCCCACACACATGGATTCTAGCCATATACAGATCACCTGTTCTGAGTATATATTGCAACACATAGAAAAGCACCCCAGCTCTACAAGGTGTTGTCACATAGCTAGTGCCATAATTGGATTTTGAATAAGCCATCCTGCCTTTTATAAGGACAGATACTGCAGGGTGATAGAATGCATAGTAAGATCAGTGAATCCCATGAGTGTAGGGTCATTCATTCCTCACCTCTTTTACTGTGAAAATAGTTCTTAGTTAGAAGCAATGGTGTGTGGAATATAGTAAAAATGACTAATATATGTTTACAGGTGGCACTGGCAGAAGCAAATTAGTATAACGCTTAAGCGTTTATTCCAGTGAAGAAGAAAATCACTGCTCCTGCCATTTGGAAAGCTCAGCATTTCTTATCACTGCTGTCAAGCTAGAGCTCAGCAGGTGTCATGGCCAGATCAGGCTCAAAAAGGTTAAGTTCATTTTCTTGAGCCCATGCAGAACTTCTATCCTGCAGCAAAAAAGCTATTAGCTTTTTTCTCCATTAGCCATTGAACTTCACTGAATAGCCAGCAAAAGCTGACTGACATTCACAAACCAAATTGATCTACTTATTTAGATTGATCTATACAGTTGATGTCCTTTGTGAGCATTCTCATAACACACAGATTTATGACCATTCTTTGTTCATTGTCCTGTGATAATCCCACATGTTTTTATAACTCCTGATACATAATTCCTAAATATCTTTCAAGGTAACCTCCTTCACCCCCAGACCTCTAGCTATTTTCATTAGAAGAGTTTTAGCCCTTAATGGCTCTTTGTTATTGCACATAAAATTTTAAATAATTTTATCAAGTACCTTGGAAAAACTCAGGCTTTTAATCTCTTCTTCAAGAGCTATAATAGAAAATCTTTAGTTTTATTTATTTATATTTATTCTCAGATATTGATATGCTTTGATACAATTGTAAAGTGTATCCAGCTTTGTTAGCTCTGAGTTCCTATACTATCTTTTCTTATTTCCTTATAGCCTACTCACCTTTGTAGCTACTTCTTTTTATGTAAACTCTCTTCAAATTTTAGAAATTTGTATGCGATCTGTTTCCTGTTGGGTCCATGACAAACACATACAATTCCCTTTGGTAAGATTATTAATTCCATTTATTTATTTAAAATATTAATCAATTCTTATATCCTTGGCATAAATATTATTTTGATACATTACCTCTTATATACACTATTAGATTTGATTTGCTAATATTTTGTTTAGGATTTTGCATCTATACCCATGAATATAATAGCCCTAAAATTTCCCTTTTTGTTTTAAAAGTATAATTTCCTGCTTTTACTGCTATAATTATGCTGATCTGATAGAATGAAATATTTCTTCTTTATTGTCAAAAACAGTAGAAAACAGAGAGCAGTACGTCCCTTAAATTTTATAGAACTTGCCTGTAAAATTATGTGGGCTTTTTAAATTTGGGAGATATGATATTTAACCACTACTTCAATTTCCTTAATAGTTACAGTACTACTGAATTTTAAAATATTTTCTGGAGTTAGTTATTTTGAAAAAAATACATGTTCTTGTAGTGTTTTGTTGGTTAGGTTTCAGTTTTCGATTCATTGGTGTAGCTACTCATAGTATTGTCTTAATGTTGTATCCTCTGTTTTATGTCTTTATGTTCTCATTTTCATTCATACATTGTTTATTTGTTTCTTTTCTTGTCTCGTGATTCTTCATCAAAGAATCTTTCCAAATATTTACCTCTTTTGTTAATATTTTCAAAGAATCATTATTTGGTTTTGCTGATAGTCTCCACTATTTGGTTTTTTAATCTCATTAACTTCTGCCTTCAAATTAATTATCTCTTTTCTTAGCTTATATGGGATTTCTCTATTGCACATTTTCTAACCTGAAAAGAGGAGCACTTAATTCATTACTTGTAAGCATCTTTTTTCTAATATACTAATTTAAAGCTAGAATTGCTCTTGAAGTACTGATTTTGCTGTATTTCATAAGTTTTATATATAATGTTTTCATTATCATTCAGTTGCTTTTATAATGCAGTTTAAACTTTATTTTATACAAATGAGATTTTTTTAAATTTATATTTTATTTTTCAACTTTGTGTACTTTAAAAATGTGTATTCTCAATTTGATGAATGGAGATTTCTGGATAATTTCTTTAGGTTACTAGTTTTAACTATGTCTTTCATATCAATACATCATTTATCCTCCTTGATTCTCTGTATTTTTGATCACCAATAATCAAAAAAGTATAAATTACACACAAATTATAAATTTTATTAATTCTATCAATAAATTGTCTACTAGTGGTACAGTTTCTAGTGACACTATCCTTAATGATATTTTATATCTTAAATCTATATTTCATTTGTTATCAATCTAGTTATTCCATAAATAATTTTTTTCTCTAGTGAAGGCATTTATTTTTTGCTTCAAAATCAAGGGGAAAATAATCATTTTAACTAAATTAGGAGTAGTTCTGATCAAGGCTGGATTGTAGGTTTAGTTTTAGTTCAACTCTGTTTTTTTATGTCTTGAGTATAAGATTTGTCCCAAGTATTACTGATTCCTCCCATAAGCAGGATTTTGGACCAGAGGATTTAAAAAGAAGTTTCTGCACACCTAAGAAAAGACTGATTTATCTGTAGTCTTGGTAACAATTAACAAAATACCAGTTTGAAATTCATTTAACTGATTAAACCAGCATCTCAATAGCACAGTTTTCTCACAAACACAGCTTAATTATGACAGCCCACCTACCAGTGACAGACCTGTCAGTCTGAAAGTCAGTCAGGCTTTTGTGAAGTCAGCAAAAGACTCACTTCAAGGTCTAAACTTTGAAATTCAGCCATTCAGCAACTTCCATAATCTAGTGATCTTTCACTGCGAATGTTCAATCAATCCGTAAAACATTCTATTCTCAAAAAACCCTCAAATCCTCAAACTCCATGCTTCTCCAAACCCCTGCTTCACTGTGCCTAATGTTCATAGCATACACTTGCTTAATAAGAAAAAATTCCATTTTTGTTTCATCTGTCTCTTCCTACAACACTTGTTAAAGTTTCTCCTTCTAATATTTCTACTAAGCACCATGAGAATACACAGATCTCTTTGCAGATCAGCCACCAGTCTTCTATGCTGCCTTACAATTTGCAAAAGCACTTTAAGGAACATTTTTTTTTTTAAATGGACCTTTATTGGAGTATAATTGCTTCACAATACTGTGTTAGTTTCTGTTGTACAACAAAGTGAATCAGTCATATGCATACATATGTTCCCATATCCCCACCCTCTTGAGTCTCCCTCCCACCCTCCCTATCCCACGTCTCTAGGTCATCGCAAAGCACCAAGCTGATCTCCCTGTGCTATGCTGCTGCACCCCACTAGCTAACAGATGGGACTTCTACAGAAGTACAGAAGAACAAACAGTACAGTATTAAAAGTTCTCTGTTTTCTTGCAAATTCATCAGAAGCCTCTATGTGTGACAGACTTAATCATCTGTCCACCTGTGCCCAGATACGGCAATTGGGCTACAGGATGGAAAGCAAACATCTGTCTCTGGTCTCCTAAGAGAGTCTTTTATCTTGTGAAATTTAATTCTCTTACATTTCTTTGCATCCTCAGATACAAAGTGGATTACTCATTTTGTCTAGTTATTCCTGCAGAAGCAGTGGACTGTGTCCTATTTGTAAGAGGTATCTTTGTCTTTTAACTGATAAGGCTAGAATTTTACTTAAATTTTCAAAACTATTGCTAGTTTGGACCTTTTTTTCACAACTAAGCTTACTATTGCAGTTTGATTTATTTTTTAATGTCTTCTAACCTCTTTAAATTATATTTTTAAATGATATATCTCCGTCCTAATAAGAAAATAATTTTAGCATGTCCTCAGGCCTGTTGTTCCAACACTACAATTCCAGCATTATTTATACTCCATCTAAATGTTAAATGGACTTTAATTCTGGGTCATTATGGCTGTATTTCCCCTTTTCTTCTTCCGTCTTAGGTATTCTTTTAAAGACAATAAGCCATTTACCAAGTTATTGTCATCTTTATTTGATACACGTCTTGCAGCATGCTCTGACTTTGCTCTCTTCCTTAACTGTGTTCATCCAAAACTGTTTTCAATATGGTTGTCTTTGGGGTGCATTTCTGGAGACTTTTTTGCTAGACAATATTTTTAACATGCCTTTGCATTTGAATGACAATTTGGCTGAATATTCAACTCTAGAGCCTAAGAGTTTTGTTTTTTTCCTTAACAATTTCTGACAGATTTTCTGTTCGTCTCTGGTATAAGACTTGCTCTTTCCTCATCACTCAGCATCAGAATGTATGTTTTACTAACAGAAAGAGTCCTGTGTCACAGTGCTTTGGAAGAATTCTACAATATGGAAAAATAAGTTGGCAATATATAATTTTATTTTAATTATTTAATAATTCTATTTACAAAGCTAAAAATAGTGGTAATGAGTATTCTTTTCAACATTAGTTATAAAATGTCTAGATTTTTAGTGCAATAATATACATTTTCTAGAATGCAGATTTTGTACAAAATGCACAAATTTGAGATTCCGAAATGTCCTAATAGAAGCACACTTTTATATTTACTGTAGCCAAATGTTGATAGGACTGGACTAAATGAAATGCTTAGGGCATTACTTTTGTTTAATTTTGTTAGCCATGAGATATCCATTTTTGTTAGTCATAACATATTTCCAAAGCAGGGACAGAGATAAAAAGGGAATAGGAATACAGAACAAAACCAAAACTTCTATCATTCTAATGAAAGACAGGAAAGGAAGGCAAAATCGAAACATCAAAAAGCAGGAGGTAAAAAGAGTATACAGATATTGCAGAGATAAGTTAAAAATTAATTGGTTACTCTATAAATAAATCCTTTTTTCAATGAAAGATGTAAATTATGAGATGCGGTATTTGACAGAGTCACACGTAAAACATAAGCATAAAAGAGGAATGAATCTTAAGTGATAGAATAAAAGTGATCAAGAAGAGGGAGACCTTCAAGATGGCAGAAGAGTAAGACGTGGAAATCACCTTACTCCCCACAAATACATCAGAAATACATCTACATGTGAAACAACTCCTGCAGAACACCTACTGAAAGCTGGCAGAAGACCTCAGGCCTCCCAAAAGGCAAGAAACTCCCCACGTACCTGGGTAGGACAAAAGAAAAAAGAAAAAAGAGAGACAAAAGAATAGGGACGGGATCTGAACTTCTGGCAGGTAGCTGTGAAAGAGGAAAGGTTTCCACACACTAGGAAGGCCCTTCACTGTCAGAGATGGGGGGTAGGCAGGAGGGAAGCTTCGTAGCCATGGAGGAGAGCGCAGCAACAAGAGTGCAGAGGGCAAAGTGGAGAGATCCCCGCCCAGAGGATCGGTGCCGACCTGCACTCACTTGCCCGAGAGGCTTGTCTTTTCCCCCGCTGGGGCGGGTGGGGGCTGGGAGCTGAGGCTCTGGCTTTGGAGATCAGATCCCAGGGAGAGGAGTGGGGTTGGCTGCGTGAACACAGCCTGAAGGGGGCTAGTGTGCCACAGCTAGCCGGGAGGGAGTCTGGGAAAAAGTCTGGAGCTGCCTAAGAGGCAAGAGACCACTGTTTCAGGGTGCACAAGGAGAGGGGATCCAGAGCACTGCCTAAACGAACTCCAGAGATGGGCCCAAGCCACGGCTATCAGCGCGGACACCAGAGATTGGCATGAGACGCTAAGGCTGCTGCTGCCGCCCCCAAGAAGCCTGTGTGCGAGCACAGGTCACTCTCCACACCGCCCCTCGCAGGAGCCTGTGCAGCCTGCCACTGCCAGGGTCCCGTGACCCAGGGACAACTTCCCTGGGAGAACACACAGCGCACCTCAGGCTGGTGCAATGCCACGCCGGCCTCTGCCGCCGCAGGCTCGCTCCAAATTCCATCCCCCTCCCTCACCACGGCCTGAGTGAGCCAGAGCCCCCGAATCAGCTGCTCCTTTAACCCCGTCCTGTGTGAGCGAAGAACAGACGCCCTCAGGAGACCTAAATGCAGAGGCGGGTCCAAATCCAAAGCTGAACACCGGGAGCTGTGCGAAGAAGAGAAAGGGAAATCTCTCCCAGCAGCCTCAGAAAGAGCGGATTAAATCTCCACAATCAGCTTGATGTACCCTGCATCTGTGGAATACCTTAATAGACAAGGAATCATCCCAAATTGAGGAGGTGGACTTTGGGAGCAACGATATATATATATATATATATATATATATATATATTTTTTTTTTTTTTTTTTTTTTTCCCTTTTTCTTTTTTTGTGATTGTGTATGTGTATGTTTCTTTGTGTGATTTTCTCTGAATAGCTTTGCTTTTACCATTTGTCCTAGGGGTCTGTCTGTTCGTTTTTTTTTTGTTTTTTGTATAGTTTTTAGCACTTGTTATCAGTGGTGGATTAGTTTATGGTTTGGTTGCTCTCTGCTTTTTTTTTTTTCTTTTTTTTAATTACTTTTTAATGTCTTTTTATTTTTAGTAACTGTTTTTTAATTTTTATTTTAATAACTTTTTATATTATTTTATTTTATTTTACTTTTTTCTTTCTTTCTTTCTTTTTTTCTCCCTTTTCTTCTGAGCCATGTGGCTGACAGTGCCTTGGTGCTCTGGCTGAGTGTCAGGGCTGTGCCTCTGAGGTGGGAGAGCTGGGTTCAGGACATTGGTCCACCAGAGACCTCCCAGCTCTACGTAATATCAAACAGTGAAAGCTCTCCCAGAGATCTCCATCTGAATGCTAAGACCCCGCTGCACTCAACGACCAGCAAGCTACAGTGCTGGACACCCTATGCCAGACAACTAGCAAGACAGGAACACAACCCCACCCATTATCAGAGAGGCTGCCTAAAATCATAGTAAGTTCACAGAAACCCCAAACACACCACTGGACGTGGACCTACCCACCAGAAAGACAAGATCCAGCTTCAATCACCAGAACACAGGCACTACTCCCCTCCACCAGGAAGCCTACAGAACCCACTAAACTAACCTTAGCCACTGGGGGCAGACACCAAAAACAACAGAAACTATGAACCTGCAGCCTGAGCAAAGGAGACCTCAAACACATTAAGTTAAGCAAAATGAGAAGACAGAGAAACACAGAGCAGATGAAGGAGCAAGGTAAAAACTCACCAGACCAAACAAATGAAGAGGAAATGGGCAGTCTACCTGAAAAAGAATTCAGAGTATTGATAGTAAAGATGATCCAAAATCTAGAATGGAGAAAATACAGGAAACGTTCAACAGGTCAACAGGGAACTAGAAGAAGTAAAGAGCAAACAAACAGTGATGAACAACACAATAAATGAAACTAAAAATTCTCTAGAAGGAATCAATAGCAGAATAACTGAGGCAGAAGAGCAGATAAGTGACGTGGAAGATAAAATAGTAGAAATAACTATTGCAGAGCAGAATAAAGAAAAAAGAATGAAAAGAATTGAGGACATCCTCAGTGACTTCTGGGACAATATTAAACACACCAACATTCGAATTATAGGGGTCCCAGAAGAAGAAGACAAAAAGAAAGGGACTGAGAAAATATTTGAAGAGATTATAGTTGAAAACTTCCCTAATATGGGAAAGGAAATAGTCAATCAAATCCAGGAAGCGCAGAGGCTCCCATACAGGATACATCCAAGGAGAAACAGGCCAAGACATATAATCAAACTATCAGCATTTAAATACAAAGAAAAAATATTAAAAGCAGCAAGGGAAAAGCAACAAATAACATAGAAAGAAACCCCATAAGGTTAACAGCTGATTTCTCAGCAGAAACTCTGCAAACCAGAAGAGTGTGGCAGGACATATTTAAAGTGATGAAAGGCAAAAACCTACAACCAAGATTACTCTACCCAGCAAGGATCTCATTCAGATTCGAGAGAGAAATTAAAACCTTACAGACAAGCAAAAGCTAAGAGATTCAGCACCACCAAACCAGCTTTACAACAAATGCTAAAGGAACTTCTCTAGGCAGGAAACACAAGACCTACAATAACAAACCCAAAACAATTAAGAAAATGGTAATAGGAATATACATATCGATAACTACCTTAAATGTAAATGGATTAAATGCTCCAATGAAAAGACATAGACTGGCTGAATGGGTACAAAAACAAGACCCGTATATATGCTGTCTACAAGAGAGCCACTTCAGGCCTAGGGGCACATACAGACTGAAAGTGAGGGGATGGGAAAAGATACTCCATGCAAATGGAAATCAAAAGAAAGCTGGAGTAGCAATTCTCATATCAGACAAAATAGACTTTAAATTAAAGACTATTACAAGAGACAAAGAAGGACACTACATAATGACCAAGGGATCAATCCAAGAAGAAGACATAACAGTTGTAAATATTTATGCACTCAACACAGGAGCACCTCAATACATAAGGCAAATGCTAACAGCCATAAAAGGGGAAATCGACAGTAACACAATCATAGTAGGGGATTTTAACGCCCCACTTTCACCAATGGCAAGATCATCCAAAATGAAAATAAATAAGGAAACACAAGCTATAAATGATACATTAAACAAGATGGACTTCATTGATATTTATAGGACATTCCATCCAAAAACAACAGAATACACTTTCTTCTCAAGTGCTCATGGAACATTCTCCAGGTTAGATCATATCTTGGGTCACAAATCAAGCCTTGGTAAATTTAAGAAAATTGAAATCATATCAAGTATCTTTTCCGAACACAACGATATGAGACTAGATACCAATTACGAGAAAAAATCTGTAAAAAATACAAACACATGGAGGCTAAACAATACATTACTTAATAACCAAGAGATCACTGAAGAAATCAAAGAGGAAATCAAAAAATACTTAGAAACAAATGACAATGAAAACACGATGACCCAAAACCAATGGGATGCAGCAAAAGCAGTTCTAAGAGGGAAGTTTACAGCTATACAATCCTACCTCAAGGAACAAGAAACTTCTCAGGTAAACAACCTAACCTTACACCTAAAGCAATTAGAGAAAGAAGAACAGAAAAACCCCAAAGTTAGCAGAAAGAAAGAAATCATAAAGATCAGATCAGAAATAAATGAAAAAGAAATGAAGGAAACGATAGCAAAGATCAATAAAATAAAGCTGGTTCTTCAAGAAGATAAACAAAATGGATAAACCATTAGCCAGACTCATCAAGAAGAAACTGGAGAAGCCTCAAATCAACAGAATTAGAAATGAAAAAGGAGAAGTAAAAACTGACACTGCAGAAATACAAAGGATCATGATAGATTACTACAAGCAACTATATGCCAGTAAAATGGACAACCTTGAAGAAATGGACAAATTCTTAGAAAAGCACAACCTTCTGAGATTGAACCTGGAAGAAATAGAAAATATAAACAGACCAATCAAGCACTGAAATTGAGACAGTGATTAAAAATCTTCCAACAAACAAAAGCCCAGGACCAGTTGGTTTCAGAGGCGAATTGTATCAAACATTTAGAGAAGAGCTAATATCTATCCTTCTCAAACTCTTCCAAAATATAGTAGAGGGAGGAACACTCCCAAACTCATTCTACGAGATCAGCATCACCCTGATACCAAAACCAGGAAAAGATGTCACAAAAAAAGAAAACTACAGGCCAATATCACTGATGAACATAGATGCAAAAATCCTCAAAAAATACTAGCCAACAGAATCCAACAGCACATTAAAAGGATCATACACGATGATCAAGTGGGGTTTATCCCAGGAAGGCAAGGATTCTTCAATATACGCAGATCAATCAATGTAATACACCATATTAACAAATTGAAGGTGAAAAACCATATGATCATTTCAATAGATGCAGAAAAATCTTTTGACAAAATTCAACACCCATTTATGATAAATACACTCCAGAAGGTAGGCATAGAGGGAACTTACCTCAACATATTAAAGGCCATATATGACAAACCCACAGCCAACATCGTTCGCAATGGTGAAAAACTGCAACCATTTCCACTAAGATCAGGAACAAGACAAGGTTGCCCACTCTCAGCATTATTATTCAACATAGTTTTGGAAATTTTAGCCACAGCAATCAGAGAAGAACAAGAAATGAAAGAATCCAAATCAGAAAAGAAGAAGTAACACTGTCACTGTTTGCAGATGACATGATACTGTATATAGAGAATCCTAAAGATGCTACCAGAAAACTACTAGAGCTAATCAATGAATTTCGTAAAGTAACAGGATACAAAACTAATGCACAGAAATCTCTTCATTCCTATACACTAATGATGAAAAATCTGAAAGAGAAATTAAGGAACCATACCAATTTACTATTGCAACAAAAAGAATAAAATACCTAGGAATAAACCTACCTAAGGAGACAAAAGACCTGTATGCAGAAAAGTATAAGACACTGATGAAAGAAATTAAAGAGGATACAAACAGATGGAGAGATATACCATGTTCTTGCATTGGAAGAAAAAACATTGTGAAAATGACTCTACTACCCAAAGCAATCTACAGATTCAATGCAATCCCTATCAAACTACCAATGGCATTTTTCACAGAACTAGAACAAAAAATTTCACAATTTGTATGGAAACACAAAAGAACCCGAATCACCAAAGTAATCTTCAGAAAGAAAACTGGAGCTGGAGGAATCAGGCTCCCTGACTTCAGACTATAGTACAAAACTACAGTTCAATACAGTATGGTACTGGCACAAAAACAGAAATATAGATCAATGGAACAGGATAGAAAGCCCAGAGATAAACCCATGCACATATGGTCACCTTATCTATGATAAAGGAGGCAAGCATATACAGTGGAGAAAAGACAGCCTCTTCAATAAGTGGTGCTGGGAAAACTGGACAGCTACATGTAAAAGAATGAAATTAGAACACTCCCTAACACCATACACAAAAATAAACTCTAAATGGATTAAAGACCTAAATGTAAAGCCAGACACTATAAAACTCTTAGAGGAAAACATAGGCAGAACACACTATGAAATAAATCACAGCAAGATTCTTTTTTGACCCACCTTCTAGAGAAATGGAAGTAAATACAAAAATAAACAAATGGGACTTAATGAATCTTAAAAGCTTTTGCACAGCAAGGAAACCATAAACAAGGCGGAAAGACAACCCTCAGAATGGGAGAAAGTATTTGCAAATGAAGCAAATGACAAAGGATTAATCTCCAAAATTTACAAGCAGCTCATGCAGCTCAATATCAAAAAAACAAACAACCCAATCTAAAAATGGACAGAAGACCTAAACAGACATTTCTCCAAAGAAGATATACAGATTGCCAACAGACACATGAAAGGATGCTCAGCATCACTAATCATTAGAGAAATGCAAATCAAAACTACAATGAGGTATCACCGCACACCAGTCAGAATGGCCATCATCAAAAAATCTACAAACAATAAATGCCGGAGAGGGTGTGGAGAAAAGGGAACCCTCTTGCACTGTTGGTGGGAATGTAATTTGATAGAGCCGCTATGGAGAACAATATGGAGTTTCCTCAAAAAACTAAAAATAGAACTACCATATGATCCAGCAATCCCACTACTGGGCATATACCCTGAGAAAACCATAATTCAAAAAGAGTCATGTACCACAATGTTCATTGCAGCTCTATTTACAATAGCCAGGACATGGAAGCAACCTAAGTGTCCATCGACAGATGAATGGATAAAGAAGATGTGGTACATATGTACAATGGAATATTACTCAGCCACAAAAAGAAACGAAATTGAATTGTTTGTAGTGATGTGGATGGTCCTAGAGAGTGTCATACAGAGTGAAGTAAGTCAGAAAGAGAAAAACAAATACCATATGCTAACACATATATATGGAATCTAAAAAAAAAAAAAAAGTTTATGAAGAACCTAGGGGCAGGACAGGAATAAAGATGCAGACATAGATAATGGACTTGAGGACACGGGGAGGGGGAAGGGTAAGCTGGGATGAAGTGAGAGAGTGGCATTGACATATATACACTACCAAATGTAAAATAGATAGCTAGTGGGAAGCAGCCGCATAACACAGGGAGATCAGCTCGGTGTTTTGTGACCACCTAGATGGGTGAGATAGGGAGGGTGGGAGGGAGACGGAAGTGGGAGGAGATATGGGGATATATGTATATGTATAGCTGATTCTCTGTTATAAAGCAGAAACTAACACACCATTGTAAAGCAATTATACTCCAATAAAGATGTTATAAAAAAATTAAAAAAAAAAGTGATCAAGAAAATAATCAACTGGAAGTTCTTATAGCTGGATTATATAAGCCACATAAAAATTAAGGAAGCTCTTTGGTGCTGAGTAGTTAATACAGCTATAGAAACAACAGAGAAACATGATACTGGAATCTCAGAAAGGCCAATTTCATATCATTTCTTGGAAGTGATATATGTGTGTAAGATTGTGAGCGTGGGCCCTCGGCCATCCTGCCCATATTAGAATCCCGCCTCCGTCTCTTCGGTGAGACAAGTCAATTCTCTGACACTCAGTTTCCTCTTTGGTTAAACATATGTGTATTTATATTTGGAAATGTATGTCTACATTTATTATTAGTTATTTATTGTATTAGTCAAGTTTCAAACAAGAGATAAAAACCGAGCGGTACATTGCACAGAGATGGTTTAAGAAGAATTATTACCTGTACCAGGGAAGAAACTATACCTGTGTGAAGAGAACACGAATGACTGCTGTGGTGTTGAGGAAGAGCGCCCCGAAAAGGAACATACTTGGACACAGGCTTCCCTCCCAGTGCTCTGATTCAGACTTCATTGCAGAAGTTGTAGTTGTGGTCCTCTGGATGGCAGTGTAATTTCCTGGGTTTCCCAGGCCAGAGGCGGTCCACAGTTTGTGCAGGCTAGCAACGCCGGGGAGGGGGCGTGAAGAAGGGGCCAGAGAGCCTGGAGCCACTCGCCAGCTGGGTGGTTTGGGGTCTGGAAGCACAGTAGCTTCAAGGGAATGTGTAGGCGTGCAGGCTGACTGAGGTCGGCAGGCAGTGTGAAAACGAGTTAGGGTGTTTGAAGCTTGCTCATTGCAACTCAAGGTCTAAGATGTACATCTGTGTCAGAGGTTTGTGGCAAGGTGGAACCCAGAGAGTAACTTCCAGTTTCCCCATGGTGCATCCTCTGTGGGATGAATATAATCCCACCTCCCTAGCCACTATCCTTGCTGAAAGCTTTCCTAACAGGAACTACATCACTCTTCACCTTCTATTTGTTTTCTATGGGAAGTTGTTCACAACGTGATACTCTATATTTCTAGAGATCACAGATTTTTCTGGCACCTTTTATATTAGGGTTTAACGGTGGAAACTCACTTTTCAATTGTGTTGTCAAAAATAACCTGACTGTTATAAATGTGCCATAAAGATCTACCGTATTTCATTCTAAAAGACAAAACCCTTGACAGAAGATGCTGTGTTGTAACACCCTGCCAATTTCTCTGACAGCCCCTTAAGAAGGAGAGAAGCGACAAATGCTGCTGTCACTATGTGAACAAGGGGATGAAATGCACTCCTTCTATCTTCTCCAAACACGAGAAGTTTTGCATTACAGTCTAAAAAAGAGGAAGAAAATACCTGAAGCATGTTGATATTCTGTGTATATGATTTCTGCATTCTTGAAATCATTAATGATAATAGTACTATTAGATTCTCCTTGGAATCAGTTACTTAAGGCAGATGTTGAGAAAGTAAAACTATAAGACCATTAAAGATGAACTAAAAAGTTCCACCTACATTTTAGCCAAGTTAAATGTGAAAGAAGAGGTTGAGAGGGCTTTGACATCTGGGTAAATTTGCTTCCAATATATGACTTTGAATTAGTCACTTTACTCCCCTAAGAACTAATTTTCCCATCCATAAATTGGGTTTGACTTCTAAAGCCTGAAAAATATGTTTTAATAACCCTATGAAATACTTTATATAAATATTGTCAGAAGAAGTCAGTTAGGAGATTTAAGAAACAAATATTCACTACCATGAATATACAAGTTTAATATCTTTTACTTCCTTGAACACATATCAAGATTTAGGTATAAATACATAGGATCTTTTAACTATGCTAAACCAATTAGTAGAACAGAAAGTAAGTTAAGCTGAATTGCTGACAACAAAGTTGAGAAGAGAATGGAGAAAAGCTTAATATTCAAGTCATTCAGTGACTACGAGATCAACTGTCTATAATTTTTGGTAATGCTGCGAGCAGTGGTTGGCATCTTGAAGAGTCATTCTGGCCCTTGCTGAAAAATATTCTGAACTGTTAAATACACTTGCAAATTTAAAATAACATTTTTTACTAGTACAGTTATTGAGTTTGTAAAGTATATCCATAGTTTACTTTTGTGTTTTGTTTACTACTTGCACATTCTAGTCTTTGTGACTACCTTTCCCCTTTTATAGGCAAGTGGTGAATATTATGTTCATTTAACAAAAATACATAATGAGCACAAAGATGTTAAATGATGAGCAAATTTATGCAACTAAATGGCTAAACAAATATACTATAGCATGAGATATTAGGAGCATAGGCCTTGAGGTGAGACCACTAGTGTTTGACCTCTGACTCTGCAATAAACTGTAAGATAATGAGCAAGTTACCTCAATTTAAGGCCCAGAATTCTCATCTGAAGAAATGGGTATAATAACAGAACCTATATCATAAGGTTGTTGTGGGGATTAATTAGAGATTGGATTGGAGTGCCATTCGAAGTAGCAGTAAATATTTGGATGTACTTCTGCTAACATTCTTGGAAAATTAATTTATCTATCACCTAGTGTTATAGTTACTTGTTTATAAAGGTTTCTCTGTACTAGATTATATGTTACCCCAGAGAACACATGATATTTATGTTTTCATTTGATACAATAATTCGAATTCTTTTTACACGTAGTATAGGTGCTTCATTAACGTTGTTGAATAACTGAATGGCTAAATGAAAACAGGATCATGAATACCGACTCTCAATCTAAGGATTAGAGTTGATTGTACTAACATTTCAAAATGTATCAACTGCTCTATTTCCTAGAGCATCCGTAAGTATGACCTTTAGAACTTCTGGCAATAGTGACAGAGGTTAGGTAAACAAGATAATGCAAAACAAGATAATGGGAAAGATTAGGTAGAAGATGAAGAAATGGGAAATTTAACAATGTTAAGAAAAATAACTGTGAGATTAAGGTTACTAAAACAACCTGTCCTGTGTGCATGAATTTGGACACAGGCAGAAACATCATTCAGTAATTAAAAACAGTTGCTAAATTAAAACTGTCAACACAAAAGTAATTTATTAAAAATAATTAAAAGACCATCCCTATCATAGTCATTTACATCATAATGAGCCAATTATTCTTTGCTATAAAAATTTACTGAATCTCAATGGCAAGTAGAGAGGACACAAAATTATAGTTGCAGTGGAGCTACCATGATGTTTTTTTTTCCCTTTGTAATTTTTCACAATATATTTTGTAAATTATTCAGAATTTTACACAGCCATAATAATATTAATGATTAACCATTACATTTTGCAATGTTGATCAAAAACTATACATAAAATGCATATAGTGAAACATTAGAGTGTAGTAGTTAAGACGTGGACTCTGAAGTAATTCCACATAGTTTCAAAACTTAGAAAGTAACATCATTTCTTTGCTTTAGCTTTCTCATTTATAAAATGGGAAAATAATTTTTAGCTTCCCGATGGGAACTTCTGAGGAATAAAATCAATAACATGCAGAGTTTTACCTAAATGTCTGATATCAATAAGCATTGAATAAATAGCAATTATTATCATTATCATTATTACTGTATAAATTCATCTACTCAAGAGAAAAACAAAATAAAACATAGGGATATACAATTTCAAGATGATAATAGGAAATTATACAGTTATTCCTTTATTTCCAATAGATCACAATTTTAAAAGGTTGTTTGTTTTCAGTTTGGGGCAATTATGAATGTGGTAGGATTAATAATTCTCTCTACCCCAAAAATATACAATTCTTAATTTCTGGAACCTGTGAATATTACCTTATTTGACAAAGACTTTGAAGATGTGATTAAATTAAATATTTTGAGATGAAGGATTATCCTGGATTATCTGGTTTGGTCATAAATACAATCGCAGGTGTCCTTATAAGGGAGAGACCAAGGGAGCTCACACACAGAGGAGGAGAAGGATTACCACATATTACTACAGAGGGAGGTGGAGGTTAGGTGATCTGAATGCAAGACAAGGAATGTGTTAGCCTAGTGGAAGCTGGCAAAGTCAAGGAGTAGATGCTTCCCCAGGGACTCTAGAGGTAGTGTGGTCTGCTGACACCTTGATTTTCACCAGGTGATACTGATACGGACTTCTGGCTTCTGGAATTGTGATAGAATAAATATCTGTTGTTTAAAGCTACCAGGTCTGTGGTCATTTGTTACAGCAGCAGCAAGAAACTAATACAATTAATTAATCTGCTATAAATATTCCTGTATAGAATTTTTTTATGAACATAAGTTTTAATATCCGTGGGACCAGGAGTATAATTGCTAGGTTTAATGGAAATTGCATATTTAATTTTATAAGAAACTCCCCAAGTTTTCCAAATGGCTTTATCATTTTCACCTTCTCATCAGGGATGTATGCATGATCTGTTTCTCTGCACCCTTGCCAGGATGTAAGGCTGTCGCTATTTTAAAATGTTACCTTTGTGTTAAGTGTGTAGTGACATCTCATTATGGTTTTAATTCGCATTTTCCTAACCAGTAGTGATATTAAACATGTTTTCAAGTGCTTGTTTACCAACTGCTCATCTTCTTCTTTGTAATGTCTATGTTGTTTGCCCATTTTCTAATTTGACCATTATTTACTGTTAAGTTTTGAAAGTTCTTTAGATATTCTAGATACAGGTCCTTTTTCAAATATGTGTCTTAAAAATATATTCTCCAGCCTGTAGCTTGTCTTTTCATTTTCTTAGTGGTGACTATCACAGGGCATAGTTTTCATTTTGATGAAGTCTAATTTATCATTTTTTTAATTAAAATGGTTTTTATTGTCAAGTCTAAGAACTCTTTTCCCAATCTTTCCTCCATTGAATTGTTTTTTCACCTTTGTCAAAAATCGGTTGATCATATGTGTATGCGTCTATTTCTGGGTTATCCATTCTGTTCTATTAATCTATGTGTCTATATCTGTGCCAATACCACATGCCTTATCTTAGTTGTAATCATTAATATTGGGTTGAGTGATTCCTCGTACTTCATACTTCTTTTTCAAGATTGTTCTAACTATTCTACAGCTTGTTACCTTCAATAACATTTTAGAATAAGCTTGTCTATATATGCAAAATTCATTTATAAGTTTTTAATAACAATTGTACTAAACCTATAATTTTTTACTATGCTGAGTCTTCCATTCCATGAACACAGTATATCTTTTCATTTTTAAATTCCTTTCTTCAGCATATTGTAATTTTCAGTGCACAGATCTTATACATGCTTTGTTAAGTTTCTACTTAAGTACTGGTTCATCAATTGTAACAAATGTACCCCACTAATGTAAGATGTTACAAATAGAGGAAACTGGGCAGAAGGAGGAGGGTGGAAAAGGTATATGAGAACTGTGTACTTGCTCTTTAATTTTTCTATAAACCTAAAACTGCTCTAAGAAATAAAATCTATTAGCTAAATATATGAGGAATGGAATATTGTTATAATTAGGTATCCTGAATCAGACAATAGCACAAAAGAAAAAGTAGTAACAACAATTATTACCATTAACATCATCAGGTTATTTCATTTCTGTAAGAATACATGTCTAGAGCCAATGAATCAATGATATCAGAATAGTAATAGGAAGATCTCTGACCTTAGATGTCTATGTACAGGTAATTATCATGCATGTGTGTAGGCAAAAGAAATAGATTCTCAGACATAGAAGAAATCCTACACATGTCAGTTTTTGAGGGAACAGTAACTCAAAATAACAAAACTGCCCATATATATCTGGAGGGAGAGAGACAGAAATAGAGAAATTTTCAGTTTAATGTTTCACACAAAATGATTTAGGGAAAACCATATAACTAAAGCTTAAATGTCTGTCTAAATATTTGTTGATTATAAGCTATAAAGTTTAATACATTTTCCAAATTTTCTTAAAATAGAAAATATATATAGTAAATGTAAACAATAATAACATTTAGAATGTAAGTTCTAGATATTTTTTTTAAAAAATAACCTTGAATGCTGGGCTAAGAGAAGAACATACTGCATTGAAACAGTTCTAATTCTTTTCTGGGAGATCATGAAAGAGAAAATGTAATAATTTTACTTTTTTCATATTGATTTTTTAAAATAGCCAAATGTGCTTGCTATATGTATAAGATAAACCACTACCGGAAAGCCAATAAGGTATAGATTTTTAAACCAGTAGGGAAAACAAAACAAACTCAACAAAACATAACGCAATTCCCAGGGCTTTTCAGGGAACACTGGGGCTAATGTCTTTCCATCTTCTCATCAGAGTCCGATTAACTCATTCTATTCAGCTTCTTCTTCTCTGTTCAAATCAGCTACTACATCTGTGTTTGCTTTCTGCTACCCACAGATCATTGCTCCTTCTCCAGTTCATTTGTCCTTGTGTGATTATGGATTTTTTAGGCCATTTGTCTAATTGTATTATTTACTCTCATTTTATATATCAAAATTAAAACCTAATGTAATTAAATGGCTACATAGGAAAATTATTGACACACTGGCTATAGTAAATAGTTATAAATTCTCTCTAATTAATATAATTTTGGTGATATTTTTATCCACACACATTAAGATGCCAGAATAAGTAGTGTTTTTACATAAAAATATCAGAGGAAAAGTAAGTATTAAAACTCTGATGGTAACCCCTTATCCAAGACCACGTCACGTGGTTGTGGGTAATGAAGAGCAACTCTCCTATAAGTGTTAAGCACATGACTCTGACGTGAGTGGTGGCCCTTGGGATCATGCACCTATTTATAATTGTGTATAGATACATACAACCTTCAGGGACAGCGGGGGAGGCCCTAATCTGAATCAGGAATTCTCTATTGGTGTTCATTCCATAAAAAGCTCTTAATGGCAATAGGGTTTTAAATGATAAAGTATTAGATTGAGATTAGAAATATATCTCTCATAACTATGGTTAGTAATATTGCCACCTGGTTATTTAATTCTCACAAGTTATTGAAATAATTTTCTTTATGGAAATTTTATGTAATAAACTGCAATTGTAACACAATAAGGGGGACACAGGCATTAAACAAAATGTAAAAACAGGAATCAAATTTATAATGTTATGAGCATGATATACATATCTCATTGAAATAACAATAGCAAAACTAACAACAATAATACCATGCATAGTAACAATAATACCATACTTTTAGTGGTACTTCTTGTCTACTAGGCAATGTTTTAAGGAATTTACACACACACACACATTTACACACATACACACATATACACATACACACATGCACATACACACACATACTCATTTAATCCTCATAACAACCCCATGGGGATTTTATCTTTCACTAGTCACTTCCCTTCTTTTTCCAACTTACATGGTACAAGAAAAATTCATGAAACTATATTTTAAAGCATCTTCTAAACTCAGTGCAGAGTAGAAGTTAGTAGATTTATCACAATTATTGTGTGTTGTATTTCACAATTTTTTAGATATCTTGTTAAATTTCAGAGATCTATAAATAAACCACAAGAAGACTGAAATCACTCAAATAGCACACATATACAGCGGAAGCCATTTCAACTTATTTGCCAATTTTTCTTAAATGATTGAAAAAAGTAAAAAATGGCCAATGGAAGCTGAAGAAATCCATATTTATTGATTGACTCTATAATGATAATATGCTCATTGGTAAACTAAGTCTCCCTATATAGGTGTAGTTTCTTAGTAATTATACGACCTATATGATTAATATTACTTCAAAATAAATTCCGAGATAATTGAATATTGGTATTGAATAAAAGTTGTTTGCATTCAGGTAGAAATGCGCTTTGGCATTTATTATGATTTTCTCCTCCAATTAGACTAGTCAAATACAAAGACTCAAAGGGAAATTTTATGTTGTTAGATTGTTAGAAATTAGTGGCTTTTGGTGGAAAATTCCTGTTTCTTCAGCACTTCTATGTATTTTTATAGGACATTATTATACCCCTAAACTCATTGCTACTCAGTGGAGTACAGTACCTGCCACAAATCTGAAATGTCCAAGTATAGCTCTGATAACAAAATCAATTCTTCTCCTTGTATTTCTTACCAAGTCGTTTCTTTCACACACCCCCTTTCCAATTTCCTTTCTGATTTCATTTTTTTTTTACCTGATTTTCAAAGTCCTTTTGATAATCAAATCGCTAAACATCATTCACTCATTGCACTTCTGGGGGTCAGATCTGTCACTGGCTTATATACTTTTTTGCCCAGCACTGATTTTGATTCATGCCTTAGAATGTCAGAGCCTAAAAGGACAATTCCACTTTCACTTTTCAGAGCCAGTTTCAATATCAACTTTAATTGAGTAGATAGTATTTAATACAGTTCTCTTCCAGCAGGCAATAATCTTTTACCCCAAGGTTCTCTGTCTTATATTAAACAGAAGAATGCTGACTCAGAGGCTTTTGTTGTGTTGTGTTTTTACTCTTGCTACCACTTTAACTTGGCTTGAGAAAAAGTTTTACAAGTTGAAATCCCATACTGCCTGAAATACAGACTTTTTAAAAAAGCATTATTTAGTGTATTAGAAAGGTAATTGAGTTTAATTTTTAAACTTCTATATCTTTAAAGTCATAGGAATATAAGTGGTATCAGTTATAGTGCAATTGACTGAATGTTTGTTTCTCCCAAATTCATATGTTGAATCGTAATCCCCAGTGTGATGGTATTAGGAGGTGGGGCATTTGGAAGGTGATTTGGCCATGAGAGTGGAGCCCCTGTGAATAGGATTGATGCTCTTATAAAAGAGATCCTAGAGAGCTCCCTTGTCCATTCTGCCCCGTGAGGAGAGGGTGAGATCTCATCAGACACATCTTGATCTAGGATTTCTCAGTCTCCAGAACTGCGAGAAATACATTTCTTTTGTTTATGAGCCACCTAATCTATGGTGTTCTATTCCAGCAGCCTGAACAGACTTATAGAATAAGACATATAGAATAATTTAAAATAAAGTAAAAGGAATATATATTTATAATCTCAGTATTGGCTAGATACTTAGAAATTATTTGATTAGCTATCCATGATCGTATAGTCCAAATTGTATTGCCAAATTTACATATCAAGTAAAAAAATTAAATCTTTTAAAATAAACACATTTCTTAATTGTCATATCAACTCTGCCTTATATATATGAGCCAATATTTGGTGTATGGCAATTTAATTAGCATAATCCCCACTCAGAAATTCTGAAAAATTTATTACTCTAAACTGGCAAAAATTCCTCAGCTTATCTTCAACTTCTCCAAGCCACTCCTCCTCAAGTTTTTGCATGTATTTTCATATGCAATAGTAAACTGAGGCTAATGTTTAAATAGAAAAAATTATTAAAAATAGAGTCAAGATTTTTGGTTTCTAGTTCTGCAAGTAAGGAGCTTGGAAGTCACCACTCTGTCCTAACAGCAAGTAAAAAGCTGAACAGACTGAAAAATCAACAATTCTTCTTGTATCCATAAGAGAGGAAGGACACTGGGCAAATTGCTGCAGCCAAGATCAGTGAGACAGACAGGCAAATACAGGGAATCACAGCTTATTAGAGCAGAGACTCAAGACATCAGCACTGGAGAGGAAAACCTGAACTGTACTGACAAATTGTTGGAGGATCAATGTGAACAAGTCTGAGAGTTAACTACTCCAGGGGTGCTAGCCATAGGTGGATCACCCCAATACTGAGAGAGTCCCTCCAGGAGGCCAACCAGGCTCTCACAGTATCAGAGAAAAACAATCTGGGTTTTGGCGGGGGTTGGGGAAAAACTCTGAAATTTATCAGAGCACCATGTTCTTCATAACAAGTCCTGCCCTCAGAGGAAACTTGTTAACCAGAGCCTAACCTGCTAGTTTATAACTATCCTGGGGGGAAGGGAAATGCCCAACTCCGGCCAGCTCTAGCCTTCCATATAAGAGAAGAGATAAACTCACCTCCAGCCCACTTTGTCTCACCAGAGGGAGGAGAACAAAATCAAAACAAAACTGAGAAACACCTGAAGTGCACAGGGCAGAGGCACAGGCTTACTGAAAGGCCGAGACCTAATCATAGGACTGCAGAACACTTTCCTCCACCACATTACTGAAGGCCTATTTACAGTAGTTCCTTTTAACCAGTACATTATGGCTGTCCATCAAACAAAAAAAAAAAACAACTTGCAAAACATACCAAAAGGCAAAAAAACACAATTTGAAGAAACTAAGCAAGCAT
The DNA here is from genome assembly GCF_949987535.1 of Balaenoptera acutorostrata. NCBI lineage: Eukaryota > Metazoa > Chordata > Mammalia > Artiodactyla > Balaenopteridae > Balaenoptera > Balaenoptera acutorostrata. Next base: position 10,293,295 of record NC_080076.1, read on the forward strand.
CAGAACCAGATATATCAGGGATGTTAGAATAATCAGACCAGGAATTTAAAACAACTATGATTAATATGCTAAGGGTTCTAAAGGATAAAATAGACAACATACAAAAGCAAAGGGGCATTGTAAGTGGAGGCGTGGAAATCCTAAGAAAGAACCAAAAAAAAAAAAAAATGCTGAAGATCAAAAACATTTTAACAGAAATGAAGGATGCTTTGATGGGCTTATTAGTAGACTGGACACAGTTGAGGAAAAAATCTTTGAGCTAGAAAATATATCAATAGATTCCTCAAAAACTGCAAAGCAAAGAAAACAAAGATTGTTTAAAAAACTCAGAAAATCCAAGGACTTTGGGACAATTAGAAAAGGTGTAACATGTAATGGGAGTGCCAGAGGAAGAAGAAAGAGAGAAGGAAGAGAAGAAATATTTGAAACGATAATGACTGAGAATTTCTCCAAATTGATTTCAGACACCAAACCACAGATAAACAAAATTCAGAGAACACCAAATGGGATAAATGACAACTAAAACTACACAAAGTCATATCATTTTCAAACTACACAAAATAAAAGGTAAAGGTAAAAAGCAACTTACCTGTAGAAGAACAGAGAAGAACGATGTTCAACTTCTCCTCAGAAACCATACAAGCCAGAAGAGAATGGATGAAATACTTAAACTGTTGAGAGAAAAGAAACAGCAACTTAGAATGCAGTACCCTTCAAATTAACCTTCAAAAGTCAAGGAGAAATAAAGACTTTCTCAGACAAACAAAAATTGAGGGGATTTGTTGTCTGTAGACCTGCCTTGCAAAATATGTTAAAATAAGCTATTAGAGAGAAAGAAAATAGCACAGGTAAAAAACTTAGATTTACATAAGGTAACAAAGAGTATCAAAAAAGGAATAAGTGAAGGTAAAATAAAAACTTTTAAATTTTTTTCTATTCTTTATTGATCTAACAGATACTGGTGTCTAAAATAATGTCAATAATATACTTGATTATGTATACTTATGTACTTATTATATATGTGTGTATATATATCTATATATATGCTTATACATATATATGCTTATATAATTGAAATGAATAACAGCAATGATACAAGGGGCAGGAGGAAGAAAAGGATTGGAATTATTTTGTTATTAAAAGGTACTTACACTACCCATGAAGTGGTATAGTGCTATATGAAAGTGGACTTATATTAGCTGGAAATGTATATTGCAAGTTCTAGGACAACCACTTAAAAGAGTAAAAAACAAAAGTAAAACTAATATTATAAGAAATGAGAATAAATGGAACTATATATAAATTAAAACCACAAAAAGCAGAAAAAGAGTAGAAGACAAACATGGTAACATTGAACTAGGGCAACAAATAGAAAACAGTAACAAATATGATAGATATTAATCCAACCGTATCAGTAATCACTTTTGAATGTCAGTGGTCTAAGTGCACCAATTAAAACACAGAGATTGTCAGAATAGATCAAAAAAAAAAAAAAAAAAAGGGAACAAACTACATGTTGTCTATAAGAAATTCACTTTAAATATAAAGGTACATAAATTAGCACAGGGAACTCTACTCAATACTCTGTAATAACCTATATGGGAAAAGAATCTAAAAAAGAGTAGATATGTGTATATGTATGACTGATTCACTTTGCTGTACACTTGAAAATAACATGGCATTGTAAATCAACTATACCCCAATAAAAATTTTAAAAAAAGAAACAAACAAAATAAAGGTACATATTAAAAGTAAATGGTTGGAGGGGGGTGGGAGGGGATATATGTATACATATAGCTGATTCACTTCGTTGTACAGCAGAAACTAACACAACATTGTAAAGCAACTATATCCCAATAAAAACAAAACAAAACAAAACAAAAAAAGTAAATGGATGGAGAAAAAAGATATATGATTCTAACCTAATCAAAAAAGCAGGAGTAGCTATATTAATTTCAGACAGAGCAGACTTCAAAGCAAGGAAAGTTATCATTAAACAATGATAAAGGACCAATTCTCTAAGATACATAACAATCCTTAATATGTATGAATCTAACAACAGAGCATCCAACTAAATGAACCAAAAACTAATAGAATTGCATAGAGAAGAAAATGAATCCACTTGCATATTTGGAGACTATCACCCCTCTATCAGGCATGGATAGATCCAGCAGGCAGAAAATCAGTGAGGACATAGTTGAACTTAATTACACCATCAATCAACTGGATATAACTAATGTCTATAGACCACTTCGTCCAACAACAGCAGAATATAATTCTTCTCATGCCCACATGGAACATTCACCAAGACAGACCAATTTCTGGCCACATAAAACAAACAGACAGACCAATTTCTGGCCACATAAAACAAACCTTAACAAATTTAATATGATTGAATTATACAATACCGATCTTAGACAACAATGGAATTATACTAGGAATCAATAATAAAAAGATAACTGGAAAATCCCCAAATATACAGAAATTAAACAAAACACTTTTAAATAGAACACAACTCAATAGCTACACATTTGATAATTTAGATAAAATGGACCAATTCCTTGAAAGACACCATCTCTCAAAACCTCACAAGAAGAAATTCACAATATGAATAGGCCTATATCTATAGAATAAATTGAATCAATAATTAATAACCTTCTTAAAAAGAAAACACCAGGCTAGATCAGGTCACTGGCGAATTCTACCAAACTTTCAAGGAAGAAATTATACCAATTTTCCACAATCTCTTTCAGGGAATAGAAACAGAGGGAATACTTCATAACCCATACTATGAGACCAGCATTACCGTAATGTGAAAACCAGGCAAAGACAGTACAAGAAAAGGAAACTACAGACCAATATATTTCACAAACACAGATGCAAAAATTCTTCTTCAACAAAATAACACCTTATGGAAAAACCTGAACGAACCTTTTGGTCAACCCAATATTAGCAAATTGAGCCCAACAATGTATAAAAAGAGTTATGCACCATAACCAAGTGAGAATTTTTGCAGGTCTGCAAGGCTTGTTCAAGATTTAAGAATCAATTTATGTAACATATCATACCCACAGGAGAAAAATCATATGATCATATTAAGAGATGAAAAAAAAAAAAAAGGATTTAACAAAATCCAAAGCGCATTCATGATAAAAACTCTTAGCAAACTAGAAATAGAGGGAAAATTCCTCAGCTTGATGAAGGATATCTACAAAAACCCTACAACTAACATCATACTTAATGGTGAAAAACTCAAAGTTTTCCCACTAAGATCAGGTAGAAGGCAAGTATGGCCCCTCTCAACACTACTTTTCAACATCATACTAAAAGTTCTATCTAATGCAAGAAAACAAGAAAATAAAATTAAAGGTATATAGATTAGGAAAGAAGAAATAAAACTTGTTTGATTTGAAATTGGCATGATTGTCTGTGTAGAAAAATTCTAAAGAATTGACTAAAACCTCCGAGAACTAGTTAGTGATTATAGCAAGTTTGCAGGATTATAAGGTTATTACACCAGCAATGAAAAATTGAATTTGATGTTGAAAACACAATACTATTTATATTAGTATCCAATAAAATAAAATACTTAAGTATAAATTTAACAAAACACATATAAGATCTATATGAGGAAAACTACAAAACTCTGAGGAATGAAATACAAGAAGAACTAAATAAATGGAGAGATAGCTCATGTAAATGGATAGGAAACTCAATGTCAAGATGTCAGTTGTTCAACAACAAAAACAAACAAACAAACAAAAAGATGTCAGTTGTTGCCAACTTAATCTATAGATTTAATGCAAACTCAACCAAAATCACAAGTTATTTTGCGAATATCAACAATCTGTTATAAAGTTTATATGGAGAGGAAGAAGACCCAGAATAGCCAACACAATATTGAAGAAGAACAAAGTTAGAGGGCTGATGCTACCCAATTTCAAGACTAAGTATGAAGCTACAGTAATCAAGACAGTGTGGTACTGGTAAAAGAATAGACAAATATATCAGAACAGAATAGAGAGCCCAGAAAGAGAGCCACATAAATATAGCCAACTGATCTTTGACAAAGGGACAAAGGCAATACAACAGAGAAAAGATAGTCTCTTCAACAAATGATGCTGGAACAACTGAACAGTCTTATGCAAAAAAAAAAAAAAAAAAAAATGAATCTAGACACAGATCTTACACCCTTCACAAAAATTAAGTCAAAATGAATTCCAAACCTAAATGTAAAAAACACAAAATATAAAACTCCTAAAACATATCAGTGGAGAAATCCTATATGACTTGGGTACAGTGATGACTTTTTAGGTACAACACCAAAGACACAATTTATAAAGAAATAATTGATAAGAATAAAAAACTGCTCTGCAAAAGACAGTGCCCAGAGATTTAGAAGACGAGTCACAGACTGGGAGAAAATATGTGCAAAAAACACATCTAATAAAGGACTGCTATCCAATATACGTAAAGAGCCCTTAAAAGTCAACAATAAGAAAACAAGAAACCCAATTAAAAAATGGGTCAAAGACCTTAATATAAACCTTACCAAAGAGGATATATAGATGGCAAATAAGCATACGAAAAGATGCTCCGTATGATATGTCATCAAATAAATAAGAATTAAAACAAGATACCAGTATGCACCTGTTAGTATGGCCCAAATCCAGAACATTTACATCACCAAACGCTGGAGAGAATGTGAAGCAGCAGGAACACTTATTCATTATTATGTGGCATTATTTGCATACTTCACCAGCTAATAATAAATTTTCAGAAATACTATACATCAGGCCATGGCTTGCATTGCCAAAGGTTAGCAGCAACTGAATTCAAATGGTAAAATGATTTAAAATATGCACATTTCTCTAACAATAAGCTATAGTCTATAAAGAGAAAAATCATTAATCTTCTGAAAAGTTAAAGGTGACTTCTAAGTATTTAAAGTCATCAATAATACATTTAAGGATCTATTATAGCATTGTGAGTTAAAACAAGGTTTAACACACATGACAGCAATAAATTGCCACTTTATTACAAGGAAAATAATGATTATATTCTTGAGGAAAAATTTAAAAGCATATTTCATAGTAGATGTGCTAATATATTTCCAATTATATGTTTTAATTATCAGTGGGGTTTCAATATAATAAAGAAGCTTGCAAGTTTGAAAGATAAGTCCTGTTTATTTTATTTAAACTTCACATACTGAAAAGGAAACTACTAGAGACTCCCCAAGGAAAACATAATTACGTTGATAAACAAGCTTTATTGAAAATATTTGGAGGCATTTTTCTTCAGGGCACATTGCATTTGAGGTGCAATTTAATGGAAATAAATAAAGCTCTGTTTGAGGCACCTAACCTGATCCACTGACTCATTTTTGTCCATGGCCACATCTAACAGAATGTAAAACAGAATCAATTTGTCTATCTGTAAAATTAGTTGAAAAATATCACTAATTATTATCTCAAAACTGTCACAAAGTAAGCTTTTTAGAATTTCCTCCAAACTTGCTTCTCTCCTTGTCCTATTCCTCCGTAACTACCAACTAAATTTTTTCCCTGTACTGACCAAAACCCTTGGAGTTATCCTTTTCAAATATCTTTGTCTCTCATACTCTACAAACTACCTGTCATCAGTCCCTGATGGCTATACCTTCAAAGGATATACAGAATTTTACCCATTTATACCACCTCCACTGCTACTTCCTCTGGTGCAAGCCACCACCATCTTTGGCCTGGTTTATTGCAACCACTTACTGCATTAACGTGAAGATACAAAAGTGGAAATCACATAAGGTATTTCAAGCATAGAGTATTTCCTACACACAAGCTGGGAGGTCAAAGGACAAAAACAGGAAACTGAGGTAATTCAGACTTTAATAACTGCAGAGCTCAGTAGCGCTCCTAAGGCTGGGGAAACAAAAGGGAAGATATGGTATTATTAAATATTAATCATTTGGAATAAAGGTCCCTATGAGGCTGGGAGTTAGAAATTTTAAGATATGACCACATTGCTGCTTGTACATCCTCTGAGGAAGAGTCATGGACAGCAGGTGTTCGAGAAACGCTAACAGGTTCCCATAGTGCACAGTTGGTGCCTTCTGAGTGAGGCTGGCACCTGTCGTGGGGATCAGCAAGGCGAGTGCTGCTGGGAGTGCCAAAGGCAACTGTCTGATTATCTGCATAAATATAGATCAAAGCCAAAAGATGGATGCCAGGCATCTCTTGGCACTTTCTGCCTTCCAATCTACTAAATAGCCTTGCATGGCATACCTAAATAGGAGCAGGATGAGAAAAGTTGATAGAAGACTCAGGTTGCCGGATTTAGAAAATAAAAATAAAAACAATTAGCTTAATGTGAATTTAACAAAAAAAGTATTTTAGTGTAACTGGACACACTTTTACTGCTCAACTCCCAGCACTTAAAATAATATAGGAAATTAATAACTAAAAAATAAATTTAGTGAATAAATAAGGTTATACAGTGGCAAGATTGCTGAAATCTATAACTTTTATGCTTATTAACTATTTGATATTCACTGTAGAAGGATAATATGTTAATATAAAAGTGACACTCCTCCCTATAATATTAGTCTACACCTACTGATAACACAAACAATTCTCCTTAGTATAGCTAATTGCATATGTCTTAACTGATATATTATGAAATATATATCAAACATATATCATCCATATATGAAATATGGAAGACCGTATTTTACATATTAATGCGGTTATCAATCACAATGGTACAACATCAATAATACTATGTGTTCAATCACAAGTAGACGGTTCTAAACAGAAATGTTAACATACTAAAGACCAGTGATTACTGATAGACCAAAATACAATCTTCAAGAAAGTAAAATCTATAGTTGGAAGTATGCCCTTTTCCTCTACATCTTAAGAATCCAAAGAATTTTTAGTTCCGGCGTCAAATCGTAAGCAAGCTAAGAGAAGATTGCTTTCGCAAAGCAAAGAGTCTTCCAGTGGGTAGGAGGTGAGAAGATCATTGCAATCAGAGCTAATATCTCCAGGAAAGAGATTAATATGGAGCTAGATGGCATTCTCTTAACTACTCCTAAGATTCAATCCTGTAATGGATCTCTGAGAAATTTTGAGAATCTATTCATCCTTGGGTGAATATGAAAGTATAATGTTTTTAAAGAAATTGTGAAAAATTTTTTTCATTTCAGCTTTATTGAAGTGTAACTGACAAATAAAACTGTAAGATACTTAAAGTGTACATCGTGATGATTTGATATATGTATACACTGTGAAAGGATTCTCCTCATCTAGTTAACTAATACATCACTTCACATATTCATCTTTGTTTTGATGATAAATTTAAGTTCTACTCTCCTAGAAAGTTTCAATTATACAATACAGTGTTATCAACTATAGTCACCTTGTTTTATATGAGATCCTAAGAACTAATCCATCTTATAGCTGAAAGTTTGTACCACTTTACCAATCTCTCCATGTTTCCCTACTCCCCAATCCCCGGCAACCCCTTTTTACTCTCTGTTTTTGAGACTGACTTTTTTTTTATTCTTTCAGTTACCACATATAAATGGTACCATGAGCCATTTATCTTTCTCTGTCTGGCTTATTTCACTTAGCAGAATGTTCTCAAGGTGCATACATGTTTTCATAAATGGCAGGATTTTCTTTAACATGTTGGGGCATCTTGTACATAGAATAAGAGATGAAAATTTTTCTAATCCTCACATTTTCCTAAATACGGCACACAATTGTTTAGATGGTCTGTTCTGTAGAAATTATTTATTTTTATATATTTTCATCGATTATCTCTTCTCTCTTCTTCATTTACACACTGTTAACCCTAGTTCTGTATTCTTAAACACAATTTTAAATCAGCCATAAGTTGGTGGTTTAACCTTGGATGCATAAAAATATAAATGTAGAAATAAATAAGAATCATACCTACCATTTTTTATATGATTGGTCAACATTGAACAGGATATATTTTATTCCATTAATCATTATTAGTTGTCATTCTGAGAGTGGCTTTTCATAGAATAAGCATATGGCAAGTATTTTTTGATGAATTAAAATAGGATACAATTCTTGGCAAGATTTTCACAGAAATACTTGGTGACTACAAAAGATTGCTACTTAAATCAACAGAACAGAGACACTGGTCAGTTAGAAGATATACAATTAGAAGGGAAGGTTTGGGTTGCCTGAGGCATATTTAATAATAAATTAAACTGTTGGTAAAATATATGGAATAACTCCAACTGGGGATAATTTTTTCCTCTATGATCTATTGAAAATTATGATGTGGAAGCATATTATCCAAGACAGTGAATATTCAAATATTTTCTTTAGAAAGCACACATTTTTCCCATGCACTTTCTAAAGGGGATAAGAATAGTACTATTTTCATCACGTTTTCTTGTTATTACAAACTTCAGAGGAAAGAACATACAGAACAAAACTAGAAAAGGCTTTGATTTCACAATCCTTCTTTGGAAGGCACTCCATTTCAACAGAGAAAAGGTAGGCACTTGCTTTTATCTTTACACTGTAATAGAAAATGTTAGTACACCAAAGCAACAGTGTATTAGCAAAAGTATCCTTCTGCAGAGGATACTTTTAGACACTTCTAAAAGTGAAAAGCACTTTGCACCTGTGGAGACAAAAGCAGTACTTTTCGTTGTGTAAAATATCATAATGTATAATGATAATAGTGATGTTTCTAAGAGTGAACTACTGTATTATTTCAATAGTGTATGATGTATTAAGTTCTAGTTTGATAAATTGTACTCCTTGTCCAGTTTTATGAAATACTGAATACATTAGAAATGAAAGAAAGGACTGCTGAGTTACTGATAATGTGAATTAAAACAGGACTTCAGGCGGCATTGCATGAATCTAAAATTTTTATTATTTTCTGCCTTTCCACAGAACAGTTCTCATGGAAGGTTAATCCTTAGTTTGAAAGGCTGTGGTGTGATATTTCAGTATACTCATGTCTTAGTAAAAAGTTCAATCATAATCACTTTTACTGTGTCATTTTAATATCTATTCCTTCATGTAAAACTTAGGTTTAAATCTTCAAATTTTGAATAAGTCCTGAGCATTATGCATACATCATGCTAACTAACATTACTATATTTTACCTAGATTTATCAAAACAGGATTCTGACTGATATATCAATGTTAAATCATTCAATTTAGTGACTCTTTTTATTATAATATTATTTTTGCTTATATTGTCAGTGTAGCTGGGCACAAACCAAAATAACAAGAATATATTTTTGTATCTAGTTATTCTTCCTCTGGAATAAAATTCGCAGTTTCAAATAACAAAATTATTGGCCTTATGGCATTTGTATCACAGAGGACATACTTCAACTTGATAAACATACTGATAGTTGCATGATTTAAAACACAATAATACAAAAAACTAGGACTTGGTGAATTATACATGTTTTTGATGAAACAAATGATATTACTATAGTTATCACAATATAACCCTCACTGTAATGTATTTGTTTGCTTATGTTATATTCACAACTACACAAATATGAAATTAACTATATAGAGTTATGGGGATTCAAAGATGCAAGCTGAATATCTAATATTTTATATGATATTTTAATGGAACATATTTAAAATGTGTAAGCACTTGTAATTTTTGGAAGGTAATTTACAAAATCAAATTCAGATAAGTTTATTTTCCCAGCTTAGATTTCTATAAATTAGTAAAATTTGTTTCTGTATAATGAAATAAAGTCACAGGACAACTATGTACCTTTAGATTTGTTGAAGACATTTGTAGTAAAATCCTCAACTTTCCTTTATCAATACTATTTATATTATTGGGCAAAGGAGAATAAGGACCCAGACTTTTGAAAGAATCTACTGAAAAAGGTGGTTTGAATAGATACCTATCCAGGGACAAATTAACCCTTCATATAAGCCATATCACTTAGACTGATTAATATTTAATAAGTTGCAAATATGCTCTTTTTACGTTGCTATGGCTATGTACAGTTTATCACTATAGAGCCATATTTTAATAAAAAATTTTGCATATACGCTAAAAATGCTGAAATGAAGAAGGTGGAAAGAGTAAGGAAACTTGATATGGGTGTTAATTATGACAATGTTATAGCTCCCTAGTTAAATCTTTTCTTAAGAAATTTTATCAACAAGTCCAAGTAGAACCATTACCAGATATCTATTTTTTTTAAGGCAGGTGGGAGAATTACGTTTAATAACATGAAGCAATTAATTATATCTTACTTATATAAAGAGGATATTTTTTTGCTGGATACCAATTTTCTTCCAGGTTTGGGGTCAGTAAAATACATTTAATATCATCTTGTTAATACTGAATTTAACAATTCTCAGACACATCTAGATTCTTACTGCAATGCAAAGACAAAAGTAAAATAAAATCTTTTAGAAAAATTGTACCAAATGCTGCTGCTCTATCACTTATCAAAGTGGCTTTAGTAGATTTTGTTCTCATTTTTAGGATATAACTATGGAATTTGTAAAATAAGACATTTATTAAAATTGTAGATGTAATAGTCTTTGAATCCCAATAAAAAATATTTTACAAAAATATAATTGATATCTTGAAATCACTTTTGTATGAGTTACCAAGTGGATAAATACAATTTAAAAGATAATAGATATTACTGAACCATCCACATTTGTCTGCTTTTATTTATTAGAAAAATTAATGGATTCTTCCTATTGGCTCAGACTTTTCAAACTGTCTGTAAATTTTAAGTATCACTGATGTCAATGGATAGCTATTAAACTTATCTTTGAGTGTCTGGTGTAAGAGAAAACATAATTTTCAAGTCAATAATATCATATTATGGAAAACAATGATGTGCACTTCACTTTCAGGAGAAAAATTCCCCAGTGAAGCAAACTACAAAAAAAAGAATACAAAACACTCGTATCAAAGAACAGATGAAATTTCATGTAAATTGGTTTTCTTTTCTCTGACTGATATTAAGCATTTTCTATTCACCTTGAAAGCAGATTTCACGAAGTGATTGTGGATATCTAAATGTGTGTTAATATAACACTCAATAAATGATTAACTGTTGTAGGGTCAAACTAATAAATCAGTATTTTGACCCACTTCTGTTAACAAAGCTTTTTTTTTTTTCTGACTCACTATTGTTTAGACTATGATTTCAAACATACACGATATTTTAATTCTCCCCCACCTTAGAAATTTTTCTTTTAAATTTTTGGTCAGTTTCTTTTTTTCTAGGACATTGTCGAGCACATTAATAAAAGCTTTTTATTGACTTAACAAGTAAAGGCTTTTGGTTTGTTTATTACAAATCCTAGTTCATTTCAATTTTTAGTAGGACAAAATGCTTAAAAAACGTGGGAACTTTCTAATATATTATACTTTGATTTTCAATTTTTAACATGGCTAAATCTGTAACATGATTCAGAAAATTAAGTATATTTCATGTAGATGCTCGTAATGTTCCTATAATATCAAAGCAATTATTAGAAAATTATATAGCATAAGCAGTAATAGCATAGCATAAACATCTGGATATGTTTTCAAATTAGCTTTACTCAAAGATAATCAAATGTTTATCAAACATATAACAAAATATCCCTTCACGGTGACCTACATAAATGGGATACTTAGCCAACATCATTTGGATTAAGTGCAGTAACAAGAGATTCCATTTTATTACATGACTTGTAAAAATTGATTTTTATTTTTTACACAACTATTTTTAGACACACACTGGTTATTTAAAAGGAAAGGTAAAGGAAAAAGTAAGGAGAAAGGAGGAGAAGATAGGAAGAAGATAATCCAAAGGAATTATCTTAGTTTGGGAATTTAGAAATTAACTTTAACTTGACATAGCCTTCCAAAAGATAATTTTCACTTCAAAGTATAAGTTTCTTTTAGAAATGGTAAATCCCATTCAGGAAAAGTTATATTCTAAATCTGAGGTACTAGAAGTTAACAATCACAACTCTCTGTCTATCTCTCTGTCTGTCTCTGTCTCTGTCTCTCTCTCTATATATATTTAAATATATATATATATATTTTTTTTTTTTTTTGGTTGCCGTACTTAAAAAAACAAAAGACAACAAAATCAAAACCAAAAATAGCAAAAACCTATCTTCTGTGGTTAATCTCATGTCCATTAAAGTTTTACCTGGAAGCAAGTGCTAAAATTATTACTTAAGTGTTATATCAGGAATAAATCAGCAAGCATAATCACAAAGCCTTCAAGGAAATCGGAGTTATATAGAAAATTACAGTTTTGGAAGGAGAAGAATATAAGAATACAGAGTGCTTCTGTGGAGCAGAGCCTGGCAGAGTTGGATATTAGCAAAATGAGGCATTATGAAAGCTGAAAGTGGAGGAAAGTTGCTTATATTTGGAGTAAGCAGAGAAGTATATTTACACGAGAAAATGAAGAAAAGAAGAGCCCTCACATATAATTATCTTTAAAAAAACAACAGAAACAAAGGTAACCTAATTTTTTAAAGTTCTCCCAGGACTATTTTGTAGAATATTACAAGAATTCACCTTAGACTTTGCCTTTGATGAATATTTTACCAACTCAACACACTTAAATTTCTCACTGGGTGTCTCAATATACATGAGTCATAGATTTGGCAAAGATATTGTTTCAAAAGAACTAAACATCTCAATCTATTAGTCAAATCACTTTTTTTCCAGTAATTCAGGCTTTTTTCTTAAAACTATTTCATCTCTTCTTTTTTCTCCTTTTATCCTTGTACACAGTTAAATCTAGATCATGTTTTTGTCCTCAAATTTATGATGTATATCACATTTGCCCTTTTATACAGGCATCTGCTGGCTTATTTTCTTTGCATACAGTAGTTGCTCAATAACAATTTCATCCATTCAGTGAACATTTTGAGTAACTATGATGGGCTACGCAAGGTACTACTTACTGATACTACCACAATGAACACAGTCCAAGAGCTATGCAGCCGATATAATGTTGGGTCAAGAACTTTAAATTAGTGATGTGAGTTTTTCAGGGTTTTTTGCCATTACTATTTTCAGATGGTTCATTGCAATAGTTTCCTCATACATATTCCACCTAATTGATATCATATGTTTTGTTACAATTAACATTATGTTACGAAATACATTTTGTTTACTTTTGCACAAATTATCCAATCACTTTTTAGCCCTATCATTCTTTATAGGTCTACAGAAACTATATTCTACTCATTGTATTATGAGAACCTTTATTTTCTGTCTTCCTTAATTTCATCAGGTTGTTTCCTGAATATTCAATAACTCTTTATCATAAAACACAGTAAATTGTAAAAATGAAAATACTTTAAAAATATCCAGTATGAGAGGCTCCAGACTATGAGCTTTTTCACTTTATTTTTTTATTGTTTATTTTTTATTTCTTTTATTTTTATAGTTTTCAACTATAATCTCTTCAAATATTTTCTCAGTCCCTTTTTTTTTCTCTTCCTCTGGACCCCTATAATTCGAATGTTGGTGCGTTTAATATTGTCCCAGAGTTCTCTGAGATTATCCTCAATTCTTTTCATTCTTTTTTCTTTATTCTGCTCTGTGGTAGTTATTTCCACTATTTTATCTTCCAGGTCCCTTATCCATTCTTGTGCCTCAGTTATTCTGCTATTGATTCTTTGTAGAGAATTTTTAATTTCATTCATTCTGTTGTTCATCATAGTTTCTTTGCTCTTTAGTTCTTCTAGGTCCTTGTTAAATGTTTCTTGTATTTTCTCCATTCTATTTCCAAGATTTTGGATCATCATTACTATCATTACTCTGAATTCTTTTTCAGGTAGACTGCCTATTTCCTCTTCATTTGTTTGGTCTGGTGGGTTTTTACCTCGCTCCTTCATCTGCGGTGTATTTCTCTGTCTTCTCCTTTTGCTTAACTTACTGTATTTGGCATCTCCTTTTCGCAGGCTGCTGGTTTATAGTTCCCGTTGTTTTTGGTGTCTGCCCGCAGTGGCTAAGGTTGGTTCAGTGCCTTGTGTAGGCTTCCTGGTGGAGGGGACTGGTGCCTGTGTTCTGGTGGATGAGGCTGGATCTTGTCTTTCTGGTGGGCCGGACCACATCCAGTGGTGTGTTTTGGGGTGTCTGTGACCTTATTATGATTTTAGGCAGCCTCTCTGCTAATGGGTGGGATTGTGTTCCTGTCTTGCTAGTTGTTTGGCATAGGGTGTCCAGCACTGTAGCTTGCTGGTCGTTGAGTAGAGTTGGGTCTTAGCATTGAGATAGAGATCTCTGGAAGAGCTTTCACCGTTTGATATTACATGGAGCTGGGAGGTCTCTGGTGGACCAGTGTCCTGAACCCAGCTCTCCCACCTCAGAGGCTCAGGCCTGATCCCCGGCCAAATCTCCAGGACCCTGTCAGCCACACGGCTCAGAAGAAAAGGGAGGAAAAAAAAAAAAAAAAAGAAAGAAAGAAAGAAAAAATAAATAAATAAAATAAAATAAAGTTATTAAAGGAGAAAAAAATTATTAAAAATTAAAAAGTAATAAAAAAAAGAAGGAAAGAAAGAGAGCCACCAAACCAAAAAACAAATCCACCAATGATAACAAGCGCTAAAAACTATACTTAAAAAAAAAAAGAAAAGAAAAAAAAATGGACAGACAGAACCCTAGGACAAATAGTAAAAGCAAAGCTATACAGACAAAATTGCAGAAAGAAGCACACACATACACACTCACAAAAAGAGAAAAAGGAAAAAATATATATATATATATATATATAAAGAGAGCAACCAAATCAATAAACAAATTTACCAATGATAATAAGCTCTAAATACTAAACTAAGATAAACATAAAACCAGAAACAAATTAAATGCAGAAAGCACACCCCAAGTCTACAGTTGCTCCCAAAGTCCACCGCCTCAATTTTGGGATGATTTGTTGTCTATTCAGGTATTCCACAGATGCAGGTACATCAAAGTGATTGTGGAGATTTAATCCGCTGCTTCTGAGGCTGCTGGGAGAGATTTCCCTTTCTCTTCTTTGTTTGCACAGCTCCTGGGGTTCAGCTTTGGATTTGGCCCGGCCTCTGCGTGTAGGTCACCTGAGGGCGTCTGTTCTTCGCTCAGACAGGACGGGGTTAAAGGAGCAGCTGCTTCGGGGGCTCTGGCTCACTCAGGCTGGTGGAGGGAGGGGTACGGATGCGGGGCGAGCCCCCTTCAGGCTGTGTTCACGCAGCCAACCCTAGTCCTCTCCCTGGGATCCGACCTCCAAAGCCCGAGCCTCAGCTCCCAGCCCCCGCCCATCCCAGCAGGTGAGCAGACAAGCCTCTCGGGCTGTTGAGTGCTGGTCCGCTCCGATCCTATCTGGGGGAATCTCTCTGCTTCCCTTTTTTATTTTTAATTTCAATCTTCTTATAATTTTCTCAGATTTTTTTTATTACTAATTTATTCAAGTTATCTATTTAAACTGTCATATTCCACTAAAAGTCATCCTCAGGGTGAAAATACTGTAATCTCACACATATACACACATTAAATTCTTGGTGATCAATAAGACTGGTCAATTTAAATTAAACAAGGTATAATCTACTAATTGTCCATGATTTATAGTGCAAAGGTCTGATATTCTTTAATAACAGTCTTATAACCCTATTGTATTTGACACTGTTTTTATTGTCCTTATAAATTTTCCATAATCATATAATGTAAATCTCTCTATATATATCAATATATATAACAATTCTTATGCACGATGCCTTTTTTAAATGGAAAGCATGAAAAAATTATTTTTGTATTTCTTGGAGTGTTACTCCTTTAAAGATTAGCATCAAATATGATTCCTTCTAAAATGTAAGTGATACCATGGATTATTGGAATCCTTTGAGCTCTCAAAACCTAGTTCAAAAATCATCTTATCTATAAAATATCTGAAGCTATTCCCAGTGAGCAGTAAAATGTCCAACATCTAAAAGGCCATACCTTACTTTATTTAAAATATATTTTTTATGTTATTTGTGTTGTAGCTGACTTCACATTGCCTTAAACTTTAACTCAGGTCTCTTCTCCTCCAAGATACCTTGTGCAGGTTTGGCTGAATGCCTGCGCTCTCTGTTTCTTTAAGCATTTGGAGGATGCTTTATTCAGCTATCTATTTCCCTACATATGAAGGAGTTTGGCACCGTGAAGACAATAAATAAATATTTGCTGGCTGAAGTGATACTTGAATTATATTCTATCTAATTTCTGACTTCCACGTCTGCTTTAGGTTAAGAAGACATCATAAAATTTCTTAATTTGCCTTATGTTTTCAGTCATAATAGTAATATGTACAGTACAGAGTATTATATAGTTGTTTAATTTTTTACACTAGACTGTCAACTACATAAGGATAGAGACCATTTCTTCTCTTAAAGTGCCTGACACATATTGGTACCAAATAAGCATTTCTTGAATGAAGTTAAGTACTTATTAATGAGATGACTGAACTCTGTGTCTCATAATGGACTACAGGCGCTTTCACAGCAATGCTGCTCAGATCGGTGCTTCCCACACAAAATACCAGAACAACAACTACCTGTTGAAATAAGACATTAATTCTGTGATTATATGTAGCCATGAGCAACATATGGATGTGAAGCAACATCCAAAAATCAGGATTTGGGGGCAGAAGGCAGAAAATGAAAGTTTAAGGGAACTCAATGTCTGGACAAAGGGTGGTACAGATTTCCACTTAAGAGAAAAAAAATGAAGCAAGATGAAGAATCCTGAAATAAAACAAGTAAACAAAAAATGAAAATGTTATGTCTTATGTACCTCTGACTTTTTTTTTTTTTTTTTTTTTTTATGGCTGTGTTGGGTCTTCGTTTCTGTGCGAGGGCCTTCTTCTAGTTGTGGCAAGTGGGGGCCACTCTTCATCACGGTGCGCAGGCCTCTCACTATCGCGGCCTCTCTTGTTGCGGAGCACAGGCTCCAGACGCGCAGGCTCAGTAATTGTGGCTCACGGGCCCAGTTGCTCCGCGGCATGTGGGATCCTCCCAGACCAGGGCTCGAACCCGTGTCCCCTGCATTGGCAGGCAGATTCTCAACCACTGCGCCACCAGGGAAGCCCTGACTTCTTTTTAAATAGCATTATGTATAATGCACACAAAATTTATACAGGTTATTTATTAGTTTACTCATAAAAGGAGAATATATTTAATATCCTTAAACTCATTTGTCTTCCTTGGTATTTTTCACAAAATAAAAGCTCAAACCCATTTGTTTTGAAAACAGAGTAGGACTGAAGTCAGTTTAGACATTTAGCATCACTAAGCCAGCAACAGACAACCATCCACATGCCTCAGGATATGTAAGCACCTGCCTGCTTGAATATGTTGCCAGTATTGGACACTGACTACAAACAACTGGTGGGAGGTTTTTGTAAAACATCAACCGTACATTTGATAATGTTCTTTCTTGTTATGTCTAAAAAAGGTCTGCTTCTACTCATAGCGATATCCTAGTGTATTTCCAAGTCTCATAAAACAGCAAGATGAAATAGGACAGTGGCATCTTTATAATGGTTAGAGGAAGACAATTCATGGTGAGTGTATTTGAAAATTTGAGGGAATCAAGGCTGTCTTTTTAAAATAACCCTGTTTCTGGCAGCAAATCAATAAAAGTGACATTTTTTGTGCCCAGTGTTGTGGCTTCTTGACCTTTAAATTCCAACGTTAGAAATGTGTATCAATAAATCTTAGTAATGTCCTCAATTAAAATCACTACGTCCTTATTATACTGACAAGAGAACTACCATAAACAGTTTGCCATAAAAGCAGTCTGAATGAATGGAAACATTCTGCTTTATGCTTAATGTGATCATTTGTGCCAGAAGTTATTGAAAGTCAAGTTAACTGCTCAAATCAAGTTAGAAAACAGATATACTGTACAAAGATGCAAACTTGATGGGATTCCAAAGTATACCTTTGCCAAGATATACAGTGAAATTTTATTTAGTTTTTCACAGAGTTAATAGTAAATAAATATACAATCATCAGGCCAATAATGCACATATTTATGAAATAATAAACTCAAAATTCTTGTTTTACATACTGCTAAGGTGAATCCATTTATTCAACAAACATATAATTAATTCCAACTATTTGACCAGCAACGTACTGATTTGGTAGAGATAAAGATGAATAAACCAGTCTCACTACTTTAATTAAGAAATTCATGGATCCTAAACTATTTTGTCAACTATCATAATACAATATGATAGGCGTTGTATAGATACAGTTTTTAAGTTATGGTGGGATCACAGAGGAAGAAGGGATTTTGTCAATTTGTAGTGGTACAAGGAGGTAGAGGAAATGACTCAGAGAAGACACTGAAAAACAAAAAGTATTTCAAGAGACCCAGGGTAAAGGGAGTATGAAAGGATACACAAGGAGTATGCGGAGGACATGCATATCAGAATATGATACGTTCCTAGGAAACTACAAGTGGTATAGAAGGCTGTGACAAAGTGGCAGGACATTAGGTTGAATGAACCGACTGGTTTTTGATATTGGTCTGCTGGGTAATATCTTATAATATTGATAGATTTTACAGGAAACTATCCACAGAATCTAAAGAGCATGGACTTTGAAGTCACACAGACTAGAAACTCTGCCTAGCATTAAAAGACATATGACCTAGTGGTTAAAATTCAGGGCTTTTGAGCCAAACTTCCTGGGTTCAAATCTGGACTCTACCATTTCCTGGAAGTCTAGGATTGCTTATGTTAGAAATGATACCTGCCTGCTGAACATATAATACTTCTCCTTCCCCATCTAACAAACTGGGATATTAATAAAAGCCTGGTGGATGACTGTTTTATTGTTCCCTATGATTCACTCCCTTTTCTGTGTGAGAAGATAATAATAGAGTCTTATCCACAGTCAGGGAACCTTCAGAGTCAATGGGATGTAAACAAATGTCACTTTTCATCATATCCAAGCAGAAGCTTTAGGAGCCAATGCTTATTTCCAGTTGTCCTATTTCCCTCTACCCTGAGCCTAATAGCTCTTCTTTCTTCTAAAATCTGGAAAAAAGACTTGTAGTTCAAAGATAGAGTCACTGCGATTCCACAACTGACAGGTAACCTGAGGGGAAAAGACTGACCCCAAAAGTCAAGGAAAAGTGAAGCTCTTAATGATATTAGTCAGTCACCTTACATTTTACAAATTTTCATTGACCATAGGTGTTGCCCTTAGATAAACTGGCTTGGAGCCTTATTCGTCATTTTGTTTTCACTTTGGCTATTATACTTATCAGATCTGTTCAAATGCATGTTTCAATTACTCATCTGGTTTTTCCTGGTTAACCTTCCTGTTTCTGCTTTTAGAAATATTAGAAAGACTCTCTGTCTTCCTCCTAATATTTTGGCAAAAAAATAGAGATCTTGGGAAGTGTCTGAGAAATATTATTTATATGATCCCAAGCAAGACCAGTACTGTGCATTAAGTGCAAGATTAATGAGTGGGTAAAATGGTATATTATTGGGAAGTTTGTGACTGCTTCTAGGTCACATAAAATGAATTAATATGTTAATATAAACTATCTCAGAAAGTCAAAGTATAATCACCTGAAAAAAATAAGCAAGAATATAATTACAGCTATTTTAATCATATTATAATATGCACATAAGAAAGCATGCTACATTTTAGTTAAAAAATATAGAGATAAGATTTGCATATTAAAATACTTTATTATGATTATGCAAATCAAATACCATTTAAAACTTCTTCAGCATAATGAAGAGAAAAATGTTGCTTTGCTTTTTAAATATATACTTAAATAATGAAATTCATGTCACATTTTTTTGACTCCACTTCAGATTCTTTGATGTCTAAAATACAGTTCACTTTCTTATGAAAATGAAACGACTTCCTTGCCTGGTATCATGTGCTGAGTATTAAGATGCTTACCCATTCACAAGCAGTTGTGCAAATTCAAATTTGATTCAGGAGAAATACTGCCCAACGGTTTATTTATACATAATGAAATGGATTCTTAATATATAACTACATCTTATACTGCCAATAGGTATCTTCATCAGTAAAGTTTAGTAGCACAATCAAAAGTTCAGTGCTCAGATTACAAAAGACTGTATCTGTACCATCACTGTTGGATTTCAAAGCTATTGGGTTTTCCCCAGAATTCTCTGGCAGGATCCAGAAATTGCAAAGCTGACAGAAGTTTTCGGAAGAGCCATCTTCCAATGTACGGTAATTATATTAGCAAGAGTCTTAACTTTTACTGAAACAAGTTTAAGTAAACTGATGTGATTTAGTGTGAAATAATAATCCATTAAACTCAGGACTTGTTATCAATATTATTTGAGGATATCTCTGTTAAGAAGCTGAAATATGCATTTCCCAAAACACATTTAAAAGTTATCTCTAGTAATATGAAAAATGGGAAACAGATCCTTAAAGTTTTATTCTTTGACTAAAAGGAATGGTGTCAGTTTATTATATCCCATTTTCTTTTTTAAATTTTAAAGGGATTTTATAGTATAATTATATAGCATGCATTGAACATGACAAACTGCTACATGTGCTATGTTTTTCAAACAATACTAAAAAGAACTGAATTGTTTAAGGAATCAGTTTTGTCTTCATGGATTATTAACTCAATTATTGGAAGCACTATACAGTAGGAAATGTATTTAGGAATACTGTAAACCTTTGCCTCTTCACTTTTTTAGGATTATTAGAAATGCAATGCCAACAACTTTGTATATATGTGATACAGAGAGTATTGTTAATAGACAATTATACATTACTTAAATATGAATTATAATAATAATGGTGGCTTCTAGTTTTCTATAACTGAAACTAAAAATTCTCAATTTTTTTAAAATCGATATTAAGCTACCTTGACGGAAAAGATCACCCGTTTATTAACATCCTGATAATATCCAAAACAGCTCCACAAATTGATTTGCTAGCAATGACTTCCCAAAGTAGTCTGATTGAATTGAAAGAGAATTAAAATGAATGAAGGAAGAGGTGAACTATCTGTGTTTAATCTCCAGTTTCATCAGAAATCGATTAACTAGATGACTTTGGGTCCAAAAGAATTAATTATACTCAGTCTCCAGTATAATTAACAACACTATGGCCATCTCCCAAAATATTCATTAAACAGTCAGGAACAATATGAAATTCAAATTAAAATTGAAAAAGAGATTAAATAGAAGTAGTCATCTCTAAAAAGAATCATACTACATCTGAGATGAAATCATTTGAGCAATACAAAATATGGAAATACATTTTGTGTTACATTTAATTATCATTAATTCTAGCACTGCAAGCTGGCAGCTATTTTAGGCTCATTACAAGGACTAAAATGGGCTAGAATGTTAATATGAATCTATCCTCATTGGAATAATGGGAATATGCTTCAAAGTTAAAGAAAGTTTAAAAATAAAGTTCAGGGTTTCAGTAATTCCTTACATTTTCAATTATAAATATGCATTATACATAACCTGCTGATAATACATTGATTACAGTACAGTAACAAAAAGCTCCAGCAACGTTTTCTTATCATAATATTTTTAAAATAAATGTGTATGTTCACTCACTGTGTTTTTCTAAAAACAATTTTTGCTTTTGTGTTTGTGGATTTAAATTAAATCTCATGGTATAAAATCCTTATTGTTTAATGAGTCGAATTTAAAGTATGCATCCAAACTTCTGGAGAAACATTATTGGCTTATTTTGTAAAATTATAGACTATTATAATATTTGGGCCTTGCTATTTATTATTTCCTTATCTGGTTGCAGGCATACTATTTTCTCAGATAAACATCACGACCATAAGGATGACACATGCATATATGAAGTCAAATGTGCATTAAGTGGCAAGATACTTCAATCGTAGCCAGAGCTAGTCAGATAGTATGTAGTTCAAATGTAAAATTTCAACATATGGAAAATATTAGTGTAACATATATTAAAATATGATGTCATGTTTGTCTCTGATACCAGGAATCAGGTTTCAACTGTCCAAGTTGGTAGTACGGAAGTAACTGTTCAGGAAAAATAATCATACATGTTTATAGGAAAATATCTTTCATATATATGAAAAGTATACATGGTGTGATAATTAACAAAACATTTTAAAATATATTGTCGTCTTACTTTTACGAAAACTTAAATCATGCTCTCCTCCAAGGCATAACCAAAGTTAGGTTTTGCAGTTTGAAAGCTGCAGTTTTGAAATGTATGTGTGCGTGTAATTTGTATAAACCTTATGAAATCCTTTTTAAATGTCCATTAACTTCATTTTTATTATTTTTAAAATAAATTTATTTATTTATTTATTTTTGGCTGTGTTGGGTCTTCGTTGCTGTGCGCAGGCTTTCTCTAGTTGCGGTGAGCGGGGGCTACTCTTCACTGCAGTGCACGGGCTTCTCATCATGGTGGCTTCTCTTGTTGTGGAGCACGGGCTCTAAGTGTGTGGGCTTCAGTAGTTGTGGCACGTGGGCTCAGTAGTTGTGGCGCACGGGCTTAGTTGCCCTGCGGCATGTGGGATCTTCCTGGACCAGGGCTCGAACCCGTGTCCCCTGCATTGGCAGGAGGATTCTTAACTACGTCCACCAGGACGTCCCTAACTTCATTTTTAAATCCAATACACGTATGAAAGATTCTCAAATAGATTACTTTTTTTTTTTTTAAGTGAGAACAAAATCTTAAAATGATTATTTTTAAACACTGAGGCAAACTGGATTTTGCCTTAGAAAGGACTGATATAGTGTAATTAGTCCACATAATTGGCAGTATTGTGGCACATATATGCAATGGAATATTACTCAGCCATAAAAAGAAACAAAATGGAGTTATTTGTAGTGAGATGGATGGAGTTAAGAGTCTGTCATACAGAGTGAAGTAAGTCAGAAAGAGAAAAACAAATACAGCATGCTAACACATACATATGGAATCTAAGGGAAAAAAAAAAAAAAAGGTCATGAAGAACCTAGTGGCAAGACGGGAATAAAGACACAGACCTACTAGAGAATGGACTTGAGGATATGGGGAGGGGGAAGGGTAAGATGTGACAAAGTGAGAGAGTGGCATGGACATATATACACTACCAAACGTAAAATAGATAGCTAGTGGGAAGCAACCACATAGCACAGGGAGATCAGCTCTGTGTTTTGTGACCACCTAGAGAGGTGGGATAGGGAGGGTGGGAGGGAGGGAGATGCAAGAGGGAAGAGATATGGGAACATATGTATATGTATAACTGATTTACTTTGTTATAAAACAGAAACTAACACACCATTGTAAAGCAATTATACTCCAATAAAGATGTTAAAAAAAAACACCATAATTAACTTCTTCAAGTAGAAATGTGGGAAGAGTAATGTAAATATAAAAACACTTTGATGGGGCTTCCCTGGTGGTGCAGAGGTTGAGAATCCGCCTGCCAATACACGCGACACGGGTTCGAGCCCTGGTCTGGGAAGATCCCACATACCGCAGAGCAACTGGGCCCGTGAGCCACAATTACTGAGCCTGCGCGTCTGGAGCCTGTGCTCCGCAACAAGAGAGGCCTCAATAGTGAGAGGCCCGCGCACCGCGATGAAGAGTGGCCCCCGCTCGCCGCAACTAGAGGAAGCCCTGGCACAGAAACGAAGACCCAACACAGCCAAAAATAAATAAATAAATAAATAAATTTAAAAAAACAAAAACAAACAAACAAAAAAACCACTTTGGAGAGATTAACCAAGATGGCGGAGTAGAAGGACGTGCTCTCACTCCCTCTTGCGAGAGCACCAGAATCACAACTGGCTGCTGGACAATCATTGACAGGAAGACCCTGGACTTCACCAAGGAGGACACCCCACGTCCAAGGACAGAGGAGAAGCCACAGTGAGACGGTAGGAGGGGCACAATCAGAGTAAAATCAAATCCCATAACTGCTGGGTGGGTGACTCACAGACTGGCGAACACTTATACCACAGAAGTCCACCCACTGGAGTGAAGGTTCTGAGCCCCACCTCAGGCTTCCCAACCTGGGGGTCCGGCAAAGGGAGGAGGAATTCCTAGAGAATCAGACTTTGAAGTCTAGTGGGAATTGATTGCAGGACTGTGACAGGACTGGGGGAAACAGAGACCCCACTCTTGGAGGGCACACACAAAGTAATGTGTGCATCGGGACCCAGGGGAAGGAGCAGTGACCCTGGGGGAGACTGAACCAGACGTACCTGCTGGTGTTGGGGGGTCTCCTGCAGAGGCGAGTGGTGGCTCTGTTTCACCGTGGGGATAAGGACACTGGCAGCAGAGGTCCTGGGAAGTTCTCCTTGGCGTGAGCCCTCCCAGAGTCTGCCATTAACCCCACCAAAGAGCACGGGTAGGCTCCAGTGTTGGGTTGCCTCAGGCAAAACAACCAACAGGGAGGGAACCCAGCCCCACCCATCAACAGTCAAGTGGATTAAGGTTTTACTGGGCTCTGATCGCCACAGCAACAGGGAGGGAACCCAGCCCCACCCATCAACAGTCAAGTGGATTAAGGTTTTACTGAGCTCTGACCGCCACAGCAACAGTCAGCTTTACCCACCACCAGAGCCTCCCATCAAGCCTCTTAGATAGCCTCAACCACCAGAGGGCAGACAACAGAAGCAAGAAAAACTACAATCCTGCAGCCTGTGGACCAAAAACCACAGTTACAGAAAGACAGAGAAGATGAAAAGGCAGAGGGCTATGTACCAGATGAAGGAACAAGAAAAAACCCCAGAAAAACAACTAAATGAAGTGGAGATAGGCAACCTTCCAGAAAAAGAATTCAGAATAATGATAGTGAAGATGATCCAGGACCTCGGAATAAGAATGGAGGCAAAGATTGAGAAGATGCAAGAAATGATTAACAAAGACCTAGAAGAATTAAAGAACAAACAAACAGAGATGACCAATACAATAACTGAAATGAAAACTACACTAGAAGGAATCAATAGCAGAATAACTGAGGCAGAAGAACGGATAAGTGACCTGGAAGACAGAATGGTGGAATTCACTGCTGCGGAACAGACTAAAGAAAAAAGAATAAAAAGAAATGAAGACAGCCTAAGAGACCTCTGGGACAACATTAAACGCAACAACATTCGCATTATAGGGGTCCCAGAAGGAGAAGAGAGAGAGAAAGGACCAGAGAAAATATTTGAAGAGATTATAGTCGAAAACTTCCCTAACATGGGAAAGGAAATAGCCACCCAAGTCCAGGAAGCGCAGAGAGTCCCATACAGAATAAACCCAAGGAGAAACACGCCGAGACACATAGTAATCAAAGTGCCAAAAATTAAAGACAAAGAAAAATTATTGAAAGCAGCAAGGGAAAAACGACAAATAACATACAAGGGAACCCCCATAAGGTTAACAGCTGATTTCTCAGCAGAAACTCTGCAAGCCAGAAGGGAGTGGCATGAAATACTTAAAGTGATGAAAGGGAAGAACCTACAACCAAGATTACTCTACCCAGCAAGGATCTCATTTAGATTTGATGGAGAAATCAAAAGCTTTACAGACAAGCAAAAGCTAAGAGAATTCAGCACCACCAAACCAGCTCTACAACAAATGCTAAAGGAACTTCTCTAAGTGGGAAACACAAGAGAAGAAAAGGACCTACAAAAACAAACCCAAAACAATTAAGAAAATGGTCATAGGAACATACATATCGATAATTACCTTAAACGTGAATGGATTAAATGCCCCAACCAAAAGACATAGACTGGCTGAATGGATACAAAAACAAGACCCATATATATGCTGTCTACAAGAGACCCACTTCAGACCTAGGGACACATACAGACTGAAAGTGAGGGGATGGAAAAAGATATTCCATGCAAATGGAAATCAAAAGAAAGCTGGAGTAGCTATACTCATATCAGATAAAATAGACTTTAAAATAAAGAATGTTACAAGAGACAAGGAAGGACACTACATAATGATCCAGGGATCAATCCAAGAAGAAGATATAACAATTATAAATATATATGCACCCAACATAGGAGCACCTCAATACATAAGGCAACTGCTAACAGCTATAAAAGAGGAAATCGACAGTAACACAATAATAGTGGGGGACTTTAACACCTCACTTACACCAATGGACAGATCATCCAAAATGAAAATAAATAAGGAAACAGAAGCTTTAAATGACACAATAGACCAGATAGAATTAATTGATATATATAGGACATTCCATCCAAAAACAGCAGATTACACGTTCTTCTCAAGTGCACACGGAACATTCTCCAGGATAGATCACATCTTGGGTCACAAATCAAGCCTCAGTAAATTTAAGAAAATTGAAATCATATCAAGCATCTTTTCTGACCACAACGCTATGAGATTAGAAATGAATTACAGGGAAAAAAAACGTAAAAAAGACAAACACATGGAGGCTAAACAATACGTTACTAAATAACCAAGAGATCACTGAAGAAATCAAACAGGAAATAAAAAAATACCTAGAGACAAATGACAATGAAAACACGACGACCCAAAACCTATGGGATGCAGCAAAAGCGGTTCTAAGAGGGAAGTTTATAGCTATACAAGCCTACCTAAAGAAACAAGAAAAATCTCAAGTAAACAATCTAACTTTACACCTAAAGAAACTAGAGAAAGAAGAACAAACAAAACCCAAAGTTAGCAGAAGGAAAGAAATCATAAAGATCAGAGCAGAAATAAATGAAATAGAAACAAAGAAAACAATAGCAAAGATCAATAAAACTAAAAGTTGGTTCTTTGAGAAGATAAACAAAATTGATAAGCCATTAGCCAGACTCATCAAGAAAAAGAGGGAGAGGACTCAAATCAATAAAATCAGAAATGAAAAAGGAGAAGTTACAACAGACACCGCAGAAATACAAAACATCCTAAGAGACTACTACAAGCAACTTTATGCCAATAAAATGGACAACCTGGAAGAAATGGACAAATTCTTAGAAAGGTATAACCTTCCAAGACTGAACCAGGAAGAAACAGAAAATATCAACAGACCAATCACAAGTAATGAAATTGAAACTGTGATTAAAAATCTTCCAACAAACAAAAGTCCAGGACCAGATGGCTTCACAGGTGAATTCTATCAAACATTTAGAGAAGAGCTAACACCCATCCTTCTCAAACTCTTCCAAAAAATTGCAGAGGAAGGAACTCTCCCAAACTCATTCTATGAGGCCACCATCACCCTGATACCAAAACCAGACAAAGACACTACAAAAAAAGAAAATTACAGACCAATATCACTGATGAATATAGATGCAAAAATCCTCAACAAAATACTAGCAAACAGAATCCAACAACACATTAAAAGGATCATACACCACGATCAAGTGGGATTTATCCCAGGGATGCAAGGATTCTTCAATATACGCAAATCAATCAATGTGATACACCATATTAACAAATTGAAGAATAAAAACCATATGATCATCTCAATAGATGCAGAAAAAGCTTTTGACAAAATTCAACACCCATTTATGATAAAAACTCTCCAGAAAGTGGGCATAGAGGGAACCTACCTCAACATAATAAAGGCCATATATGACAAACCCACAGCAAACATCATTCTCAATGGTGAAAAACTGAAAGCATTTCCTCTAAGATCAGGAACGAGACAAGGATGTCCACTCTCACCACTATTATTCAACATAGTTCTGGAAGTCCTAGCCACGGCAATCAGAGAAGAAAAAGAAATAAAAGGAATACAAATTGGAAAAGAAGAAGTAAAACTGTCACTGTTTGCGGATGACATGATACTATACATAGAGAATCCTAAAACTGCCACCAGAAAACTGCTAGAGCTAATTAATGAATATGGTAAAGTTGCAGGTTACAAAATTAATGCACAGAAATCTCTTGCATTCCTATACACTAATGATGAAAAATCTGAAAGAGAAATTATGGAAACACTCCCATTTACCATTGCAACAAAAAGAATAAAATACCTAGGAATAAACCTACCTAGGGAGACAAAAGACCTGTATGCAGAAAACTATAAGACACTGATGAAAGAAATTAAAGATGATACCAACAGATGGAGAGATATACCATGTTCTTGGATTGGAAGAATCAACATTGTGAAAATGAGTATACTACCCAAAGCAATCTACAGATTCAATGCAATCCCTATCAAATTACCAATGGCATTTTTTACGGAGCTAGAACAAATCATCTTAAAATTTGTATGGAGACACAAAAGACCCCGAATAGCCAAAGCAGTCTTGAGGCAAAAAAATGGAGCTGGAGGAATCAGACTCCCTGACTTCAGACTATACTACAAAGCTACAGTAATCAAGACAATATGGTACTGGCACAAAAACAGAAACATAGATCAATGGAACAAGATAGAAAGCCCAGAGATTAACCCACGCACCTATGGTCAACTAATCTATGACAAAGGAGGCAAAGATATACAATGGAGAAAAGACAGTCTCTTCAATAAGTGGTGCTGGGAAAACTGGACAGCCACATGTAAAAGAATGAAATTAGAATACTCCCTAACACCATACACAAAAATAAACTCAAAATGGATTAGAGACCTAAATATAAGACTGGACACTATAAAACTCTTAGAGGAAAACATAGGAAGAACACTCTTTGACATAAATCACAGCAAGATCTTTTTCGATCCACCTCCTAGAGTAATGGAAATAAAAACAAAAATAAACAAGTGGGACCTAATGAAACTTCAAAGCTTTTGCACAGCAAAGGAAACCATAAACAAGACGAAAAGACAACCCTCAGAATGGGAGAAAATATTTGCAAATGAATCAACGGACAAAGGATTAATCTCCAAAATATATAAACAGCTCATTCAGCTCAATATCAAAGAAACAAACACCCCAATCCAAAAATGGGCAGAAGACCTAAATAGACATTTCTCCAAAGAAGACATACAGACGGCCACGAAGCACATGGAAAGATGCTCAACATCACTAATTATTAGAGAAATGCAAATCAAAACTACAATGAGGTATCACCTCACTCCTGTTAGAATGGGCATCATCAGAAAATCTACAAACAACAAATGCTGGAGAGGGTGTGGAGAAAAGGGAACCCTCTTGCACTGTTGGTGGGAATGTAAATTGATACAGCCACTATGGAGAACAATATGGAGGTTCCTTAAAAAACTAAAAATAGAATTACCATATGACCCAGCAATCCCACTACTGGGCATATACCCAGAGAAAACCGTAATTCAAAAAGACACGTGCACCCGAATGTTCATTGCAGCACTATTTACAATAGCCAGGTCATGGAAGCAACCTAAATGCCCATCAACAGACGAATGGATAAAGAAGTTGTGGTACATATATACGATGGAATATTATTCAGCCATAAAAAGGAACGAAATTGAGTCATTTGTTGAGAAGTGGATGGATCTAGAGACTGTCATACAGAGTGAAGTAAGTCAGAAAGAGAAAAACAAATATCGTATGTTAATGCATGTATGTGGAACGTAGAAAAATGGTACAGATGAGCCAGTTTGCAGGGCAGAAGTTGAGACACAGATGTAGAGAATGGACATATGGACACCAAGGGGGGAAAACTGCGATGAGGTGGGGATGGTGATGTGCTGAATTGGGCGATTGGGATTGACATGTATACACTGATGTGTATAAAACTGATGCCTAATAAGAACCTGCAGTATAAAAAAACAAACAAAACAACTAATACTAAACTTTCATTGGGTTATTTGTATGGAAATATGTTAATATAAATGTTTCAGACATTACATGAAATTTCTAAAAATCTTATATTTGTATTTGTATGGAAATATGTATGGAAATATGTTAATATAAATGTTTCAGACAGTACATGAAATTTCTAAAAATCTTATATTTGTATTTGTATGGAAATATGTATGGAAATATGTTAATATAAATGTTTCAGACATTACATGAAATTTCTAAAAATCTTATATTTGTATTTGTATGGAAATATGTATGGAAATATGTTAATATAAATGTTTCAGACACTACATGAAATTTCTAAAAATCTTATATTTGTATTTGTATGGAAATATGTATGGAAATATGTTAATATAAATGTTTCAGACATTACATGAAATTTCTAAAAATCTTATATTTGTATTTGTATGGAAATATGTATGGAAATATGTTAATATAAATGTTTCAGACATTACAGGAAACGTCTAAAAATCTTATATGTTCTGGTATAATGTTATAAGTAATAATCCTAGTTATTACTTTAAAATGTATATCTCAGAAATAACTAATTTTCTTGTCAACTGCATTATTATGAACTTTCATCAAATCTTTAACCATGGTCATTTTTAAGTCTTTTGTCATTTACAGACAGTTCTGGGTGTACTCTGATGATTTTGCAAATATGTTCCTATAAAAGAGTTTCATCTTCAAGAAATTCATGGAAAAGACTCTGACAAGTACAGGTTTCTGGTAACTGACTGTACTGCTGAACTGAATGAATAAGCATTTTCAGAACTCTAATGAAAAACTGATGAACTCATAAAAGTGCTAACAAAAGATCAAGATGAAAAAAAAGAAATTAATTACATGGGACTGAGTGAACTGATGAGGATGAGTATAATTTTTGTGACTTTCTGTCTGAATTAAAAAAAAAAAAATCCCACAAGGACTCAGAGGAAAAGAATATACAAATCAATTTTCACTGCAAAGTAAAGGAGCTGTTACAGTGGAGGATTACTGGACTGAATGTCAATGTTATGACATAGTATAAGTGTGTTTCATGTTTGGTAATTGCAATCATTGTTGCTTTTGTTGTGGTCATCCATGTACAATGCTTGGTGTCAGTCTATCTATCTCTTGTAAAAATAAAATACAGTGTGTGCGTGTGGGAAAAAAAAAAAAAAAAAAAAACCACTTTGATGGGCCTTGGATTCACCTGTGTTCTAAGCAGTGTCAGTGTATTTTAGAGTTTATTTAGCAAACTTCTAAGCTGTTTGTTTTCTGAGCAATAAAGGAAAAAATTAAGCTATTCCTCAGGTCACCTGAAACATGTCTTCAAACACAGCTGAAATTTGAATTTCAGATAAAGGGGAAATCATCTGAAATGAGGTTGGCTTAAAAATATTACAGAAAAACTGAAGAATTTCAAAATTGGGGGTTTTAAAGCAAAGCATTACACAAAATATAGGACAAAAATTAGTTGTTAGTTTTGAAACATCAAGAAAATGTGAGATAGACATAAGAAGTAGTCTAAGCAAACAGACTACCTAGACTAATGTACAGTTATTAAACTAAACTGAATATTTGGTAAAAAGAAAAAAGAAATCTGTAAAAAAGTGGAAATTAAATAAGTCTATAAACGGGAAGAGGAAAGATACACTGAAGCTAATCCAATACTCTGAAAAGAAGAAAATGAGAGACCCGGTCTTAAATTTCAGCCCTTACATCATGTTTTATGTTGGGTTCTAAAGTGGACTCAGAGATTCCATTAATTCTTCAGAGCAAAGGTTTATTTTTCTCTCAAAGTATTGATTAGCCAGCCTTAAGAATATCATACCCTGTTTCAAACAGGGCAGATGGAGCATTAGTGTACTTTTCAGATAGAATCGTAAAAATATTGTCTTATTCGTGCATATA
This sequence comes from Balaenoptera acutorostrata, assembly GCF_949987535.1. Taxonomy (NCBI): domain Eukaryota; kingdom Metazoa; phylum Chordata; class Mammalia; order Artiodactyla; family Balaenopteridae; genus Balaenoptera; species Balaenoptera acutorostrata. The sequence continues at coordinate 10,324,925 of NC_080076.1, forward strand.
TATATATATATACACATATTATATTTATTATATATATGTATATACATATATATAATAAAAACATTTGTTTGTTTTGCTTTTTTAAAAGAACACCCCAAAGGAACCTAACCTTAAAGTGTTTCTTGAAGATATATGGAAAAATATATGGGAAATGATGTCATTTTATATCTCCATTTTTTATACCCTAAGACCCAGCTATCATACCAATCCAAGGGCACTGAGCATATATGGTCCTGTTTTTGACAATAAGCCATGTGCGCCTGCATGAAGAATGTAATGAAGAATGCACATTGTCATCTAGTAGTTGGTGGCTAAATGCATCCGCTGGCACCAGCCACTGTTGCCAGGGAAATTGTTAAAATTTTAATTTAAGAATTGATTTCCACATGAGACACATTTATTATGCTGTTGAGTTGGCTGAATTCTCAATTTTTAAAATTTTAACCAGAGTTATATTAAGTATCAAGTCACATAGTAGCTAAAGTTGTAAAATACATAAAATATGTAATTGCAGTTCCTTTATATAAAAATACTATACACTTTTTAATCATACACATATACAAATACATGCTTTACTGTGCCCTGAAATTAGAAGAAATTTTGTAAGATCTTGTCAACATTGAAATGGTCATTTTTTTTACTATGGTGCAGTTTCTGAATAGATCTGCTTTTGATCAAGCCTAGAATTAGCAAGTGATAGCCAAGTGAGGATAAACATAATTTTAACAGCATAAAATCAGTGAAAGATACATTCTGAAGAATAAAAGCAAGTTAACAAGTTTCTTATTATACAGTGCAAAGGAACGACTAAATTGATTTAACTAGTAAGAATTTCTAAACAGCTTTGAGTGCTATTAAGCAGCGATTCCTCAGGAACCTATGTTACAAAACTATGAAATAGCTTCTTCGTGTCATACTTTACAGATTCCACTTTAAGTTTGACTGAGTCCTTCCTTAGACTGCCAAATTATGGTACATAAATAATTCTTATTTCTAAAAGTAATTTATGGAAGGATACCATATATTTGCTTTAGTAATTAGGAAATAAGTTTAAAGTTTATCAAGTAAAATGTTGAAAAAAAACTTGTGAGATAATCACCAAAACATCAATACAAATGTAATACAGATATGTGAAAATTACTATAAATTGAACTCTGGGCCTAATAGTCAGAAAATTATGAACAATTAAGTAAGGCATTGTCTGAATTGTGGTAAGTGAATCTGAGTCAAATACCCAAATATCAGAATCAGAGCATCAGTTTATTGTATGGGGGAAGCAGATATTACAAACTAAAAGAAAAGCTAGTAGAAAGCAGAACATTATAGATCTAGAGGAGCACAAGCTGAGGGTCAAAAGAAATCTGCAGTTCAACCTACAGTTGCTCTATCAACTGGGTTTTATCTTTGTAAAGTCAATCCACATCTTCTAATAGGAAGTGACAACAGCAGGCAGACATTTCCCAGTCCCTAAATGAGTGACTCATGTTGTCAGCACACCACAAATATCATCAGGGTACAGTGTCAGCAGCTTTCCTTCCAGTATCCTCAACATCTCATAGACTCAGCATATACTGAGCTGGCTCATAAAACTTTGGGGGAATCAAACCACTCTCTCCTCTTAGAAACAACAGGGTGGACTTTGTGCTATGTAACAATAGCAAGTACAACATCAAATTCAAGAAGACATTTTCATTCGCATTTGAATTCCAGTTTAACAACTACTCTGTTGTTCTCAATTGACCTTCACCTCTAAGTGTTTGTTGAATTTTTTGCTCAAGAAGTATTTCCTCTCATGATACTTGAGACTTTAAGTATCTAACAATGTTGTTCAAGACATGGCATAATGTACATCAGGGGTCAGTAAGCTACAACTGATGGGCCTAATTTTTTAAATAAAGTTTTATTGGAACACAGTCATGTCCATTTGTTTACATATTGCTCTGGCCATGTTTCTGCTAAAATGGTGAAGTTGAGTGTTTATGACAGAGATTGCTGGGCCTCAAAGGTGGAACTATTTACTAACTGAGTCCTAGGAGAAAAAGTTTACCAACTTTTAGCATAGAGGAAGAAAAGTTACATTTAGAATCCAGAATCTTGAAAGGAGTTCATCTTCACCTATTTCATAAGATACTTCACTTCACAAAGCTTTAGTAAGAACACATATAGAAAAAAAACAAAACAACATTTCTGTATCTCTCTCAAATAGAGATGAATGTTGAAAATTACTTGTAAAATATAAAACATTATATATTCAAGTTTTTACAATACATACTGGGGGATATATATATATATATATATATATATATATATATATATATATATATATATATAGCTTTGATTTCCTATTGATCATCCAACAAATAATCATTGAGCACGTCAGGTATTCTATTAGCTACTAGACATACAGTAGCAAGTAAGATAGGAAGACTTTCTGATCTTAAGGCATTCAAAATCTTGAATATCCTAAGATGATTTAGCATAGGCTAAATACAGAGTTTAGATTAAAAAGTACTTTAAAAAAACTTTCAGATGTGCCAATTTTCCCCCTAACAATGTTTTATTACCTCCCCAAATAGATTCTTTGGTGCACACTGATATACTGTTCTTCTTCTTCTTCTTATTTTTAAATAAATCCGGGTTGTTTCATGTGAATTAAATATAACACTGACATTTACTAGAACGTTTTGACAAAAGCTCTTGATTATCAATTGTATGATACTGTAAGAACTTTCATTCTTTAAGAAAAATAATATGAAGATATAGAAACTATCCTGCTTACAAAAGAAAATCTATATTGAATCACTATGTTGCACTCTTGAAACTAATATAATACTATAAATCAACTATACTTCAATAAAAAAGTTCATAATATATTTGATAGCAACTAGTTGATTATCCTCAAATATGATATTAAAATATCGAATCTTTGGATTGTGACAGCAGTCTCAGAGACAGTGTTCAGAATACAGAATGAAGCTATAAAAAGTATTTTTTGGGCTTCCCTGGTGGCGCAGTGGTTGAGAATCTGCCTGCCAATGAGGGGACACAGGTTCAAGCCCTGGTCTGGGAAGATCCCACACGCCGTGGAGCAACTAGGCCCGTGAGCCACAACTACTGAGCCTGCGCGTCTGGAGCCTGTGCTCCGCAACAAGAGAGGCCGCGATAGTGAGAGGCCCGCGCACCGTGATGAAGAGAGGACCCCGCTTGCCACAACTGGAGAAAGCCCTGGCACAGAAACGAAGACCCAACACAGCCAAAAAATAAACAAATAAATGAATAATAAAAGTGTTTTCTTAAAAAAAAAGTACTTTTTTCTTAAAGGGAATGCAGTGCCACACTACACAACTCCATGAAATATGAAAATAATATACATCTAATGAGCATTCCCTTCTATATTTACTTATTTTTTGGAACATTTGAAAACATAGAAAATTATGAAAAAATAACATGAACTTTTTCTGTTCCAGAATCCCAGTCGGGTACACATGACATTTAGTTGTTATGTCTCCTGAGGCTCTTTTTGGCTGTTGCAGTTTTTCAGACTTTTCTTTGTTTGTGATGACCTTGACAGTTTGGGGGAGGAATGGTCAAGTATTTTGTAGAATGTCTTATTACTAGGATTTGTCTGATGTTTTCCCATAGTTAGACTGGGCTTATAAATTTGGGGGAGGAAGACCATAAAGGCAGCATGCTATTTTCATTACATCATATCAAAGGTACATAGTATCAACCTTACCTGGCTGAGGAAGAGTTTGTCAGGTTTCTCCACTGTAAAGTTACTGTTTTCTCTTCCCCTGTTCCATAGTGTACCCCCTGGAAGGAAATCACTATATACAGCCCACCCTTAAGGAGTGGAGCGTTGCCCTACCTCTGCTTGAGGTGTAACATTTATATAAACTATTTGGAGTTCTTTTGCATATGAGACTTTTCTATTCATTATTTTTGTGTTCAATCATTTACACTCATTAGTATGGACTGATGGATTTTTTTTTAATACTTTCATTTATAATTTAGTAATACTTCACCTTTTTGGTCAAATTATTCCAGCATTTGCCGTTGAGAGCCCTTTCAGTTGGCCCTAAGTCCCCCAGCAATTTTTTTTTTTAAATTTTTTAAATTTATTTATTTATTTTTGGCTGTGTTGGGTCTTCGCTTCTGTGTGAGGGCTTTCTCTAGTTGCGGCGAGCGGGGGCCACTCTTCATCGCGGTGCGTGGGCCTCTCACTATCGCGGCCTCTCTTGTTGCGGAGCACAGGCTCCAGTCGCGCAGGCTCAGTAGTTGTGGCTCACGGGCCTAGTTGCTCCACGGCGTGTGGGATCTTCCCAGACCAGGGTTCGAACCCGTGTCCCCTGCATTGGCAGGCAGATTCTCAACCACCGTGCCACCAGGGAAGCCCCCCCATCAATTTTTGTCTTTCATTTTTGGACTTTAGGGAACTTTAAAATACTCCAGGCTTACCTTGTATATGTCCCTCTTATGTCTCAGAATCAACCATTTCTTCAAGGAAACTTTTTCCTTTTTTTTGAGAATGGTATTAGAAACCCAGATCTGGGAGCAAAATGTGTTCGTTGTTACTGTGGTATTATTTCTTTTATTTCTTTTGTTGTTACTGGGGTTTTATTTCTTCAAGACTCAGTGTATTACCGATCTTCTAGGAACACTTATTTGTCACTTCCTTTGTTTTCCCATCAAAATCTCTGAATATATAAGAGGACATTAAAGTATATTGTAATCATCAATTTACCTCTCTGGCTGAGAGAGGGTTGGGCATTAAGTCCAGAACCATAACACAAATAGGCAATCAGCATGGAGATAGAACAAAACAAGAAGAGGAAATTCAGTTAATGAGGTTGCCAGGTAGGTCTTAGTGAAAAAATTTAACAAATAAGAAATATAATCACGAAGGATCATGAACATTTTTCTGCTGTAGAGGATATGACACTTGAAATTTGAAAGATTAAAAAAATCTTGTCTGGGAGACGAAGAGGGTAAGTACACTTATAATGAAAGAAACTGTATTTGAAAACACATAAAGCCTTGGAATTCCTAGTTTATTGAGCATATAACCTTTTTTTTTTTGTATGGGGAAATTAGAGATGTATTTTATTATTAAAATAACAAATCAATAATAATAACAACAAGATATAAGGGCAGAATTCAGACTTCTTGGTTGGACTTTCAGACAAGAAATTTCCAAGTATCGTTGTAATCGTATCAGACAATCTTTTTAGTATTGTACCTTAATTTCAATTATTTGTTAAATAACAATGATCTTTAAGTCACTTAATGCAATCTTTAAACACAAATAAAAGACATAAGACACCAGAAGTGCTTATTTGTGTTCATGCCGTATGACTATTAATTTTCTTTTAAATTCTGTACCACTTGATAAGAAGAAAGACTGTATTGAATTTTTAAGATACATATGTAGAAATTTATATTCTGAAATAACCTCAGTGGGAAGATTACAGATTGTTAGTAAAAAGTAAGAGATATAGCTATTTGTTTGGCTTTTAAAAAAGATTAATTTTGAAGGTTAGAAAGATAATTCCATCATAGTTATCCTCAGTCAATTTTTATCACTCATTGCATGAATTATGTCAATCACTGTAGAAGGCCCTGCATTAAGGCAGAAGTGTTATTGACTAAAGTTCAACAATTTTGATTCAATTTATACAACTGGTCTCAGCCTGAAAAACAAATAATAAACTCAGCACGGGAAAAAAAGAAACAAACAAAAACTAAACAGTTCATCATTTCTAATACCACTTATGAAATTTTTGTGAATTATCTGAAAATTTCTGAGTGAAATTTGTTACTTTACCATGTATGAAAAATTCTGGATGGTATCTTAAAGAAAGAATTAATAAAATTGTACATTGAAATCATTTATAAAAGTTAAAATGGAAAACTGATGAGAAAATTTCGGACAGTGCTTTTATGTTTCATCAGCCTAGCAATAGACCTCAGATCAGGATCAGTGATATTTTTACTCTTCAGTGTATCTGCTTAATATGTCAGTGGGCAAAGTGAGTAAGGTCCATATTTTTTAAACTTTCCTGTATAGGATATTATTGTCTCAAAAATCCTCCAAAGCTACTACCACATGTGATTTCATGAACAGTGATATTAACACTCAGAGCTGGTGTTTTTGATGCATAAGTTTGGTCATTAGCAATTCATGGGGCTAAAGAATACTGGAAACTGGATGCAATGTTTAGCCAAACCATGTGAAAAAGGAGGGAGCACAGTGGAACTGAGAGTGGTTTGACCACTGGAAAAAATAAATCTGGTCAAACATTCTGGGTGTATTGCAGATAGAAAATTATGCTGTGATGGGAAATTGAGTGTTGTGCTTTTTCAGCATTGACTCTAGCATTAGACAGCCCCGTATCTGACACCCAGCCTTGCCATTCCCTATGTCTAGAAATGTGGAAATTCTACTTAACCTGCCCCAACACATTCATTTGTAAAACAGAGGTGCAAGGTCTCATGTCATAGCTTTCTAGTAAATGGCATAACAGATGGAAAAGACTTGGCACAGTGCCTGGGACACAGGAGAGTTAACAAATGTGCAATATATCAGTAATCATGTTTTATTTAATTTCTCTACTTTTATATAAATACAGCAAAGAGTGAGGGATGAATAAAGGCTTAAAATCTATGTTTCTCAAGCACATACAGGTTTAGAGGCACGTGCTTTTGATTAGCTGATAAGAAAACTTATATAGAGTAGTAAGTAGCTACTTAGTCTAAGAGAGTGTGATTTAGGGAAGATAGTTTATCGTTTTTAAAGAGGATAAATTAAACTTTGGATCTTTCTATCAAAGACTGTCCTTGAAAAACTCATCAAGGTAAGTAGTTTTGCAAGGAATAAAGTCAGAGCCTGAATTACAGTGATTTTCTGACCAATGATGCATTTTCTGAAGGCTCTTATTACCTCCTAATTATATATTTAATACCAGTTGCAAAAACGTACTGAGAAAGGGGTATGTGATCTATAAATATTAATACTATATCATTCCTAAATTAAAACCTGTTTAGAAGGCAAATGATGTTATGCAAATTAACATCAAATAACTTTGACATATTTGTGTATTAACTGACACATTGATTTTATTATATTTGCAGGTCTATAAAATATCTATATTCAAAAGTATTTAAAATAATATTAAATAACATCTGTTTGCATTAAAGAAAAATAAATTAAACCCTTAATCTCTTCAAAGATTCATTTTATTGTTACAAAATTTAAGTTATTACAACTTCAATTAAACCTTCCTATAGATCATAATATTTTTAATTGAGAAAATACTCTCTTAGAGCCAACTGGAATTTTCTAAAATTCGCCCACTTCCACTAAGATAGTAAGTAAAAAGCAATATCAAAACCTAGAAGGAATGGTAGAAATCATTCCCACCCTTAAAGACCTATGGAAGGCAGGGGTGGTACCCATTGTACAGGCTTGCTAGTAAATGACATAATACATAGAAAACAGTTGGCATAGGGCCTGATCCATAATAAGACTAAATAAATGTTAAGTATATTAATACTATTTTTCTATTTGATTTCTCTGATTGTATAAAATTCCAACCAATGGTTGATTTCAGGTCTATAATATCACCAGTAAATTCACCGCAGAGCCAATATGTCTGCAAAGGGGACAGTGAGTGTAGCTCCATAAACACAACCAAGATGTAGCCTCACTTGCAGGTGCTATGCTGTGGTATCTTTGTAATGGTATGTTCACTAGAGAAAATTAACATAGTCTTGGGTATAAAATTCTATGCAACCATCTCCATAACTTTATCCTTTGTAGATTTAAAGAACTATATTCCCGAAAGGAAAAAAAAATAAAATAAAATTTCCAAAGGGAAAAAAATACACAGAAAGAAATCCATTGAAATGTATGCTTAAAAATACAAGTTCAGTATCCCAAGAAAGATTTGAACAGCTTATTCTATCTTGTTCACATCCTCATATATGTTCATATATATGAGTTTCTCCTCATATCCATTCTCTACTGTCCATTCTAGAATCTCCACCCTCTTAACAAACACCTCTCCTTGTCTCAGTGGCTTAACTGGTGGTGTGACCCTGAACCTCACGTTAGGTCATTCCCAGGCCAAGATTATTGCACTTGTCCTTTACTATCAAAGTTGACAACTAAGTATCAAGAACATCCAAGTGAACCAAAATGGTACCAAACATATTCTTCCCTTTCTCCAATGTGTAACAGCAGCCCTATCTCTAATTAACAAAGAGTATCAGGTAACCCTCCCAAGACAATGCTTCACCTTCCTGCCTGTTAGTCCATTGGCACAAGTTGTCCGAAGTGTTCAATGGTCACCTGTATCTTATGATGAGAATGACATAGTTACAATGCTAGCCTTTAAGAACACTTGTGTGTTTCCACTTGCCTTTTAATGTCTTTGTCTTTGCCATGGAGCTTTCCACAGAGATGTTCCCCTGACCCCATTTTGAGCCCCAGATCGTGAACATTTGGAGCAGACTTGAGCCCAAACTCAGAGAAAGGCCAAGCCTAGATGGATCCATAGTATGAACAAGAGTTTCTACACTGGGCTCATCCTAGATCATCCAATCCCAGCCAACCCAAAGTTTTATGAGTGAAAAATGATGTGTTTTAAGTCTCAGAATTTTGACTAGCTTTGTTACACAGAGAAAACTAACTAATACATAAATTGATAACTGCAGGTGGGGTGCTGATGGAATAGAAACCTACACTTTGTGGCAATATGTTTTTTGGAATCCTGTGGAAAGAAGTGAAGAAACAAATAGAAGGCTGGAAAATGACTGAAACTGTCGTATGTTCGGAGAAGTGGCTAACCAAGACATTTGGGAAAACAGACAAATGTAGATTTTTGAAGATAAACAATTTACCTATTGTACTGTTAGACTAGATGAAGGTAATTTATAGGCAGAAGGATGTAACTGTGAGCACATGTGGATCATTCCTGAACTCAAGGCGCTAAGCCCAGGTGGATTCAAGGCCTGTGGAGGAGCTGTCAGCTAAGCTGCCCAGAGATGCACCCACAATAACAAAGGATGCTCTCTACACCACTGAACTGTGGGGTGGCTTGTTATTCAGCAAAATTTAAACCCTGTAGCACAAAAAAACAAGACAGTTGAACCAATTCTAAGTGTCCCCTTACTGTTTTTTAAATGACATTTTGTATAAAAAATTGCTATAGTCGACAGGTATAAGAAAGTTTGGGAATCAGTGAAAAGAAAAAACATGAAAAAAAGGAAAAAGTAGAAAATTGTAAATTGGTACAACCACTACGGAGAACAGTATGGAGGTTCCTTAAAAAGCTAAGTATAGGGCTACCATATGATCCTGCAATCCCACTCTTGGGCATATATCCAGAGAATACCATAATTCGAAAAGATACATGCACCCAAATGTCCACTGCAGCACTATGTATAATAGCTAAGACATGGAAGCAACCTAAATGTCCATCAACAGATGAATGGATAAAGAAGATGTGATATATACATATATATATATATATATATATATATATATATATATACACACACACACACATACATATATACATATATATATATAAAATGGAATATTACTCGGCCATAATAAAGAAAGAAATAATGCCATTTTCAGACACGTGGATGACCTAAAGATTATTATACTAAGTGAAGTCACTCAGAGAAAGACAAATATCATATGATATCACTTATATGTGGAATCTAAAAAAAAATGATACAAATGAACCTATTTACAAAACAGAAACAGACTCACAGACACAAAAAACAAACTAATGGTTACCAGAGGGGAAAGGTCAGGGGAGGAATAAATTAGGAATTTGGGAGTAACATATACACATAACTATATATAAAGTATCAATAGATAACCAACAAGGACCTACTGTATAACACAGGGAACTATACTCAATATTTTGTAATAACCTATATGGGGAAAGAATCTGAAAAATGTATATATTTATAATCTTCTATGTACATAGGTATAGTAGGTCCTTGTTGGTTATCTATCTTATATATAGAAGTGCGTATATGCGTGTGTATATATTTATATATATATATATAACTGAATCATTTTGCTGTACACCTGAAACGAACACAACATTGTAAATCAACTTCCAAAAAAAAAAGATGCTTGAAATAATTTCTATACTCTTCAATTTGTTGAGGATTGAAAAAAAACCAAAACAATGGCTGATATATCAGGAACAGGATGGTCTGAGGTAAACGGTATCGAGGAATGTAAAGGTCATTTGACCAGAGAAAAAAGCATGAACTATGGGAAAAAGAGGAGTTGGGAAAGAAGAAACTTGTGGAAAGGGTATTAGGGGAAAATGAAGTCTGGCGAGTAAGATGGAGGAGAAAAATGATATTAGTGAACATTCTATAATTGCAGGTTGAATAAATTCATTTACTCATACTCTAAAATATCATAGGGAATTTATATTGAAACAAGGATTGGCATAAGTCAACTTTTAGAGCACTTAGATTTTTGTAAAATACTATGCTAAGTGCTGAGAGAGAAAAACTTCTCCCTTTAAGTCTAAAACATAAGTTCACAAGGCACAGCCCAAATATTAAATTAATGTAAACAAAACTGTCAGTTGCATGCAAAATAAATATATAGTTTTCCCAATTTTTTTCTTCTTATTCCCAAATATTTTATTTTTTTCCAACATAGTAACCTCTGTAAACATACAATTTCTACTATGTTCGGGAAACAACAACAACAGCTGCACAGCTCCGTTTTCCTGTTCGCTCCCTCTCTCTTCTCTGTCTTTCTTTCACCTTCCTTCCGTGATATATAAACATCCTGACGTTGGATGTGTTTTAAAAGTATTTAGATTAAACACCGGCATGTAGCCTTGATAGTTCTTTTTTTTTTTTAATTGTTCAAATGATTTATTACGGATGAGCTACACGCATCATGTTTTCTAGGGACTGTGATGTTTTCCAAGGAAGTTTGAAAATAAATAAATAACACGGAAACTGTTAAAAATGCATTGCTTTGGGGTTTGGAGTAATCATAGCGAAAATGCTTTGCTGGCTGATGTCACGTTATGGACTGGGCTCTTTTCTCCAAGCACAGTCATAAAATTGCTTTGCCATTTTTTTCGATTACCAATAAAAACTGTCAAAGAGCCATGCTCAGAAGTGTGTCATTAGCTGAAGTCAGCTCTTTTATTTATATTTAATGGACCCACAGTACCTCTAGCATTTAATATGCCAAACAAGATATAAGCAACCAAACAATTATCTGCTACTCTAATGCCATATAATGCTTTAATTATTTTTATTCATGTTCCCAATATAAACCATTTAGACAATTCTAAAAGGAGAAATATTAATCACTTTCAATCACAGATGTTATTCCAGAGAAAATACCTGTAATGCAACAAATTACCATAATATCTGAAGCACAGCAACGTATGTAAGCATTTGTCAATCTAATAAAACTGTATTCATTAAGACATTTAAGAGACTTTTTGGTTGGTTCAGGGGCGTAGAGCGTATGCTGCTAAATTACATAATATAAAGGTTTTCTAATGATGAGTGTGAACACATATAGCATGTGTTCTTAATCATTAGTGTTGGTGGCAAAATGTTGTCATCCATGACTTATGGGATTCAAATAATGATACAAAAAACAGGGGAGAACAGTGCTAGATAAAACAATGACTTTACAGAGGAAGAAAGAAACTGGTGATGTGTCATTTATAGGATTAAAGGGTATAAGTGATGGTGGTGCAGAGCCTGAATGATTTCTTCACTGAAAGGATAACTCATGAAATGCATTGAACAGCTGAATATGTCTATTCAGCATATATCTGAACTGTATTATGATGGCAAAGAATGTCTTTTGCTTCCTTATGAATTCCAAAGAATTGTAGATGCCTAGATGAGGGAAGGGACTTGACACCAATTCAATCTCCATATTTTGAAATCATGGAGGCCAAATGATATGCTTTGTTAAACCATTAGTTTTACTCATTTATAATGTGACCTGTGATTATGTGAAAGCAGGAAAACCCAAGAGGCCAAAAATATGTAGGGTAAAGTGCCATTTAAAAGCAAGGGCAGGCTTCCATTGTTGTGATTAATTTTTGTCTCCATCTGTACACTGCACAATGAAACTTTTGTGCACCATCCATACAAATCAGCAAACACACTGTTTTAGTGAAAAGAGCAGAAGCTTTGAACAAAACAGAACAAAAAGTGCAAATCATCAGCCACTGTTGGGCTGTGCAACCTCTTCTCCATCAGTGAAATAAAGCTAACAATACATATTGTACAGGATTCTTGGATGAAAGGAAAGCAACAATGTGAAAAGTTCCTCCACACTTTGGGAAAACAGTACTGTACAATGGTTGGCTCCTTTTCCCTTTTCTTACTACCTTCATACAAAATAAATGTGATTTATCTGCTATCTACTCTAACTGTAAAATTGATATGAAGATGCTAGTGATTTAAAAATTTGCTTTGGAATTCCTGTGAAATTTAGCACTATTTTTGATTGGAAAATACATTCATAGATGTTTTAAGAACAACTAAGTAGATGAGGGTGAGATTGTGGGCTGGTACGCAGTGTCAAAGGTGGTGAAGCTATTCAGCATAAAATAGAAACATAAGGTGGAGTATCTTGGGCAATCAAGGAAAAAGTGAGTGAGGCAAGCAATAGAATGGATAGAAAGCAGAGCTGACCGGTCAGCATGCTTTCTGAGATGTGCTCCACTGCCTACCATAGTATTAATTCTTAAATGGACTATTGATGCATTTTCAGTGCTACCCTCTTGATCAATTCTGCAGCTATGCAATACTTTTTAAAATTTAGCTCTCAACATTTAACAGAATAAAATACTTAATAATTCTTCCCATGGTATAAAGAGTACAAGAAGTATATATTAAAAGATCTGGAAAGAATGTCACAGTGGTTATGGGAAAAGAAAGAGATTAATATCAATATATCAAACTCATATATCTAAATGGTCACTTGATATATTTATTCTAACATGGCCCTAAAAAAATTAAAAACAAAAACCCTTTTAATCCCAGTCCTCCATATTTGTTGCTATTCTAGCCTTGCCCTTTTATAAATTATAAATATCCAACCAGGTACTTAGGCTAATAATTCCAGGCTAATTATTAATATCTCTCTTTGTCTCATGCCACATTAAATTCATTGACAAATGCTCTCAACTCTACCACCAAAATGCATCCTATTTCAAACATTTCTCTTCGTTTGAACTGTAACTACCATAGAACAAAGCAAGTTCTTTTAACCAAGTCTAATAAAATAGCCTCCTCCTCAACCAGAGTAATTCATCTTCTGCAGAGTAGGTAAGGTACTCTTTTGAAAATACAAATTAGATAACATCACTTCCTTATTTGTTCACCTTGATCATGTATGTGACCCTTCTTGCTGTTCTGCAAACATGTTAAACTTGTTTCTGCCTTAAGCCTTTATCCATACTGTTCCTCTTGCTCTAATGATGTTCCCCCAGAATGTGGCTCAAAGGGCTTTTTCTCAACATTAAATCTCAGTTCAAGTATCATTTACTCAGAGAGGATTCTTCTCTGATACAGTGTCTTAAGTGCCCTCCCGATTATATTCTATGACCTTATTCTGTTTTATTATGCATAAAGCACTTGTGACTGTCTGAAATAGTCTTAGGTCTCTTATTAGAATGCAAACTTTTAGAAAGCAAAGTATTTAAGGCTCTTGCTTGTTGTAGTCTGGATTAGCATGTTAGTCATTTGTGGATACTGGCAGAGGACTAAATACTTCTGGGTCAGAAACAAAGAATTTTATTAATTATGAAGCAGCAAGTATCATGTTTCATCTTGAGTTAATTCCTCATGCTTCCCCGCCCCCCACGTCCCACGGGCGCTGGCAGAGAAGCACAGGTGGGTGTGCCTTACACATAAGGAGTGATTGGCTTGGGCAGTCCATTGGTTTTACAGCCTGCTCTTTGTATATTGCCAATAAAACTCTGAGGAATGGTTGGTGAGCAGTAGTCTGGGCCTCATTCTTGGCAGTCCCAGAAAGAAGATGCAGGGGCATTCAAGGCCCATGGCAGACTGCACCTCGCCAAAATTCATTCCTTAACCTGACAGATTCTTGAATGAACTTGAATTTTCTCATGAGTGCATCATATCATTCCATCAGCTACTCTCAGTCTGACCAAGAGAGGCTAGAACCAAATCTACTTAATTTGTTTTTACAGCATGAAGTTAAGGTTGCTATCAACATGACTCCAAAATGAGCAAAATAAGGCCTACCAAATGAGACCAGACAGAAGTATTGAGTTCACCATATCCTCCCCCTAACCCCCAGGCCTAAGACACACAAACCGTGTACAAGTCCAGAACAGATTGAGCTGAAAATAAGTTTCAGTCTCGCTATGGTCAACACTCAACCATGATGGCACCCTGATTTCAGAACTGTTCCAACCTCCAGAACGGTGAGAAATAAACGTCTGTTTTATACAGGCCATCCAAGCTGTGGTATTTTGTTATAGCAGCCTGAATGGGCTAAGGCAACTCCCATTGAGTCCCTTTTGGAGAGGCTGTCAGCCGGTGGGAAGTATATATACTGACATTGTGGTTGATTTCCAGATAACTAACTGATGTTACTGAATGCAATGTTGAGAAGAAATGTACATTAGCATATCATTTAATAGTATTCTACCATACAGACTCACAAAATGTAAATAATCTCAAGAGCACAAATAACATTAAAATGCAAAAAAACAATTAAATGATGAGCCTTGAGTATTTATTAGCTTTCATTTTAACATAATTCATTCAATTTTAAATTAATAATATGTAACTGTTAATAATGGCTGTTTAACAACCAGCTCACAAAAATTTGTAAAAATTTAACAATCAGCTCCCTCAAACTGGTACAGCCCAGTTCAGTTTACTACTGGATAGAACTAAAGAAGACAAGCAGAAATGTACATCACAAACAACTTTAGAAATAGTAACTGTGATCTGGGAAAGGGGGAGGATCGGGGAGAAAGTATTGTTTTTAAACATTTGAAAGAGTTCATGTGAGAAAGGAACTGTCCTGATTCTGAGTCTAGGGATTTGTTATTCAATCAATGATGTACTTTAAGAGATATTATCTTCAATTTGATATAAGAACCAACTGAGAATATTTAATCCTTACAAACGTACTGTGGGCAACTGGTTGCAACTGTGAAATGCAGAGAGCTTGGAAGTTGTCATTCCGTACTTACAAGAAGAAAAAACTGAACGAATTGAAAATCAGTGTCTTTCCTTGGATACATCACAGAACCAAGTTCACACAATAAACCACCATCACAAAATCTGGAAAGACAGAGGGATCCAGAGAATCACAGCAAGACCTGCTTACCTAAGGCAGCAATCACTGGAGCCCTAAACTAATAGGACGCTTCAATGGCAATTTTGTGGATAAAAACGAACGTTAAGAAACTACTGATGGCTGCAATCTTGGAAGGATCCCACACTTTCGTGGGGTTTTCCTCCATGAACCACCAGGTTCTCACAAATTTAAAAAAAGGGAGAGAGAATATCCCCTATGTCTCTGGAGGGGCAGGGGGAGAGAAGAGTGATATTGTGGAATATACCCAGAGCTTTCTCCATAACGAAAGTCTTCTTTCCAAGGAAAGGACCAAAGCCTTATTCCAGCTGTGGGAAATGTATCCTCAACTCCAGCACAGTCCAGCCTCCCTATCTCATCTGAGAGGGCTCAAAGCGGGGAGCTATGTGACTGGAGGAAAACTTAGGAAGGAAGGTAACAGCCCAGAAACACAGACCCATTACAAGGCTGAGAATTTAATCATAAGTTTATAGATCATACCCCTCCCCCACAGTTTACCATCTCATTTACAGGACTCCAATATGATAACTGCTGAAAGGCACAGCCTGTGTGTGAGGAGGAAAAAAGCCCAAAGTTAAGAAGGGAGATAAAAACAAGGACACCAAAAAAATTTAAAGCCTATGGCAACTTCAGCTATAGCAAAATTTTAGTAAAATCAAACACTTAGCCAGATTAATATAAAACCTCAAACTACCGGCGAATCGAATTAATTTTCTATTACCTGATACAACGTGTCTACCTTTCAACCAGAAATTAGAAATCAAGCATGGTAAAAGGCAAGAAAAAAAGAGTCTAAATAGACAAAGCTAGCATCAGAACAAGACTAAGACACAGCATAGATGTTAGAATTATCAGACAGGGACTTTAAAATAAATGTGGTTGATATGTTAAGGATTCTAATGCATGTTGACTACATGCAATGGCAAATGAGTAATGTAAGCACAGATGTGTAAAGAAGTAAAAAATAAATGTTAGAAATCAACAAATCTGCAACAGAATTAAAAATGCCTTTGATGAGCTTACCAGTACTGAACATGGCTAATGAAAAAAGTCAGTGAGCTTGATGAGAGGGCAATACAAACTCCCAAACTGAAATGCAAAGAAAAAAACAAAACAAAACCCAGTACATTGAATATTTGTGGGATAATATCCAAAGGTGTAATATACACATGAAATCCAACACTGTATAAAACAAATTTTATACTATGACTGAATGGGACTTATTCCAGGAATGTAAGGCTGGTTCGACACTTAGAATTTGACCAATGTAATCCACCACATTAACAGGCTAAAGTAGAAGGAGCATATGATAGTATCAATAAATGCTGTTCCCTTAAGACAGAAGAAAATAAAAGGATGCCCTTCTCACCAGTCTTATTCAGCATCGTACTGAAAGTCTTATCTAGTGCAAGAAGACAAGAAAAAGAAAGATTAAAAGAAAGACATGAAATATTTACCAAAAATTCCAAGGTGACATGATTGTCTATATAGAAAAATTCCAAAAAATTTACAAAAAAACTGCTGGAACTAATAGCAAGGTCGCACAAAACAAGTTTAATATAAAATATCAATTAATTTCCTAAATGCAAACAATGAACAAATGGAATTTGAAATGTTAAAAAAAATACCATTTTCAATAGCACCAAGAAAAATGAAATATTTAGGTATAAATATACAAGATATATACAAACTATATATATATGGAAAAGATGAAATTCTGATTAAAAAAACTTAAAAGTATCTAAATAAATGGAGAGAACTTCCATGTTTATGGATAAAAGATTCAACATCGTCAAGAAGTCAATTAATTCCAACTTGATCTATAGATTAATGTAACACCAATTAAAATGCCAGAAAGATATTTTGTAGATATTGACAAACTGATTCTACAGTTTATAAGGAAAGTCAAAAGATCTAGACTAGCCAACACAATACTGAAGAAGAAGAACAAAGTTGGGAGACCTACATTGCCTGATTTCAAGACATACTTTAAAACTACTGTGATCAACACAGGATTTTATTGGAGAAAGAATAGACACATATTTCAGTGGAACACAACAGAGGCCCAGAAAGAGCCCCATATAAATATCAGCAACTTAGTATTGACCAAAGATCAAAGGCAATTTGATGATACTGGATATTCTTTTCAACAAATGGTGGTAGAAAAATTGGATGTTTATATGTGAAAAAAAAAAATCTAAACACACTTTCACAGAAAAGAATTCAAAATGGATCAAAAACCTAATTGTAAAATGCAAAATAATAAAGCTTCTAGAAGAAAATACAAGACAAAATCTGTATAATTCTGGGTTTGATGATATAACAACAGATGAGCAAGTCATGAAAAATGAACTGATACTTTTAAGTTTATTAAAACTAAAAACTTCTGCTCAGTAAATAACACTATTAAAGGCAAGCCACAGATTGAGAAAATAAATTTACAAAATACATATCTGAATAAGAGCATACAGTGAAAATACACAAAAATCTTTTAAATAAGAAATTTTTTAAAATTAAAAATAATAAGAAATTTTAATAAGAAGAAATTTAAAAAAATTAAAGGTGGACCAAAGATAATATAGATGACAAGTGTAGTAAAAGATATACAATATTATTTGCCATGAGAGAATTTCAAAATAAAACAACAATGAGATACCACTACACAACTATTGGAGTGGTTAATATCCTAATACCTGACAATATCAAATGCTGTTGAGAATGCAGACCAAGAGAAATCTCATTCATTGTTAGTAGAAATGCAAAATGGTACAGCAACTTTGGAAGACAATTTGGCAGTTTCTTACAAAGGTGAAAATAATCTTTATCCTATGGTCTAGCAATTGTACTTAGAGGTATTTACCCAGCTGATTTTTAAATTTATTTTCACACAAATATCTGCATGTAATATTTACAAATTTTTTTCATAATCAACAAAAACAGCAAGTAACCAAGAAGTTTTTCAACAAGAGAATTGCTCAACAAACTAGTACCTTTGTACAATGTCTTTTTATTGTTCTGGGAGTTATTTTTATTGTACAATGAATTATGATTGAGCAATAAATAATGAGCTATCAAGCTGCAAAAAGATATAAATGAATCTTAAATATCCTTTGCTAAGTAAAATAAGCCAGTCTGGAAAGGCTACAAACTGCATGATCCCAATTATAGTCTGGAAAGAGAAAACTATGGATCCCATAAAAGCAGTGATCTCCAGGCATTGGCAGGAGGGTTTAAAACGGTGAAACAAGGGGAATTTTAAAGAAACAATTCTCTATGACATAATTTAATGCACCGTACAACGTGAATGATTCTGAAGGAATGTCGAGGGCTCAGGCTGGGATAGGCAATATCTGTCCTATTAAATAACTTGCATTTGACCTCTATATTAAAAATGATTTGCTCTTTAAGTGTGTGAGTTAATTCCCCTGTACTCTCAAATAAATTACTTTTATTCTAAAAGTTGTCATAAAAATCAAAATAAGTACTTTTCCTTGCTCTGCTTTGATGCAATTGTTTAGCATGAACATTTTAGGGTAGAGTATGACTAACATCTTGATATTATTGCAAATTTGCCTTCAGGGATGTATTTCTGAATGGCTGCTTTGAAGAATAAACATATAAATTTTCTCATTTGAAAGAACACACTAGATTTGTCTTTTCCTATATAAAGAAAAAATCAGGGCACAATGGAATTAGGCAGATGTCACTCATTCATTAAACATCATCTCAATCACCTTCTCTATTTCTAATTGTAATTTCTTAATTAAGTTAACAGAGACAAGCACTGTGAATGTGCATCTCATGGTGTGAAGAAAATATCACCCACCAAGTAACACGTCCCCTACTGAGGTGATTAAATTAACAGAACTGTAATTAAATGAACAGAAACTGTTGGTTTCAGAAGCTTTCTCTTGCACAGTATTTCATAAAGTGATTAAAGGCTCTCTTATATGGCCTTAGTATTGAAATAAATTCTACAACATGTCATTTTGTTAATGTTTATTTACATGATGGTAACTGCTATAGAAACCGTCTTAGGAAACATCTAAGATACATACTCAGAAATAAGTCATGCTCACTGAGGTCAAAGTGAAATGGCGTTTATATCACCTGACAGCAACAGATGCACTATGATCTGTGTAAAACTTCTTGATGTTCTTGAATGTTTAATAATAAATATATTTTCCAAAATGGTTGTCTTTCATTTCGGTTTTGCAAAATATTGTATTTAACTCTCTTTTTGATAGCAGTTCATTGAGGAGAGGCTACAGAGTTGAGTATGTGGGAGTTTACAGAGTTTATGGAACAGATTAAATCATAGTCTTTCCAGGAAGGCAAATGAGGATGCTTATTGGTTGAGAACATAGATTACTGTCAAATATATCTGGGTTCAAATATTCACTCTGATAACTCTTTCTGTTGAGACCCCATTGGAGATGAGCATCTACAAACAATCCCCCCCTCTGCCCACAGGGCATATGCTCCTGTCTATGGTGGCCTAGACCTTCGAATGGACACAAAAATGTTGGCACTAGTCATTCCTCGCGGTGAGCAGCCAAATAGGGAGAGAGGTGTCCACTTTTGCATCTAATTCATCCCTTGTCGTCCAGAGTTGTGATGTGGCTGTTAGTTAAGAGTACATTGGCTTTGGCACTATGGAACTGGGCAAACTTGGGTAAATCACTTAACCTACCTGAACCTCGTGCCACCTACATGTAAAAGTAAATAACGTTTATGTCTTAACATGGGTTCCCCCCAAAAATCTTAAAGAGGATCATGAGCAGGAATTTTATTTAGGAGGAGATCACAGGAAACAGGAATGAGGGAGTAAGGAGACTGAAACAAGGAATGAGGAACAACCAATAGAAAAACGTCGTGAGCAAAAGAAGTTCAACTTCACAAGACTTCTGAGAAAGTTACATCGTGCCTCCCAGAGTTGTCCAACTGAGAAATTGGAAACTGGAAACTTACGTACTATACTTGCTACACTCAGTTAAATCCCACTAAACTGCAAGACTCATAGTGTGTGCTGAAGGGAGAAGCTGTCAGTGTGCCTCTGTCATTGGCTGTCAGTGTGCAGTTATCAGTGGCTCTGTAGGAACTGCACACTGTAGCGTTCATTTTTATTGTCCTTATTATAATGATGCTCATTTTTATTATTCTACAATGAATTATACGCTTTGAGACAGATCATCGTCTACACATTCTCTCACATAAACTGAAAATAAAAGACCTTTAATCTGCCAGGTTATAACCTATGTCATATATAGGCTGTGCAGGATGTAAACAAATGGAGATAGTTTATGTCACTTTCTTATCTTATTGCTAATGGTCCTAAAATACCTAATAATCTTTCTTTAATTTCCACTTCTAATTGGCTGTGGTAATCACCTGCATTAAATTAGTCTCGTTTAAGTTTGAAGAGCATCATATATTCTGCTGCTTGTCAAAATACCTATATGAAGCCCTCTTATTACTAAATAAAGTGCTCCCCCCTCTTCTCTCTCTCCAATCCTCCCTCCCTCCTTCTTCTACCACTGCCCCTGACCCTGCACTGGCTTTGTGAGATCTTGTATAATTCCTAACTACACTATCAGTGCAGAAGTGTTGTTTTCTACTCTTCTACTTTCAGCCTTGGGCTATACCATTCTTTCCCTTGTCCCTCTCATAGTACAATCTCAGTCACATGATTTTTTAAACTATTTTTCCTCTAACCTCTTTCTTTTGTTAATTTATTCTTTCATTCAACTGTATTCCATATATTGTACAAGGTGCAGAGTTTTATCCATCAAATATGAAATACTCAATCTCTGTTTAATTACATTCTTTTCCTGGTTCTTTGGGCAAGTAGTAGATTAATTGCTAATCTGCTTTTATTCTTTTACTTCTAGCATTCTTATTACATTTTGTAACAGTTTTTATATACTAAAAAAAAAATTTAGACATGATTTATTTGATACATATATTAGCAAATAAAGAAAAAAAGACAATGATTACAAAGTTTGAGTGTTTCAGAATTAATAGATGAGACTTTTTTACTTGTACATATTTATTCCAGTGTTCTTGTTTTATTTTCTTGTGTTTCATTGCATTTATTTTTTTCTTTATGGATATTTTTCATGTTTATACATGACTTATACAAAACAAAATATTCAAATCTAAATTATACAACTTGATGGATTTGTATTTCACATCCATGTTAACACAATTCTAAGATATAGAACATTTCTCTTATATTTTTTTATAATTTTTAAAAATGTATATATATTCAAGTAAATACTTGCATAGTGATATAAACATTATATGTTTTCAATTCTTAATGATCCTAATGGAGTTTTGTTCATTAAAAACTTTATCCAAAATTTTATGCTCCAGTATTTATGCTCTACTAGTTTTTCATATTATACTTTCATTTAATTTCAACCTGAGTTCAAGCATTAACAGTCATTTACTCATTTTGTATAATGTTTTTCCTTTCAGGTTCTAGGAATGTGGAAAGTTCTTTAAAAATTCTTATCATTGAAAATACTCAAGGTTAAATTTTTGATATACCAATTCCAAGTTCTTTGTTATGAACACTTATTCATACGTACATGATAAAAGTTAATTATTTAAGATAGTAATGCTTGTATTTATTGATTAGAAGTTTTTAAATATTGGTGCTTTTTTCTACAGATACATTAGAAATGATTGGTTATTCCATAATGGCACATATAATCTTGCTAGCTTTCATACAAGACGATTTTTCTAAAAATCCTATCTAATCTAATTTTTAACACTTAAAACATTTTACTGTTACCTCATTACCACCCTCCTCACCCCGCACACAAAAAGTTCATTCTTGGCATGGCATCCAAGATAATTTTTTGCCTGGTCTTCAAACTAGAATTTTTGTCTTCTCAAATCTCAGTCAAACAAATGCACCTAACTTCTCAATTAAAATAAATATTTTCCAGTTTTCAGCATATTTTATGTTTTCTTCTTTATATGTGTTTACATTTTATTTGCTGCTCCTTTGGCCACAGATATGCTTTTCTCTTTCTCTCTCTGTTTCTCTCTCTCTCTCCCTCTCTCCCATTTTTTTTTTTTTCTCTGCCTGAACGTAAGATCCAGCTTACAAGTTAAATCACCTGTGCAGCTTCTTTAGACAACTCAAGCTGCCACTTTGGTCTGAGAACTCATGTCATACAATATCTGGCTCAACTGAACATATGCAATATTAAGTTATAATAATTTATTTACTTGATGGCATTTCTAAGAGAATATGAAATAACTAAGGGTGTTCCCATGTCCTAGTCATCTGCATATTCCTAGACGTTCTTGGGATGCAGTATGCTGGCTGAATGAAAGAACAAATGAATACATCCCTGGGTATTAGTGAATTAGGCTGATGTGTCCCAGTGTTATTTTCTGGCAGAATTTTCTATATGGAATGTGTGTTTCCTTCTTAATTTTCCATATAATTTTGAATAAAATATGTATCTAACCATGAAATTGTTTGTGACCAAAAAATCCCTCATCTAAAGTGGGTCATAATAAAACTCACTGTTTTAAGGATGAAAGAAGCAGATTGGAGCTGCAGCATTTCTTGCATAACATTCACTTATGGACTTGTTTTCTAAGTATTTGAATTAATACAAAATGTCCCAAATGATAGGAGATTAGGTTCTCCACATTAGCTAATCCTTTGTGAAGTAACAGCAGGCCCAGATGTCATTTAGTTCAAATCAAAGACCTCAGACATTTGGTGAAACACAGCAAAAAGAGACTGCTTTGATATGCTAATGATTCAATGTGTTATTCATGAAGTGTCGCTCACCCTGTACACTGATAGCAACTCTAGTAGAGAAAACAGTTATTTTACTTTGTTACACTTAATTTCCATGATTTACTTGAAAAGTGAATATGAATAACGGGAATGCTAATCTTTGTTTTTGGAAAACCAAATTTTCAGGGAAACAACAGACTTTTTTCTTTTTTTCTTAGACCCATTTCAGATTTCTAAAGATATATCACTGTTCATAGAAGTGCAATATATGTTTACACTCCTTACATGATCTTTTGCTTCCACACATCAGTCAGTTTCACAGAATGAATGAGTCTAATGCTATACTGCAGACCAATTTCTACTAATAATAGATACATTTTATTGAATGTCTTCTATACTAAGTGTTTTGTGTATATTAGGTTTATATTATGTGTATTATCATAAGAACAATTCTTAGAAAACTGAGACTCAGAGAATATACATAATTTCCTATAGTCACACACACGAAAATGTATAGAGAAAGGATTTAAAATTATGGTGACCTTGTTCCAACGGCCGTTCTTTGAACATCACTGTAATAGTTAGGGTGGGCTAACTTTTACCGTAGACTCAAACAACTGCTCAATCTCCATAAATAGCAAAACAGAAGTTTCTGTCTTGCTTACGTTCTATGTCGTGTGTGGGTTAACAGAGGGACTCTGCTAACCAGTATGACAGATTTCCTGCATCACCGCAGCTGTGGGCAGAAAATATGGTAAAAGGCACTCTGGTCCTTCAAGTTTCAGCACGTAAGGAGCACATTTTTGTTTACATGATGTCGACTAAAACAATTCCCATGGTTACCACAAACTCTGAAGAGTGCTGGAGAGTTCAATTTTTCCATTAGCCTGGAAAAAATGAGCTGTAAATATTTGTTAAACTGTATTGATGACTGTGCACCATGTTATGTCCCAAATGCACGCAGAAATACTGTCATATTGGTTCAGATTACTGTATATATATATATATATATATATATATGTATATGTATATATATATATATGTATATGTATATATATACATATATATTCTTATAAACCTGACACAAAATAAAACATCTGATAAGAAACTGTGTGAAAAAAAAAAAAAGTATGTGCAATATACATTTCCAATGCTTCCTAGTAGTGGCCTTTGAATACTCTGTTCCAGTTTCCTTATTTTACCCCCATTTCACTTTTTGCATTTTTTAAAAGTGAAAATTGTTTCTTATTCTTATGTTCTCCACATTTCAAATAAGGGTGAAAATGTGTTGCCACAGTACCTGCCCTAAAGCTCTGCTTATTCATTTCACTTTTCCGTATATAACTTCCAAGTGTCTCATTCATAACATGATGGGTTTGAGTGCGGACTGCAAACCACACACATGCTAATGCTTCCTGATTTTTGTCAACTTGGCACTAGCACTCCTGTAGAAGATTGGTATATCTGTTTCCTGAAATCTTATTCCCCTGTGGCTTGCCAATGTGAGAAGCACACCTGCAATTTGCAAGGTAGAAGTGAGGAAGAAGTGGTAATTCTTGACCCGTCTTGGTATTCACACACAGCTGCTTGCTCAGACATGGTGGTCCCCATTCACTGGCCGATGAATTTCTGTCACATTCAAGGCAAATTTCACAAAAGCTCTGCAGATTCCAACTTGCTGCCCCAGTTTACCAGGTGGCCCCATGTGTTCAGACTCGCCTATACTTTCTAGATTTTCCACCTGCACTGATGTTTGAGTCTGGAATGTTTAGTGATTGTTTCTATGGGACTCAACCCACCCCTTTGCAAATTTCTCTCACAGCTCCTCCCAAATTCTTGTGGATGTCTCATTCCCTCATTGGGCACCTGAAATATGTGCTTTCCAGACCAATCACAACTTGGTACAATAGCCACCTCATTTGAGCCTAGCATGCACGGTCTCCCATACTCAGGCATAACCATATTCTTTATTTTTTTCTCATACTTCTTCTGAAACAGGTTACACTCAAAATGAAATATTTACTGTACAAAAATTCATATTTTCCTCCACTTTGCATTGCAGTTCTGGTTATTGGTTCCTTTCTTGGTGGGGATTTTCCTCACTTCCATTTTTAATTATAGAATTCTTACTAATTTTTCATGAGCTATTTTAAATTCTACCTTGTTCTTGATATTTCCATAATCACTTCAGATAGAAGTAATGACTCCTTTAAATATTCATAGTCATCTCACATACCTCTTCCTCTTTGCATTATCACATTAATTTTGTCCTTAAAATAATCATATGCATATTTGGTAAGAATAAAAGTGGGAACTAGGATTCAAGATCTCCTGTTTTCATTCTTTGCCTTTCTAGTTTTGTTGCTGTTGGGCTGAGATTTAGGGAATGGTTGTTACAGTGGTTTAGAGTCTTGATTAATGAGAAAAATGTTTGAGATAATAAAATAATTTTGATGATACTTGTCACTTGTTTGATTTATCCCTAACCTAGAAACATACTGTGGTGTCAATAATAGCGATTAGTTATAAAAGAGAAGAAAGCAAACAGTAAACACAGTCAGCCTTTTCACAAGACCCAGGATGAATTCTGAACTTAAAATTATGTCTTGGAGCACAAGTCCCCTTATTTTTTAATGGACATGACACTTTACAGACCTTAGTTTAGTGGACTCTCAATAGAATTTGACACCTGTGATCAACTAATCTCTCTCAAAAAACTCTTTTCTTTACCTCAATAACAAGTCTTTGGTCAGTCATTTTCAATTCCTTCCCTAGAATTCTCCTTCCCTCATAAACACTCATGAGTTTAATAATCATCTATCCATACCTTGATGGTACTAGGCCTCCATTCTCCCAACATATATACCTTGATGACTCAAATCTCACAAATGATATGCAGACACCTTAAATTCAAAGGGTACATGTTGAACCCGGACATGGTCTTACTGCAGCATAACTTATTTTAGTAAGGAGCATCAACATTCAAAGTTGTAAAACCCAGTTGTACAAAGGAATCAATCTTGGTGTCTTTTTTTCCCCTCCCCCCAAATAACTAATGACTGCCAAAATATTATAAATTTCACCTTACAAATATCTCATGAAACTGACCATTTTCCTTTACCTTTAGTAGAAACACCCTAGTTTCTCCTGAAATAGCAACAGTTTCTTTTCCTGTATCTATCCTTCCTCTTTAGAATACATTCTTCAACAAGTAAGATCTTATGAAAATGCACATTTAAACAGGCCTAAAACCTATAGATGAATTTTCAATTTTATTAAGGGAAAATCTGAATTGGTACCATGACCTCCCAGTGTCTTTATGATTTTTGCTTCCCCAATTTTACCTGATCCCTTACTGGCTTCCCATGTCCTCAAAGCCAACTTTATCTATCTTTGCCAGCTAACATCCAGTTTTAATATAGGTATGTCTTCACTGCTGATATTTAGTGACTACTTCCTTCTTACTTGGTCAGAGCTCTCAACTTTTGACACATGTACACATGGAGAATTTTGCATTATTTTCCACAGCAATATAATAATTGAATTAGTGTGTATTTTATAATAATCTGTATCCTGGACTATACTGCATATATTAAGAGGAGAGAAATCTTGCCAGCCTCATTCATCACCATAACCCTGATGATGAGCATACTGTCTTATACTTGGTGGGCAGTCATCATATGTGTGCTGAGTACATGTTGAAAGTCAGTGCATCTGGTAGTATTTCAATATGTAAAAATTCTTTCTTATTTCCAGGCATTTCTGAACTAGATTGAAAGTTAAGGCTAAATAGTTTATAGAAAGTAATCTTGATATGAGCTACCATTCAAAATTAATTAAAATTATTAATCAATTGTTTTAACAAACTTCAATAACTGGCCACAGAAGACATATGTTTTACACGATGGTAAATTTCAGGGAAAGTTCTGAGTTTCTAAGTGTAAGATAGACATATTGGTTGTTAAATACACAATACATAGGAGATATTATCTTGTTCATTGTTCTCTCCCTAGGGTTTTTCCCAAAGCTGATGAGCTTATTAAAAATCCTTTTTTCTTGGCAATAATCATATTATTAATGGTTTCAAAAAACCGCTGGAGTTTGAAAACTGTTATTACAAAGTGATGATTAAGAGTTCTTTGATAGCTATGTGATTTGAGACATTATTGAGTGGCAATTTGGATAGGAAGGAATAATCTTCTAACAACCTGACCCACCAAGAGACAGAAAATAACTATGGAAAACAGAAAATATATATTTTTTAAATTGGAAAACCTTGGCGAGTTAATTAAAAACAGGGAGATTTGAAAGGGATTTGAAACTTGCAAGAACTGCCCGAGATAGTTTAAGTTTCTCATTTTGGTGGCTTTCTCTATAGAGCATCTGCATTCACAGTGAGGGAAAGTAAATCACTGATAGGACAGTCTTTCTCACTGGAAAGTCTAAGGAAAGGAATCCAAAGCACATGGGTCACAGAACAGTGAGGGGCAATCCCAGAAAGGGGAAATACAGAAAAAGGGCAGCCCCACATCTGGTGTATAAACTTTGACCAAGTCTTTAGATGACCCCTGAACCACATATACCTTGGGCATCAGGAAGCCAACTAAATGAAGATCTGTGCTGTAACCACTGAAGGTATGAAAGTTTCTAGTTTGAACAAAACCAAGCTACTTGTTTGCTAAAATAAAGCATATACACTCTTTAGAAGAATACAGCAGAACCCAGAGTACCCTCAAAATAATGTTCACAATATCCAAGAAGAAATCCAAAATTATCTGATGTACAAAGAACTAGGATATTTGACCAGTACTCAAGAAGAAGAAAAATAGCAATTAACATGACTAATCCTCAGATAATCTAGATGTTGGAAACACAAGACAATAACTTTAAAACATAAAAAAAAAAAAAAACCTCATTACAGAAAAAGAAAGTATGAAAAGAACAAATTAAACTGGAAATAAACAGCACCTAAAATTTAAAAAATAAAACGTGTTAGATGGGCTTAGTAACATAATTTAGTTAAGAGGAGAAAAATATATTAAATTTAAAGAGACATCAATAGAAAGGAGAGAAATTTTTAAAAAGTTAAAAACATGAACATTGTATTAGGTGTATATAATAATATCAAAATTATATGACATATATAAATTTACAAGTAACAGAAGCTCGATAAAATCCAAACATAATAACCACGGAGAAAATCACACGTAAGCACATCATAGCCAAACTGCTGAAGACCAAAAATAACAAGAAAACTCTGAAGGCAGCCAGAAACAAAACAATCCACTAAATACTGGGAGAAAAGAAAGTCTTAGGCCAGGGATTACTCATCAGAAACCCTGGAGTCCAGAATATATTTGTACAATATTTAAAGTGAAAAAAACAAAAACAAAAACCCAAAACCAAAACCAAAAATTGTCAATTTGTAATTATATTTCCATATACCCAGAGTGACTATCCCTCACAATGAAAATATAATAAATACACTTCCAGATAAGAGAAACTAGGTCAATTTGTCAACACCAGACTTACATTAAAAAATATGCCAGAGAAGGTTCTTCATGCTGAAGGAAAATAATACCAAAAGATACTCAGATTTCCAAAAGCAAATAAATGTCGGGAATGACAAACGTGTAGATAAATATAAAATACTATTTTTCCTCTAATTTATTTAAAATACATATTACTGTTCAATGCAAAAATTATAATATTGATTTGTGGTCTTGCAATGTATGTAGAAGTAATTTTTTTTTTGATATTGAGTTGTACGAGCTATTTATATATATTGGATATTCATCCCTTATCAGTCATATCATTTGCAAATATTTTCTCCCATTTAGTAGGTTGTCTTTTTGTTTTGTCAATGATTTCCTTTGCTGTGCAAAAGCTTTTAAGCTTAATTAGGTCCCATTTGTTTATTTTTGCTTTTATTTCCTTTACTTTAGGAGGCAGATTTATAAACAACTTCTTTCATTTCTCTGGTGCTGTTGTATTCATTTAAATTTCAAATTCTAATTGTTTATTAATAGTGTATATGAACAAAATTGAATGTCCTACATTGACCTTTTATCCCATGACTTAGTTAAGCTCACTTTATGTGTTCCAGGAGTTTATGTTTGTAAATTCTTTGGCATTTTCTATATAGACAATCACATCATTTTCAAATAAGGACAGTTTTATTTATTCCTTTCCAATTTGTATCCCACTTCTTTATGATTTATTGTACCAGCTGGGTTTTCCATTACAATGTTGCATAGGAATGGTGAGAGGATATCTCTGTCTTATTAGATCTTAGGTGGAAAATATTTAGTCTCTTATAATAAGTATGATGTTAGCTGTAGCTATTTTGTAGATACACTTTATGAGATTGAGGAAGTTTCCTTCTATTACTACTTTGCTGAGAGTTTTTTTTTTTTTTTTTTTTTTTTTTTTTTTGGCTGTGTTGGGTCTTCGTTTCTGTGCGAGGGCTTTCTCCAGTTGCGGCGAGCGGGGGCCACTCTTCATCGCGGTGTGCGGGCCTCTCACTGTCGCGGCCTCTCCCGTTGCAGAGCACAGGCTCCAGATGCGCAGGCTCAGTAGTTGTGGCTCACGGGCCTAGTTGCTCCGCGGAATGTGGGATCTTCCCGGACCGGGACACGAACCCGTGTCCCCTGCATTGGCAGGCGGACTCCCAACCACTGCACCACCAGGGAAGCCCTTGCTGAGAGTTTTTAACATAAATATATATTGAATTTTGTGTAAAGCTTAATAGATAATCAAGTGTAAACTGTGGTCTTTGATTCTAGCCTGCTTGGGAATAAAAAAAGGTAAAAAAAAAAAAAAAAGGTATATTTTGTGAATAATTGAGGATATTCGAATATTCACTGGGCACTGAATAATGTTTGGGAATTATTTTTAAATTGTTAAGTGTTGTTTGGCAATCTGTTGTTATTTTCTGGTGGTTCATGCTCAGATATTTTATGTGAATATCCTTTTGATCTATAAATGATTCAGAGAAAATTACAGCAAAAAATTAAAAATAGGTTATCAAATCAGTGTGTATATGCATGTTTGATGCATTTTCATTTGTACTTTTATGAATATTTGGTCATTATCATTGGTAAAATATAAATATGTATATTTATCACAATTGTACCCCACACTATCTTGGACATATTTTGTTAGTAATCTCTAAACACTCTAATGGAACATTTTACTGAGTAAGCCTATTTATAAATAAATAACATATTTGTGCTATTTGAAACACTATACCTTATATCACTCATTTCTTCTTTACAAATACATTTCACAGACAATTTTTGGAGAAATCATTGCTCAGGAAGTTTTGTACTTTTAAATATAAACAGAAAATTCTAAACATAAGTTACTTTAATTTTTAGGTTTTTATATATACTTATGTATGTACATATGTATATATTATACATACATATATGTGTATAAATATTATATATTATATATATATTTAATTTCTTCATGTGTGAAACAGGGAAAATAAAAACTAGTTGTTGGGAATTCCCTGGTGGTCCAGTGGTTAGGACACTGCGCTCTCACTGACGAGGACCCGGGTTTGATCCCTGGTCAGGGAACTAAAATCCCCTAAGGCTTGTGGCTTGGCCAATACAAACAAACAAACCCTACTTTTCGAGGTAAGGTCAAACCATGGGGGTCTAAATAAAAGTCTGTAAATAAGAACCAGTATTTGATAAGAAGAAACTCTGAAGACAAGGTATGTAGTTAAGCCAAATCATGGTTATGTGAGGTGAAACCAGAAGTAAAAGTCAGGAAATCAGGGCCATATCAAGAATCACTGTCTATCAAAAAAATGTGTTCAAATTATATCAAAGAAACAAGATTTTACAATTTGTCTTGGAGACTATTAAGGGGTTAAAAAATTCTAAGGCAGAGAAGACTGTATTTATACAACAAATATGCATCCTTCCACAGCCTATATTTATTGTATAGTTCCTTTCATCCTGAAGTGCTTCACAAATTGATTTACAAACTTTGTGTATGGCAATCATTTTCATTTCTGAAATGCACCTCATCCGTTATGCATACATATATTTCATTTTATAAATTTCAGGATGTGGCATTGTAATCCCCAACTATCACTTTGAGTCTGAAATACTATTTTATGGCTTCATGAAAACAACATGACAAATTGCTCACTCTGGTTTCTATGACAAATCTGTCTTTGCAGTAAGTGGAGCTCTAATTGAAATGTACACTTCAACTTGCAGGCAGCAAAAGACAAAAAATATCAACTGGGGGCTCAGGAATGGATGATGCATTAGTTAGCAGGAAATTTATTGGATTACTACTGTGTATAGAAAACCTATTTAGGTGTTGTATGGGGGAAATAAAAAGTGTAGCCTGTGGCCTTGATGATCATACAAATTAATTTGCACAGGCAAAATATATCCACACCTAGATTTCAGTATTTTCTTTACATAGCATGCCAGCAGATGTGAGCCAATGTGTTTTAAGCTCAGTTCACAAGTGCTAACTTAGTGCAGTGAGAATAGAATAGTCAGAGCAGAACTGACAGATTCTTGAAGGAAGTAAATTTGAACCAGGTTTTTATTGGCAGAAAGATTAAAATATTCCTACCATTTACTGGTACACTTATTAATATACACATTAGTACATTGATTGTAATAGCACTGTAAAATTAGTATAATTTCTGTACTTTTCATTTTTCACCTCAGAGGGTGATTCATTTGTTTATTCATTTATGTATTCTACCAATCAGCCATACACTCAAACCATCATTTATTGAAAACTTCATATATGTCAAAAAATATGAAAGAAGTCAGTGACAAATTTGGGGAGAAAACACAATCGCCGTCCTCAAGAGATGATTACTAGCATTAAGATAATGTTTTTTACTCTCTGATAATACACAGAATTTAAAAAATTAATACATATTTAAAATCTTATTAGCTGAAGTCTGGTTTATACCTGTTTGTATTTATGAATGTAGAGCAAGCTGAACTGTGTGCACCCCCTCAAAAAAATTTCATATGTTGCAGTCCTAACACCCTGTACCTTAGACTGTGAGTATATTTGGGAGACAGGGCTTTTAAAGAGGTAAATAAGGTAAAATGAGGTCATATGGTTGAGCCCTAAACCGGTATGACTGGTGTCCTCATAAGAAGAATAGATTAGACACAGACAATACACAGAACGTGTGAGGACACAGTGAGAAGATAGCTATCTGCAAGCCAAGGAAAGAGGCCTCAGATGAACCCAAATCTGCAGTCAACTTGAACTTGGACTTCTAGCCTCCAGAATTGTTAGAAAATACATTTCTGCTGTTTAAGCCATACAGTGTGGGGTATTTTGTTTTGGCAGCCCAAGCAAACTAGTACAGTAGGTTACATCAGTATGTAAATAAAGTTCAATATGATTACTTTTTCCAGACCCCTATGCATTAGATTGTTTTTTCAGCAGTTGACAAAATACTATAGAGTGATTAAATTTTTTAAATTGCATTTCTGAAAAGTGTCTTAATAACGAAACCTTTTAATATCATGAAGATATTAGTAGAAATATTCTTTTACAAGCTGTAGAGGAAATTTTAAGATAGTGTGTTATTTTTTCAAATTGATTTTCATTATGAAACTGGAGGTATGCTACAGAAACAATTTTGTCCTCAAGATACAATAAATTACATTTTAAAAGGCAGAGAAAGGGAAGAAGGGAGCCCAGTACCAGGTAAGAAATAGGAGAAACAAGGAACATGGACTGTGAGAAGAAAAAGATTTGTAAAATAAATACCCAAGGAAAACATGAATATAGTGTAATTAATACTTATGATTACTTTTCCTAAAATAACTAGAAAAATATATGATAGAAACAACAGAAAAAGATAAATTTCCCTAGATATATT
Organism: Balaenoptera acutorostrata; assembly: GCF_949987535.1. Classification (NCBI taxonomy): domain Eukaryota; kingdom Metazoa; phylum Chordata; class Mammalia; order Artiodactyla; family Balaenopteridae; genus Balaenoptera; species Balaenoptera acutorostrata. Next base: position 10,357,973 of record NC_080076.1, read on the forward strand.
TTGCTCTCTAAATACATTCTTCTTTCATTCTTTCCCTGCTTGTATCTGTTTATCTTGAAAACATAACTCCTTTTCTTTACAACTTCCTGAGTATACACAAAGCTCTTTTCTTCTACATGAAGGCAAATATGATTTCAGGTATTATGAGAAATTTGACATATCTGCAATCAAATTTATGAAAGTTAGTATATTGTATACATAATATATATATTCATGAAAAAAATTTATATAATATAATCATACTTATAAATATACTTATATAAATGTACACATTATAGAGCTAAACACGCAGCATTTTTTCTGTGAAATTTATAAATTATTCATTTAATCTCCATCATTATGCTACTAAGAAGATGTTCTTATAGACCATTGAAAGATCTTGCAACATTCAGAAGCCTGAAAATTTGCTGCAGGTCACAAAAATAATAACAGAACCAAAACTCAAATACAAATTTAGATAGATAGATAAATTGATACAGATTTAAGGAGATAAAGATCTAGATGTATAGACATATAGATATATATTTCTACATAAATGTTTCTTCTTGTGTATTTTCTTCCCATCTTCTCACTTTTCAGTAAAATCAAAGGACGATTTACCCACATTTATAGACTATTAAACAGTATTAGAGAGGATGTCTCTTCTTATTTACTTTCAAAAGTCCATGCCATATATTTAGTAATTAACATAGATAGCTATAAACTAGCAGAAATTATACCTATAAAAGTAAATTTTGGGCTTCCCTGGTGGCGCAGTGGTTGAGAATCTGCCTGCTAGTGCAGGGGACACGGGTTCGAGCCCTGGTCTGGGAAGACCCACATGCCGCGGACCAACTAGGCCCGTGAGCCACAACTACTGAGCCTGAGCATCTGGAGCCTGTGCTCCGCAACAAGAGAAGCCACGATAGTGAGAGGCCCGCGCACCGCGATGAAGAGTGGTCCCCGCTTGCCACAACTAGAGAAAGCCCTCGCACAGAAAGAAGACCCAACACAGCCAAAAATAAATAAATAAATCAATTAATTAAAAAAAAAAGAAAACTTTAAAAAAAAAGTAAATTTTATATTTCTATATTGTTTTTAGAGCTTTTCATTATTGAGAACATATTGTGAAGAATATACATATATATCTTTATTTGGCCTTTTAATATTTAGTCATAATGCCCTCAATATGAAAAAATTATGTGTGTGAGCAAAGGATTCATATGTAAATTACTAAACTATACTGGAAAAATTAGCTAAAAAAGATTTAATTAAGCAGAGGGGCAGCTTTAACATTTACAAAGTGTGAGTTTTAACAAAATGTCTTAATTATTGAGTGTTTTAATAAATATATATGATAAAAGTGGTTCTTTTAAGCTCCTTAGGGGTCTTTATCTATATAATTTTACATGCAACTTTATAAATTTTTCAAAAATCTTATTACTTTATTTTTCTATTTTCAATGTTAGATGTACTTGGTAAACATTGTGCAATTGAAAGAAGTGTTAGAATTATGAAAAAAAGTGTATCTTATTATATATCCAATACATATTTGTGTTCTGATAAATAGAGATCAAATTTTAAATTTATTAATTGGAAAAATTATATATTTTGAACTGTATCAGCCATAAAACACATAATATTTAATATTTTAAATTATGCTTTTACTGACACTTAATCCATCAAAGTGGCTACACTTGGCAAAATGTGTGTGATACGAGGCCACAGTATCTTAGACCTAGCCATCATATTCGTGTTCAGAGCTGAACTTTGGGCCATTAATTCTCTGCCAGGAGCTAATGGTCACTGATGAGGCTAATGTAAGTTTCCACATGACAACAAAAAGATATGACCTTTGATAGGATTAGTAAATCCACGCAGGCTAAGTGAGAAGTGGGCCAAAATGCATATTCTCACAAGTCAGAAAAGGAGAAGTGCTACAAAGAGAAGAGTCAAAATATGTGATAGGGGAAAACTCTTAGGGTGATCACCTGAGTTGAGTTTCAAATAATTTCTGAAGCTTTTAAAACTTGTTAGTTTCTTAGCTTTGCACACTATAACAGTTAAACATGTTGACAGGTGCACAATATATGACACTCTTTTCTCAGTAGGATTCTTATTTCTTTTATATTCATGCATTGTCTTCAAGTAATAATAATGTCAGAAATTACTTGCAGGAGTATCTTTTTACATGTAATTTCAATTTGAATTTAAGAATATAAAAAAATGTGATGTTTACTGATTTACTGCTTCTGAATGCAAGTATTATCCTTATATTTGGGATTGGTGATTCACCTGTATTGCATTATAAAAGCCATGCCAGGTGGTTAGAGCCATACTGAATTCTGAATCAATCATTGCTCATGCTTTGTCAGCTAAAGAATTTGTGTCTCCTGTAGATAAAATATCATAATATTCATTTGGGATCTGCCTCTATAATATTGACAATAAAAATTATTGAAAACAATATCCATTTCTTGAACTTTTTAAAATAGTAAAGTCTAAATTTATATAGTATTTCCCCAGCCCATATATAGTTTTATTCATGTCCAATATTGTATTTTTTCATAATAATAGCCATATTAGAAATGGCAGGTATCAATTGTTTTCTTTTACAGAAGAGATTCCAAGGTATGTGGGAGTAGAAACAAAAAACTTACTGTTCCATGTGTGAGCTCCTGTTTTTCTTAAAGTCAATGGTAACTGGCTAGTAAAATTCAACAAATTCCCTGGTAAAGTCTTATAAAACACAATGCTTGAAACCTAACTGGGACAGACTCAAATGGAATTAAATTTAGTTGAGAGGTGTGATGATCATTTTAAGCCTTCAGTTGATTCTGATGTACACATTTGGCAAAGAATTAACATATTTTATAATGCTTCATACTTTATAAATGTAATTTGTATTTATAGTTCTTTATAACTTAAATTTACTCCTTAGTTTGTAAATAAAGGTATATGTTGAATTAGACATCAAAATGATCTAATAATCATGCTCCCATTCTCAATGAAAATAATTCAGTTATTTCTTTTGAGGAATTCCATTTGTCCATCAGTTATTCAAAAAGATTTCTCATCTTTCTAGACAAATGACAATATAGAGGTAGTAAACTAATAATGAACATACTAAAAAGTATATTTGGATATTATGTGTAAAGAGATCCTACATTGTTATATTTTGTTTATACACTCACAAAAATGTGTATATAAAATAAATACCATTTCCATGTATGCACAAATATATATCCTCTATTCATATATTATATTTTATTTTCATATTCCACATTTCACAATATAAGGAAGTAATTCATTTTCAAAACATTAGCTTGCACCTAGGTAAAATTAATTTCTTTTTGATAGTAGTACTTTCACCAAGGGAGAAGAGTTATATTCATTCACATAACAAGAGAAAATTTAACTCAGATGTAATTCAGTAAATCCAAAAGCTTTTTTAGGTTGTAAAAATTACTAGTTTCCTCAGCTTCCTGACAGGCTTATATAATGAATGGTGATTAAAGGACCACTGAATGAATGTGAAGGATAATAGAAAACGTTAGGTGACTAGAAGAGGAAATTAAAGAGAAATGGAATTGCAGAGAAATCAAAAAGGAAAGGAGAGTGGATAATTAGAGTGAAGACAAGTAGCAAAAACTGAGCCAAGAAAGGGGAGATGAAATATAAATTTAGACAGAAATTTCTTAGATTGTGCTCTCAATATGAAGACAAAACTCATTATTAATATGAACCTTGTGACTGAGTCTTCTCTGTTAAAAACTAAATGAGTGGTGTTTCTTCTGTATTTTTAAAACATGACATGGTTATGTAAATAAACCACGATATTTTCCAAATGATAAACTTCTCATTTATGTGATTTAAAATTTCAAATAAATTACATATTTCCAGGAAAATTTAGCTAAAGTAAGAAATATTTATATTACAAGTTTTAATGTATTTCATTCTTACTATTTGTTTATTTTGGTCATTTGAGGTCAATCTTCATGTGTGTCTATGTAAACAGCTTTTGGCAGGAAAAAGCTTTTTGCAGGAAAGAGCTCTTAGTAGGAGGCACCCTTTTGTCTTGTCACTAACCTTAAACCAGGCACCCCCATGCTCTACTCATCTCTGGCTCTAGCACACCTTTCAAATCTTTTAATCACAAAATACCTTGCCTAACTTGTCAGTTCTTTTTGTAGATCAAAGAAGTAGAAATGAAGAATAAGTAATTAACAGATGACCAGATCCATTCCCTAGCTTCCCCTTCAGTAATCTTGCAATAAACTGTGTGGCCAAACTGTGAACAAGGTAACACCTAGAGGAAGATCGCAAGAAGTCGAGGAGCCTTCATGCAGTGGGGGACTCTGACCCCCATCTCAATGATTAACTAAGATTACTTCCCCTCTTCCCTTTAAAATTTTCATGGCTGAGCAGAATCTTTGGAGGTGGTTTTTGGGGACACTGAGTCCACCATCTCCCCAGATTGCCAGCATTCTGATTAAAAGTACCTTTCCCTTCTACTAACATTTGTCTCTTTCTCGAGTATTGATTTTTCGAGCGACAAGCAACAGGACATGACTTGGTAACATCTAGTTTCTTGCCACTAGCTGGCCAATACAATAACATGAAGAATAAGGCACAACTGGTGAGACGCTAGGCATTTACATTTCAAGCTTTGTAAAATGATTTGTCTTCAGAGCTGGAAATGGAGAAATGAGCTCCATCACTGGATTTGGATGGAAATAAAGATATAATGATCCATATAATCTACTCACTTCCTCTGGAGTAAGCAAAGAGATATACACTATAATTTTCCAAAGTACTTTTCTAGAACTGACCCTTGAAAACTAAATCAAAGGAATTCCTAAGATTCTCCTATGAGGTGTTTTCACAAAGACATAATAGGACATGCCTATAAATAGGATTCTCAATCATGACATAAAGGAAACATTGCCTTAATTCATCTTGAGACAGAATAAGTGAGAGCTGAGTTTTCCTTCACATAATTTTCAAGAACCTGGGGCTTGAGTGCTTCATCAATTTGAAACAGTGAAGAGACACTTTTAGAACCAATTTGCAACATCAGTAACTGGGGTTTGCTATAAATACGTGAAGTATATCACACAGAAGAGTGATAAAAGTGTTTCCTTCTAAAGTTTCTAGTTCACTGTATTCAAAGCTTAAAATATAGTCTTCACCTATAACAGACAGGACCTCCTGAAAGATGTAATTTTTTAAAGTATGAAGCAGTCACTTCCCAGTTATTCCAACCAGGTAAACTTCTACCTTAAACTCATAAATCCAACAAACCAAATTTCTGGGCTTCCCTGGTGGCACAGTGGTTAGGAATTCACCTGCCAATGGAGAGGATACGGGTTTGAGCCCTGGTCTGGGAAGATCCCACATGCCGTGGAGCAACTAAGCCCGTGGTGCCACAACTACTGAGCCTGCGCTCTAGAGCCCACGAACCACAACTACTGAGCCCGGGTGCCAAGACTATTGAAGCCCGCGTGCCTAGAGCCCATGCTCCAAAGAGAAGCCACCGCAATGAGAAGCCCGCACACTACGATGAAGAGTAGCCCCCGCTCGCCTCAACTAGAGAAAGCTCACGCGCAGCAACGAAGACCCAACGAAGCCAAAAATAAATAATAAATAAATGAAATAAAAATTAAAAAAGAAAAACTAAATTTCTTTTTGACAATCAAAGACAATCCGCATGAGACTGTGCATAACATTCAAATCTTAAACCAAAAGCCATACCTAAACTAGGTTATTTTTCTCTAAAAATTAGGCAATGAGATAAAGTACAGCATTTCTCATTAATCATACTGTCAGTAGTGAGGACACAGTTCATCTTAAAAATAGATGAGGTTTTTTTCCCCATAATTTTTGCCAAAAATCTTGATTGTGGGTATAAGTTTGAAAGATAGTGTATAATCCATGCTTTTACATTTGAGCATCTCACAACACAACAATGATCATCCTTAGTTTGACTTACAATCCATTAAAGTTTGTGTTTTGTTACCAGAAAATGACCAAGGAAAAATGAGCTAAATGTACTGAACACATTCAGTAGCGTGGATGAACCTGGAAGACATTGTGTTAAATGAAAATAAGTCAATCACAGAGGACAAATACTGCATGATTCCACTTATATGAGGTATTAGATAGTCAAACTTACAGAAGCAGAAAATAGAATGGTGTTTTCCATGGCTGCGGGGAGGAGAAAATTAAAAGTTATTCAATGGGTATAAAGTTAAAGCTATACAAGAGGAATAAGTTCTAGAGATCTGCTGTAGAAGGTAGCGCCTATAGTTAACAACATGATATGGTACATTTAAACATTTACTAAGAGAGTAGATCTCATGTTAAATGTTCTTATTACCAAAAAAAAAAGGAAAGGGACAGAAATATTTGGAGGTTATGGATATGTTTATTACCTTGCTTTTGGTTATGGTATGATGTGTATACGCATATGGCAAACTCATCAGAGTGTTTATATTAAACATGTGATGCTTTGTGTTCATTTTTAAAATCAATATTTTTTAATGGAAACAACTTGACCAAAAATCTTCCACAGAATTTTGAGGTACATTAAAACAAGTTTTAATGAGAAAATAAATAAACAAACAACAAAAACATTTCTCATATGTTTCTTTAAATCTTTTTTCTTCAATATTCTATTTTATATATGTTACCAGATGAATACCTGAGTATGCCATATGCATGGGCAAAAATCATATTCATTTATTTAGTCTTATTTTCTTATTTTAATATGTAGCACAACATTCTATCATGTATGTGCTTGATAATATATCATATAATAACTGTCACATAAGCAATTTTACTAATGTAGCACAACAATCATATACACTAAATTATCATGGAATTAAGTAATTGAGAGAGCAAAAGAAGTCAAAGCCATAACCAAGGGCCAGCTTTTATTCTGTATTTAGAATTTATTCCGAGTAAGGAAAGAAACCATTGATGCAATTTGAATAAATAATAATTTAATTAATGAATAAAAATAGGTCATGCTCTGATTTCCTTAAAAGACATTTTACGGCCACCACTTAAACTAAGAGGCAATTGCTTATAATCTGTTGAAAGATAATCATGGTTTGGACTAGGATTGTTACAGAGGAAATGGAGCAAACAAAATAGATACTGGATATATTTCTGAGATAGAGCTAATGCCTTCAAATAGTTTGAATCTGGAGAGATAAAAGTCAAATATGTCTCCAGAGTTTTGCCTTGGCAGCTGGACTCAGTGGAGTTGAGAGCCATTGATATAGAGATGTCTATGGGGAGGAACATACTAAAATATGTGGAAAGGAGATTTTAGAAGTTTGAGTTTCAGACACTTTTAATACATTCATGTAGAGGTGATACACTGGACATTAAGGCTTAGAATTTAGGGAGAAGTTCTGGTGCAGGGTTATTTGGTAGTTGTAGTATCACAGATGGCTGAATTATCAAAGCAGATGCACACGGATAACAGATCTAACTCAGCATCAAACTTTCCGAAAGCTTAGTGCAAGATATAAGCAAAATGTAGGGAGAATCATAGCCTCACAGTATTAGTCTCTCAGATAGCCACCAACTCAACAGGTGCAGCTTCCAAGACAAAATAAAACAAAAAGCAAAGCAAAACAAAACAAAAAAAGCAAAACCAGGTATGCTTCCCACCCTGTGATGAGTTTTGATATTGGAGGAAGAGACTGATACTATGTGTACAGGACAATTTAGCTCCGAGGAAGCAGTTTCAGTTTGAGGTTTCCTGGTTTCTGTACTCCATTCATCACACAGGTAGATAGTCTGCGGCTAACTTCCATTCTCCAGCCAGCTTTGCCCTATACATCTTTTCATTTCAGGTTTATTTTCAGTCATCATTGTAGAGAAATGGCATGTCCTGCTTAAAAAAAAATTCTTAGGTAAGAATTTCCTCAGATATATCTTGAGTCTGTAAATCCCATTGGAATATTTACAAGTAGATTTTGCTGAGATCAGCATTGCCTCTTGCATGCCCAGGAGAGAGTGAAAGAGCTACAGACCTGCTCTTAACTCTTTTGTTCTGGAGTCATCAGCATGCAGATGATATCTGAAGCAATGGAATTACAGCAACTCACATAGTTATGTTTTCAGACCAAGAAAGTACGTGTAGCAGTATTCCCTTTCAGCTACTCTTCTCCAGATATAGAGTAGAGAAAGCTTTGGATTCAACTTTTTTTTTTTTTACGAATTCAGCTTTTTTAGATTCCACATATAAGTCATATCATACAGTACTTTTTGGTTTCTATCTGACATCTCACTTAGCATAGTGCCTCAAGGTCCATCTGTGTTGTTGCAAATGGCAGGATTTCCTTTTTTCTCATGACTAAATAATATTACATTATATAAATATACCACAACTTCTTTATCCATCAAATATCATTTTGAAAAATAAGAACTACTAAATATGAGTAAAGATACGGAGACAACATCGGTGAAAGAAGCAAGTTAGAAATACTTGGACTGACAGCAGTTTGGAGGGATTTTTTTTAGACACGAAAGTCTAAATTATTGATTTAGCTAGAATTAGTGTAGAAACTTAGGGTCCCAGCATTTTCCTCTATGAAGTTAAAGCACACTTTCTTAGTTGAAGAAACTGTTTCATAAAAGCTCACTTATATGGTGACAATCAGAAGGAAATAGGGTTAATATGTTAATATTAAGTATTCAGAATAATGTAAAGTATATAGTAAAAGTTATATAATGGATAATTATTATTCCCCTCATGTCTCAAACAGGATCTAATCATTCTCAGATTATAATTGATGAGCAAATCATTTTAAATAGAAAAATGCCAAATATCCCTTTATTGAAAACATGAATTTATACAGTGACTATAGTCAGTATATGAAGGGAAGGAATACACACACACACACACACACACACACACACACACTCACATATGCCCATGTGTATAGTATGGATGTATCACAATTGGGTTATCTATTCGTCAGTTGATGGGCATTTGGATTGATTTCATGTTTTGGTTCTAATGAGTAAAGTGACTATAAACATTTCACATAAAGGTTTTTGTGATAGACATCTATTTTATTTATCATTGTATAAATGTTACAAATATTTAGAAATGGAATAGCTAGTTTTATGATGTATTTAACTTCATAAAAAACTACCCATTGAAGTTATAATTACATTTAGCAATCTGATGAGTAAAGAATGAATTTCAGTTGCTCCACTCTTCTTACCAGCACTTTTGTCTGTTTTTTTTTTTTTTTTTTTTTGGTTGTTGTTTTGGTTTCAAAATTTTGGACATTGTACTAGGTTATGTAGTGGTATCTCAATGTGGCTTTAAATTGATTTCCCCTAATGACTAATTATGCTGAACAATCTTTTCTTATGGTCATGTTTCTCCCAAACACCTTTTTTAGTGAAGCTGTCCAATTTTTATTGGGTGCTGTCTTAATACTGACTTGTAAGAATTCATATCAGCTTTGTGTTTTGTTCATATTTTCTTCCAAACTGTGACTAGTATTTTCAATTTGTTAACATTCTCCTTCAAAGAACATAAGTTTTTAATATTTACAAAGTTGAATTTATCAAAATGTTTATAAATAATAATTTTTATATCCTGAGTTATTGTTATATAACCCAAAGTTGCAATGGATCTCCTATATTTTATAGATATTTTATAGATTTAAGTTGTATATTCAGGTCTATCATCCATTTATTTTGAATAAGATTCAGTTTCTGTTGCAAAGTAGACATGAAGGTTTGGGTCGTTTTTTTCCCCATAACACTGTTCAATTATTCTAGAACCATTTGTCTAAAAGACTATACTTCTCCTGTTGAGTTTCCTTGGTACCTTGGTCAAAAAATCAACTGGCCACATATGTTTGTCTTTATCTCTAGACTTCATGCATAGATCAACACAGTGGCTCTAAAGGAATCTCTTACTTGTTCTATCTACAAGGCCAACCTTATTGGAAATCAGTCAAATAATTTAATTATGTGGGTTTCAGAGTTACACAGTAATTCATTAAGTCTCTCATGTGAATGTTAAGGAAGGAATATGGCCCTAAAATTATAATTCAAAGTTATAAAAGTCTACAATCAGCTAGAGCTAAGAATGTATTCTTTGTACAGAGAGGAAAACTGAAAGAGAAGTTGTGCCTTTTCCATTGATGCAAAATATTACACGTCATTGATTACTGATTCTCTGTTTGGAATAGAATTCTGTCTTTGATGTTAATTATTAGACACTTTCCTTAGCATGAGGCTGGTCTCTCACTGGGGCTGAAAATCAGTTGTATATGAGTCTAGCAAATATAGAGAAAACATTGTTCAAAAAGTGATGAAGATTTAAGCTAAATATCCTCCAGAAAAGACATGGGGCTGAGAAGACGCAGAGAGCTGAAATGTATGCCTGATTTGTGTTGATTTTACTGTCCTGCCGAAAGAATTAAAATATATTTAAAAGATATGATCACTCTATGAAATATCTTTGACACTACCACACTATAAAATCTAATAAATGTGACCTAATCAAGAGAAGGAAAAAGAGTGAGATAAACAAATAAAAAATACCCAAAATATAAGAAAAGATTGGTTATAAATAGCAATGGCCATAGTTATTACCAATATGCTTTACTGGGAAGACATATAATCGCTAGAGTTTGGTCTGGGTTCAAGATTGCTTTACTTTTGTTTATTCCTAAAACTGCTAATAATCAATGCAAAATATATGCAATGTAAAGACACAGGTGTATGTTTGATACACCCCATGGATTCCCTCTTTTCTAATAGAAGGGCACCAGTAATGCCCTTACACTAAAATAGAGGAAATAGCTATGCTCTTCCAGAAGCTCCAGCACCTAATCTAATGCATATTTTCCGAGTCTTAAGTTTTCTATTTAAAATTTTTGTTGTTGTTGTCAGCACTGGGTTAAGTTCTCCTTATGTACACCTGTGAGGCAGGGTCTATGAGGTTTTCATTTCTGTCTACTTAGGTTATCTTTTGAGCATGTCAATCTATACCTTATGATAAGGCAAGGGTGGAGATGGCAAGAAGTTGACACATGCACATCGGAAAAGAAAGAAGTAGTGCCCAGTAGTGGGACTGCTGGGTCATATGGTAGTTCTATTTTTAGTTTTCTAGGAACCTCAATACTGTTCCCCATAGTGGCTGTATCAATTTACATTCCCACCAACAGTGCAAGAGGGTTCCCTTTTCTCCACACCCTCTCCAGCATTTATTGTTTGTAGATTTTTTGATGATGGCCATTCTGACCGGTGTGAGATGATATCTCATTGTAGTTTTGATTTGCATTTCTCTAATGATTAGTGATGTTGAACATCCTTTCATGTGTTTGTTGGCAATCTGTATATCTTCTTTGGAGAAATGTCTATTTAGGTCTTCTGCACATTTTTGGATTTGTTTGTTTTTTTGATATTGAGCTGCATGAGCTGCTTGTATATTTTGCATATACCCTGAGAAAACCATAATTCAAAAAGAGTCATGTACCACAATGTTCATTGCAGCTCTATTTACAATAGCCAGGACATGGAAGCAAGCTAAGCATCCATCGACAGTTGAATGGATAAAGAAGATGTGACACATATATACAGTGGAATATTAGTCATAAAAAGAAATGAAATTGAGTTATTTGCAGTGAGGTGGATGAACCTAGAGACTGTCATACAGAGTGAAGTAAGTCAGAAAGAGAAAAAGAAATACTGTATGCTAACACATATTTAAGAAATCTAAAAAAAAAAAAAAAAATGGTTCTGAAGAACCTAGGGTCAGGACAGGAATAAAGATGCAGACGTAGAGAATGGAGTTGAGGACACGGGGAGGGGGAAGGGTAAGTTGGGACAAAGTGAGAGAGTAGCACTGACATATATACACTACCAAGTGTAAAATAGATAGCTAGTGGGAAGCAGCTGCATATAGCACAGGGAGATCAGCTCGGTGCTTTGTGTTCCCTTAGAGGGGTGGGATAGGGAAGGTGGGAGGGAGATGCAAGAGGGAGGGGATATGGGGATATATGTATACATATAGCTGATTCACTTTGCTGTACAGCAGAAACTAACACACCATTGTAAAGCAATTATACTCCAATAAAGATGTTAAAAAAAAAAAAGAAAAAGAAAGCAGTAGTGAAAAGGGAAGAAAAATAATTCTGCTGTTGAAGGGCAGGGATTGTTCAATATATACTGTAAGAAAAAAAAGAGTTTTACTTTATTATTCACCCTAAAACAAAGAAATATATTTTAATACTTAAATCAAAAGAGGAAGTATACACTAAAGTTTTCTGAATTGTAAACAAATCTCAATGTAACTGGAACATTTTGACAAAGAATGTTTGATAATTTTTCCTAATAAACTTTCCAAACTTGATACTTGATAATATGTGAACATCCCTAAAAATGTCTTCTATTTCCTCTGGTGAAAGTGCAATTACAAAATAGAAAGTCAAATCTGAAGTGAATTGCATTGCTTTAAGAAATACAATTTCTACTGTATGTAGTGACATTGCTCCTTTGTATAGGAGGTGGGAGGAGTAATTATCTCAGACTAATTTCAATGCATGACAGTTCAATTAACCAGAGAATATAGGAATTATAGTATTAATATCCGTGGGAAAAAACAAAGTAAAAAACAATGAACAGTCTTATCGTTGAAAAACCAAAGGAAATACCTCTTTGTGACATTGCAGGTGGTATAATACTGCATACAATCAAATTTTTACTGTACAGCATTTTGGAACAAAATTGAATTCTGTCATATAAGGTAGTTCATTGTATTATGATCTGCTACTCTCTATGGTGTAGGTAAACCACATTTCCAGATGGCAGAGTAAATATGGACTCCCCATGATGAAAAAATACAAGGCAATTTTAGTTTTGGCATACTACATAATTGTTGAACAGAAAACAAAGATGAGAACAAAGAGAAATTTTGGAAAGTTTATTGATTGCTTTTATTATTTCCTGCCTCAATAAGTAACACATGCTCATGTGGGATATTTTGGGAAATGGAAATATTTGGAAGTCTCAGAAACATGGCAGACATGAAAGAGAAAATTAAAAATGACCCCTAATCACACAATATAGGATGTATTGTGAGTTCATACAGGTGTCTGTGTGTGGTATCTGTGTATTATATTTGTATATAATATATACAACTCATTTGTATATATTTATCATACATTTGGAACCTAATGAATGCAGGGTTTTATACTAAATATTTGCTAAATATATCATACAGTGTTTGAAAATGTAATTTAATAGTTAAATATGATGTGATTTTTTGGTAGTACAATACTGTAGTATATTAAACAATCCAATAAGGTAGATAAAAGTATTATCTCTATTTTATAGATGTCAGAATGGAAAAAATTAGTTATACAATATCCCATAGTCTTTCTTGCAGAGTTAGTTTCCTTAATAAACATGCTATAATATATCTTGAATAAAGTTGTATAACTAGGTCAAACGATATAAAAATTCTTGAACTAGGTCCCAAAGAGATATGTGTACATTTGGTGCAACCAACTAAAAGAAAGTTAAAAATATTAAAAACAATTTGAAGAAGTTTAACTTTCTTTAGTTCAACCAGCCATTTTTATACTTGCTTTAGAGAGAAAAAAAAAACCCTTTACTTATTTACTCATTTATTATATACTACATGTGTAAATTTTACTTAAGCCTTTTAGGAGCTACTTATATGATAGAAATACTTCTATTTTTTCCTGTTTTGCTTGTTATAATTATCTAATCTCAATATTTAATTTAAATATAAATTTTATTTTGGTATTTTTTCACATAAGAAAAAAATTAATTTTTATTTGGAAAAATTACCAATTATAGTTGTTGAATTCTCCTATTGTTTCTATGTTTAAAAGAATTCCTTTTAAAAAATGGCATTATGTTAAATTTCTGGTGGAGATATGAATTAAAATATCCTTTCAAAATAAAATAAAAAAGAATTCCTTTTATATTTCAAGATCTTGCAAGAATCTCCTTAGTTTTTTTCTAGGTTTTCACATTCATAGTTAACCATTATTTATCTCAAAAGTAGCTCTGAAGCAAAATCCAATTTTTATATTTTTTCTAAATAATCAATCACTTTCACACAATTAATTGAACAATAATTTTTATCCAATAATTTCTACTATTATATTTATTTAAATATAGAAAGGATTTTTTTCTGAGCTGTTTTTCCTGCTCTATTGTTTGCCTGATATTTAATCTGGCAGAAAAAAGCCTTTATATATTTTAATACACTATTGTACAAAAACCACATACTCTTTTTTCCCCCCATTTTCCATACTATTTACTCAAAATTCTGTATATAGAACATGTTCATTTCAACCAAGTGCATTTTCTATATATAAATATTCAAGTGAGAGACAGAAAATAATACAAAAATGTGCAAAAGAGAAAAATGTAATCATTATTCTATCAATAAACGATAGCTGCAAAAAAAAAAAAATGGTGCCTCAGGATTTGTGAGACAATATCAAATACTCTAACATATGTGTATTTGGAGTCCCAGAAGGAGACTGGAGGAGGGAAGAAAAAGAATACTTGAAATACTATCTGAAAATTTTTCATATTGAATGAAAACTGGAACCCATAGATAAAAGAACCTCAATAAATACCAATAAGAAGTATTCACTCTGTGGAATATCAAAACTAAACTGTTGTTTCTGGTTCCATGCAAGGAAGTAGACATTAGACATATTTCTTCCTATTCCTCCTGCTAAGTACAGTTAAAAATTATGTACATATTACATATAATGTGCAGAATTATATATATATAGTGTATTATATATATATATATATAGTGTGTGTGTGTGTGTGTATATATACATACACACACTATCATATAAGAACATAAAAATACTCTGTAAGTTGAAAAGAAAAAAAAAAAAAAATCCTGGCTTGGAAAATTGGCAACCAAACAACATCAGGGCAATTCCTTCTCTAGGCTTCTTATCTGCCTCATATATCCCAGACTTAGAGCTGAAGAAGCCAGAAAACCAGAAATACTATTTAGCAGAGAAAAAATAAATTAAAATTAAAAATAAATAAAAGCCTGCTCTCTCTAGTCAAAGGACCAGGAAAGGGGAAATCTATCAAGGCAGAAAATCTTTAGACGATAACTGCCTGACCCCAACAAATACCATGAAAAAAAGTGCTACATCCCCATCTCTACCAGCAAAGGCTGAAATGGGGAGCCTAGACTTCCACCATTGCCCAGCTGTAATGAGGCATACCTCACTGGTGTGGTATCAGACAAGTCCAAATGGGAGTTGGAAATTCCTTCCCTGCCCGGTGGTAATGAGACTCCCTCCACCCCTCCCAACACACACACACACACACACACACACACGGTGTCACTGGAGACCGTTTAAGACACCTGACTTTCACATCCAACCAGCAGCAACAAGAAACCTCTCTACCCCACTGTCCCACATAGTGTCAGAGGAGCCTGAGTGGAAGCTAGAACTTTCACCACTGCCCAGAGGTTACTAAACCTTCAACCTCCATGTTGTTAGTGGAAGTCACATAGGGAGCAGCAATGGGACGACCTTCCTTCTCACAGCCAGAATATATCAGTAGTGGCTTAGCAGGGAAAGTAGAATTTTACCGCAGTCTCCTACTGGGGCAGTGTAAGAGAAGGCTTCCAAAACAAAAGATTCAGTTGAAAGCCACAGTCACATAAAATAATATGCAAGATTTCCAGGATACAGTGTAAAAATCACTCATTATATCAAGATCCAGGAAAATATCAACTTGGATGATAGAAAGAAAATTTGCAGATGCCAACACCAAGATGACACAGATCCTGGAATTATCTGACAAAGGTATTACAGCAGCCATAATAAAATGCTTCAATGAACATGTTTGAAACAAATGTAAAATAAAAAGTCTTAGCAAACAAATAAGTATAAAAAAGAACCAAATGGAAATTTTAGAAGTGAGACATACTATTGCTGAGAAGAAACAAACATAAAACAAAATAAATAAAAAAGAACGTGGTTGGGCTCATCAACACAATAGAGATACAAAGGAAAGACTCATTGGACTAGGAAATAGAAATTACCCAACTTGCAAAGCAGAGAACAAATAAACTGAAAAAAATATATATGTACAGATATCAGGAACTTATGTGAAACCAAAAAAGGATCTAGCATTCATGTCCTGGAGTCCTAGAAGAATGAAAAAAAGGGGGGGGGGGAGGGCATGAGTTTAAAAAGTATTTGCGGAAATAAAGACTGTAATTTTCTCAAACTTGGCAAAAAACATACACCTACATCTTCATGAAACTGAGTGAAATTCCAACAGGATAAAGTTAAAAAAAAAAAAAAATCCTCACTAAGGCACATCATAATCAAGCTACGGAAAACTGTAAGAGAAAACTAGTCAGTCAATAGACATCAGAATTCTCATCAGAAAACACGGATAACAGGGAGACATGACTTTTTTTTTCTAGTGATATTGAAAAAACAGAGAAATCAAGCAGTTCTTAGATGAAGGATAATTGAGGTTTGTTGCCAGAAACAACCCTAAAAGAATGGCTAAAGCAAGTTTTCTAAAAAGAAAATATAAAATAGAAGAAGGAATATTGGAGCACTATGAAGGAAGAAACTACAACAGAGTAAAACTCTGAGTACATACAATAGATTTTCTCTTGAGTTTTCTAAATTATACTCAGCATTTGAGGCAAAAATTATAACATCGTTTAATGTAGTTTCCAGTATATGTAGAGGAAATATTTGAGAAAATATTATTATAAATGGGAAAGGGTAAAGGGACCTAAAGTGAGTTACATTTTATACATTACACTGGTAAAACGGAACACCAGTAGACCGTGATACCTATACCAATGACTAGCAAAGATATACAAAGATACATACTAAAAAACACTATCGATACTTCAAAACGCAATTCTGGAAATGTTTAGTAACACTCAGGGAGGCAGAAAAAAAGTAAGCAGAGAAACAAACAAAAAAGAGAGTACAAACAGAACACAGAAAACAACACAGAAAATACCAGCTATACAAAAATTTTAAAATATCATTAGTAATATTGAATGCAAACACATTAAATATACTTTTTATGAGACAAAGATTGGATGAGTACATAAAAGAAGAACCTGTCTCAATTATAAGCTGTCTACAAGAAACACATTTCAAATATTATAATAGAGGTAAATTTAGTAAAATAATGGAAAGATTTAACATGTATGTGATAATCAAGAAAAGCAGGAGTATCTACATTAAAATCAAAATTCAGAGCAAAAAGAATTACCACAAAGAGGGATATTACATAATAATAAAAGTCCAGTGAGAAGACATAATAATCCTAAATGCATATGCATGAAACAACAGAACTGTTATATGCAGAAACAAACCTTCTAGAAATAAAAAAAAATATAGACATCCATGATTATAATTTGAGAATTACTTAGCATTTTCCTCAACAGTTGGTAGAATGATCAGTCAATTCATAGTATATAGATAAAAATCATCAAGGAATAGAAAAACTCAACATTATCAACCAACAGTATCTAATTTTCAATTATAACACTCCACCTAACAATAGCAGAATGCATGTTCTTTTCAAGTTTCTAAGGAACATTTGTTAAGACAGTCCAAATCTCTTGCCTTAAAACAAATATCAGCAGAAATAAGATAAATAAAGTAATGTGGAAAGTATTCTTTGATCAAAATGAGAAAAGGACTAGAAATCAATAATAGATGAGAGAAAAATCTCCTAGAAACTAAACAACACAATGTTAATAAAACATTGTCAATGAGGAATTGTCAAGGGAAATTTAAAAATATATTAAACTAAATACAAATGAGAATGCATCATATTAAAATGTATTAGGTGCAGCTAATGCAGTGCTGGAAGAGAAATTAATAGCACTGAATACATACATTTTTTAAAAAGGGGAAAATCAAAATAATAATACAAGCTCACACCTCAGGAAACTAGAAAAAGAAGAGCACAATAAACCCAAAGCAAGCAGGAGAAAGGAAACAATAAAGATAAGAATAGAAATCAATAAACTGAAAAGAGAAAAATACTACAGAGAAAAATTAATGAAACACAAAGCTGGTTCTTCGAAAGGATCAATAAAATTGACAAACCTCTAGCAAGACTGACACATGAAAAAAAAAAAGACAGAAGAAACAAATTACTAATATCAGGAATGAAACAGGGTATATCACTACATCCCTGAAGATATCAAAAAGCTTCATAATACAATACTATTGCACTCAAGTATACTCAATACTTAGGCTAGGGCTCATCAATCACACTCCTGGGTATTCATCTTAGAAGAACAAAAACTGATATCAACACAAAAAAATCTGAGCTAATTGATGGAGATGAAATTCTTTTAAAATAATCAGTTATTCTATTTAGGTATCTTATAGTCCTGTGGTAAGACTGGCATTAATCAAATTATCACATAAATATATTAACAACATTAAGTGTAGTATATTCTTTGAAGGAGAAATACATTATCCATAAAGTAATACAATAGGATCAACTGACAAAACCCAGAAAGTAAGAGAATGGATCCTGAGGAAGACATGATTGAATTGATATCTGAAGGAATGTTCAAGAGTTAATATGGTGTATATACACTACCAAATGTAAAATAGATAGCTAGTGGGAAGCAGCCACATAGCACAGGGAGATCAGCTAGGTGCTTTGTGACCACCCAGAGGGGTGGGATAGGGAGGGAGGGAGGGAGACTCAAGAGGGAAGAGATATGGGGATATATGTATATGCATAGCTGGTTCACTTTGTTATAAAGCAGAAACTAACACACCATTGTAAAGCAATTATACTCAAATAAAGATGTTAAAAAAATTATTTTTTAAAAAGAGTTAATATGGTGAAGAAAAAGTACCAGAGCAAAATCAATCCCATGGAGAGATATCTGTTCTCTACAGTAAAAGTGTTTGAAGCAGGAAGTGTGTGTGTGTGTGTGTGTGTGTATGTGTGTGTGTGTGTGCGCGCACACGTTATATCATACCTCACATGATTAGTTAAGAGACTAATTCAGATAAGAAATAATGGCATCTTGGTCTAGGTGAGGGTGATGGGGATTAATGAGAAAAGCAGATGTATTTCAGAAGACAGGAAGTGAAGAGGAAGACTGTGATCCAGAACCCAAAATTCTCAATAAACGAGTTTGGGCGCTGTGTTGATTTCTCAATATTTAGGATATTTTCTGTTTCCTCTGAAGGGAAGAAAAAAAATCACTGAAAATGTGAGGCACTTTGTACTTCAGAGAACACTGAAGTATAAAGGATTGGGGAGTGCTACAAAATAACCTCAGAACTGTTAATGAAGCAGCTCGTATTTAATTTTACTTTCTGTCTTTTAGCTTTTTGCCAACCATCTTATTCTAAAAATGAGGCAAAATGAGTAGCAATATAACAACTAATACTGTACTACTACTTTCTGCTTAAATTTCTCTCCAGGAACTCAGGGTATTACATACGTATTATTCTATCAATCTTCATAACATTGCAAATAAGAGCAGTGACATTCCAGGAGCGCTGGGAAAGAAGAATGAGTACTATAAGTGTGATAATGGTCAATTGAAATGTTAGATTAGTTCTAGTAGCTCAGTGCAAGCTCATTAGGCAAAGGTTTGGTTTAAGAACTATATTTTACTAACTTTGTTATGAAAGTTGAACATTCATATCAATTAATTCACACTCTCTCTCCCTGACTCACCACTGATTTTAAGAGAAGGTCTTTAATATAGGTCAGGGAATATATTAAAGAATGGAGATTTCTTGGGGAAGAAAAATTTTAATTAATTGACTATTTTACATGTGTTATTTTCTCCCTTTTTGATGAATTTTAGGACATTCTAGTATCCAGAACACAGAAAAGGACAAATATTATATAGATATAAGGAAATATTAGTTTAATTTGAGTTTTCCAGAAGCATGTATTAAGATGAGTTTCTCCACGCAAATGATTTATTACGGAAGAATTCTCAGAGGGAGCCAGATAAGGCAGAGGGTAGAAAGCCAAGCCAGAGGGAGGTATCAGGAAAAGGTCCTTCAGAGGGCAGGCATGAGCTTGATCACAGAAGAACTGTAGAGGGTAAATTACACCTCATAGTTTACAAGGAAAAGGAGCTGGGATTTCACTGGAGGGCAGTGCCATCATTGGTTAACTGCTGCCCAGGGAGCAGGTGTAGTAGGGAAAGAGGGGCGGAGATGTAAACTCAGAGATATATTAGCTCTCTGTGGCTACTGATGAAATGTCTCCAGGGGCCCAAAGCAGTCTCCTAAAAAGGAAGCACAGAAGCTGGCTTCCTAAAGCATGCTGAACACTGAAGGGGTACAGAAATGGTGAAATGGTAAAATCTCCAAGAATGTGGGCACAGTAATGATATGGTCTGCCACAAATATAACTGATTAGGTGGAATAAGGAAACATAGGAGAACAACCTTGAGAATAACTGAGATTTCTGTAGAAGGAAGCAGAACAAATAAAATAGAAAAATAAAAACAGGAGAGAAAAATACACTGTAAATAGACTCTCAAATCTGTAGATACCAAAAAAAAAAAAATCTGTTCAAAGAAAAATAAATAGAAATAATCAAGATTGAAGTGCTCCAACAAGTAATATTTTTAAACTTGCAGCAACCCAAGCATAACAAGTGGGTCAGCTTCATACAAAAAGTAAAATAAAATATTTTACATTACTTCAGAAATCTTAGTAATATTACGTGACAGGAGACAATGGAATATACCAGATAACATTCACACGTCAAGACAGAAGAAAGCATTTTCAATTATCTACATAATGTAGAAATTTAACACATAGGAAATCTTTTTGAAAAAGTACCTTAAGATATAATCCTACCAGCTGAAAAATAAGGCAGAACTTAAATATCACAAAAAGGAGAGTTTTGAAATGAAATGATTGATGGACTTAGGATCTAGGATAAAAAGAAAAATGTATATTTTTATTGAAAAGTTAAAATAACCATATGAACAATGTGATTATTAACTGTTGTATTTTGGCAGAAAAATTACACAATTTAAAATGTTATAAAAGATTCAAACATATTATATAATCCATGAAGAACTTCAATCTGTTAATAACCTCCATGCCACAAAAACAACCCACAGGTCCACAGATCGAGATGGCTACACTGCTGAATCCTAAGAAGCATTTAATGAGAAAACAGTACCAATCCTACGCAAACTCTTTCAATAAAACGAAACAGAGGCTACACTCCTGAAATCATTTTTTGTGGCTTGCACAAAGCTGATTCAAAAACTGAGCAAGTGTGTTACAGGACATAAATGCTATATGGAGGCTTTTATGATGAACGTAGCCACCTCAAGAAGCAGAGCATGCAGGTGGATTTCTGGATTGTGTTGCTCATGAATTTTATGAGCACATGGAAGATTTTTATTCTGAGTAGAAGTGTGACACCAGCAATCTGTATCAAATGGTGCGGTCAGAATCATCTATGTTTACCTTGGTAGTGGGATGGCATGTTACTAGATTACTAGAAAGAAGGGCATTAGAAGACCAAGTGAGCAAGGGAAAAAACAGTATATAATATATATATATATATATATATATATATATATATATATATATATATATATATATATATATAGTGACTTGAACTCTCAACTCTGAGCACCACTGGAAAAAACAGTCTTGTGTGTGTTTGTGTGTGTGCTGACCTGAGATAACTTACCATGAGTAGGCCCAGTACCTGAAGGTTCAGCTACTTGAGTTGTAAAACCTGTTAAAGGCACAATCTAGTCACGTGTGGTCATTTGTTAGAATCAAATAGGCCCCCAACTTTTGGGATGGGCATTTTTGGATACAAAGAAACAAATCTATGAAACTTGAAAACCCAAGTTTCAAAATTAATGTCTGTCAGAGCAAGCCATCCTCTAAGCTAAGGAAACTATCATTTTGATGGGGAAAAAAAAGAAGAAAAAAAGGGATATTTATTCTTCTCAAGACCTACCACCAACATATCACATTGTTTCTAGAACCAAAACTCAATCTCAGCAGAGACAAGAGAAATAAAAGAACTTTCATATTACTAAAGCCACAGTTGGAAATCGCCTCCTAAAAATCAAATAAAAATTATAATAAGTTTAATAGAAAAGTTACTGTTCTTCGAAACTGACAAAATAGTAGTAAAAATAACCTGTGCAACATTAAATTTATATTTACAAATATTGGTGTATATATTCATTATACATGTAAGCATAATGTGGGTTTTTTTTGTGTGTTTGCTATAGTTTAAAATACTAATCCTAATGTACTTAGAAATTTTGGATCCATAAAAAGCTTTGAATCAAGATCATATTTTTGATTACTAAAGATAATCAATTTCATTAAAAAAGAAAAAAGAATGAGAGCTTCAGAGTATACAGTCATTCTAAAATGAACATTAGAATGACTAGCAAGGAGTGAGAAACATAAATATTTGATGAAAATTTTAGTTATTATTAGAAATAAGGAAGAAATAAAGTAATTATTATAACAGAGAAAATCAAGGAGAAATCTATTATGTATAAATTCTTCCTAGGGAAAATAGCTGTGTTCAGGATGAAACAGAAATTAGAAAATGAGTCTATGGGCTCCTGCTTGACCTTATTGCCTTTTCTGACGTTGGATCTAAAGTTCACGTGTTATGTATCAAAATCCCTGCGTGGATTAAATGGGCAAGAAGATATTACCTTGATGCTGTATGTTACAGTGCATAGCTCTCACAATGACTCATAAATCAGAGCCAGCACAAATTCATTTACATAGAAACAACGCTAAGTTCAAGGACAAAGTTAAGCTGTACTCTCAGTAAAGTCAGGGAGAACTAGAGAAAAAAATGTATATGTCAGTTTACTTATTTATTTTTTTGCTACTGATATTAATAAATATTTTCTAACAATACTTAGATTGTTTGGATTTCTAAAATGGTCATGGATATGTAAATGAAACTTCTGTTTTGTATATGCTTCCCTGTCTTAATGGTGATCATTGGCTCAAATATATTAGTATTCTTTTATTAAGGGAAAATTATCATCAATGCATAAACATATTTTATAAACTGATAAAAAATATCGAGACTTTACTTCCATGTGATTGAAATAAATAACAAGCAAAACGTTGCAGGTTTTAAGCTAAATACCACAATAAGTATATATTTTCTTCTCTCAGTAGCTGTTAATATATGAAATAATTTCTCAGGCTTTTGAAATTATTTGATCTGTTTTTTAATCTTTCATGGTATTTTATTTATTATTTATTACACTTCCATTTGTCAATACTTCAGGAGTAACTTCACTCCATTCCAGTTTGGTTTTGATGTAAGCTAAAAGTGAAAAAAAAAAAAAAAAAAAAAGATATAGCTGTTTGTTAGATTATACCACATAGCTATACAACATAGCTATGAGAAAGTCATGCAGGTTTAGTTATTGTATCTTTAATCTCTGGTGGGCAGGAGTGTATGCCTTATTTGGCTTACATTAAATTCTATTTTGAGTTTTTGCTACTTGAGATAAAAATAAATACTTAAATGGCAGTCCAATATTCAGGAAGCTTTTAACACCTGTTAACATTTGGAGTGGTTCTAGATGATAAAAAATATAGTTTAAAAGTTTAATTAATTTAACTTGGACTGTAGTGGTTCCTGGTGTTGTATCATATATTTAAGTCATTAAGGTTAAAATTAGGTTATTATTTTTTATAAAACCTATACAAATATATCAACTTATTATTGAAACAAATTTACCACAGTTTACTTAAATGTTAAATGTTTCCTTCTGGTTTTACAGTGGAAGCATCAGAACAGAATTAAGGATCATTCTACTTTCTGATAATTTTGAAAACATTTAAAATATGTTAATATAATATATCCCTTATTGCTTATAAAGAACAAGTCTTTAAAATGTGTAAGAGTAGATAGATGATATATACAACGATACTTACAAATAATACATATATATATATATATATATATATATATATATATATGTAAAACCAGAACACTATGGTAGACATCTGAATTGCTTAGCCAACAGCCATCCTATCCCAGTTCAAACAATGGGCCCTTTTTGGCCTAGGTATACCATGGTAATCATATAGTCTCTGCACATGATTGGATCAAGGTGTCAGGCTTGAGTTTTGGCTACTTACATTATGAGCTAAAGAAAGGATATGTGATACTATTTAGATTAAGGGAGGGTTTTCATGAGAGTTTATGGAAAATCTTTATTTGTTTCTCTTAATTAAGGCCCAGGGAAGAAAAGTCCTCACTCCCTCAGTTATTGTCTCGTGTAGATATGAGGTCTTGGGTATGAGGGCTGGAACTTCCAAAAGACTGTATACGGTAACGAGTTTAAAGGTGAAGCCAAAACAAACAAAAATAAAGGATATCTAAAAGGACCACAAGATAAAAGAATGCAGATTACTAGACTAGATCACTTCTGAAGGCTGCCCAACTCTGAATATCTGGATATGCATCCAATAATAGGTTTCTTAATTTTAAAAATATTGAATTAGAGCATATATAAATTCATTTTAAAAATTGACATTAGCTTTTTTCTTAATTTCAGCTAAATCTCCTTAACAGATTTACATAGAAATTAAGATAGACATTATTTGACAGTAATCTGGTCTATTGACAGCGAAAACATCTTTCCTCTCACTTCAGTTTAGTTCTTGGAAAACACATGAAATTTTGGTAAAGGCCACCTATAGCAAGCTTCCTCCCAACAAAAGACAAAATTCCTAAAAATATCCATTCCTATTCTTGCTCCATGTATACTCCAAAATTATTATTGAGTAGCTTTTAAGTTGGAATTTATATATTTATTCACAAACTGTATAAATTTATTTTATATTTTGCTAACAAATCCAGCAATAATTACATAGTAATAAGGAAGAATGTATTAAAGTCTAATAAGGAAAGTTTATAGTTCAACAATTCTTCTGCAGGAGAATATTTTTTAAAAAGACTTTATTTTTCTGATTCACACCAAAGTTAAGTAGAAAGTACAGAGAGTTCCCATATGCACTCTGCCCTCTCACGTATAAACCTTCCCCATTATCAAATTCTACATGAGCAGTGCATTTGTTACAATCAATATGTTTACATTGATAAACTGTTACCATCCAAAGTCCATAGATTACATTAAGTTTCACTCTTAGTGTTGTACATCTTATGCGTCCAGCATTATATTATCATATGAAATAGTTTTACTGTTCTAAAAATTATCTATGTTCTGCCTATTCATCCCTCCCTCCCCTCAAACCCCTGGCAACCACTAATCTTTTTTTCTGTCTCCATGCCTTTTCCAGTATGTCACATACTTGGAATCATACAGTATGTAGCCTTTTCAGATTGGCTTCTTCCATTTAATAACACTCATTTAACTTTTTTCATGTCTTTTCATGGCTTAATAGCTCATCTCTTTTTAGTGATGAAAATGTTTCTATTGTCTGGATTACTGCTATTGATTCATCCATTCACCTATGAAAAGACTACCTTGGTTGCTTCCAAGTTTTGGAAATTATGAATAAAGCTGCTATAAACATCCAAGTGCAGGTTTATGTGTAGACATAAGTTTTCAACTCACTTGGGTAAATAAATACCAAGTGTGAGGATCGTACGGTAAGAGTACATTTAATATTGTAAGAAACTGCCAATTGTCTTCCAAATTGCCTGTACCATTTTCCATTCCCACTAGCAATGAATGGAAGTTCTGGTTGCTTCATATGCTTGCCAGAATTTGGTCTTGTCAATATTTTGGATATTCACTATTCTAACAGGTGTGTAGTGGTATCTCATTGTTACTTTAATAGGCAGTTCCCTCATGATATACAATGTTGTTGTGCATCTTTTCATATACTTATTTGACATCTATACATCTTCTGTGGTATGGTGTCTCTTAAGATCTTTTGCCCATTTTATAATCAGGTTGTTCATTTCCTTATTGCTGAATTTTAAGCATTGTTTGTAGGTTTTGGATAGCAGTCTTCCATCTGTTATGTCTTTTGCAAATATTTTCTTCCAGTCTCTGATTTCTCATTCACTTGACAGTGTCCTTCTCTGAGCTGAAGTTTTCAATTTTCATGATGTCTAGCGTATTACTTATTTGTTTCATGGATCAAGCTTTGGTGTTGTACCTAAAAAGTCATCACCAAACCCAAAAGTCATATAGATGTTCTTATATATTATCTTCTAGTAGTTTCAGATTTTGCATTTTTTATTCAGGTCTATGATCTATTTTGAGTTAATTTTTATGGCAGGCATAAGGTCTGTGTCTGCTTTCTTTTTTTTTTTTTTTTTGGCATGTGGATGTTCAATCGTTCCAGGACCATTTGTTGAAAAGACTACCTTTGCTCCATTGTATTGCTTTTCTCCTTAATCAAAAATCAGTTGACTATATTTGTGTGGATCTATTTCTGGACCCTCTATTCTGTTTCATTGATTTATTTTTCTGTTCTTCCTTCCAAACCACACTGTCTTGATTACTGTAGCTTTATAGTAATTCTTGAAGTCTGTATAAAGTATTCTTTATAGTAATTAATCTGTCCTCCAACTTTATTCTTTTCCTTCAATATTTTTATTGACTATTCTGGGTCTTTTGTCTCTTCATGTAAACTCTATAATCAGTTTTTCAATATTCATACAAACACACACACACAGATTTGCTGGGATTTTTATTGGGGTTGCATCAAACCTATAGATCAAGGTGGGAAGAACTGGCATCTTAATATTGAGTCTACTAGTGATGAAGAGGAGACATTTTTACATATAATTTTTCTGATATTTTTTAATTCATATCTCAAGGTCAATAAAAATTTACCTTAAAGAGGAAAATGATTTCATTTTTCAGACCTGGGACTTTAGCACCTGGCAAACTTGAATGATACATTTAGGAATGAGTCCAGTAACTAAGTAACTATCCATGATTCATATTAGAGAATATTGAGAGCAATTTTCAGAAAAACAAAGATGGACTATGTAATGCAGGTAAGTTTATGTTATGAATTATTAGACAAGATTAACACTTCTATTTTAAATGTATTGCTCCAGCTATGATCAAAAGACACATGGTCTCAGCTACCTTCCCAATATTCTCTTGATAGATTCTTGTGACGTTAAGTACATCCCATCTTTTTAAAAAATGACTCATTTGGATGCAACAGAGAATAAAATAGAAAGAAGAAATGCAAATAATCTCCAAACTTTAAAACTTATGCTGCAAACTGATAAAAATAACAATTAATATGTATTTACCTTGTTAAAATTGTAGGTGAGATAGATGATTAATGTATGAGTAGATGACAGATAGGTAGATAGATAAATGAGAATTATCAGTAAATATTATAGATATTCGAGCATAGGGATAGAATAGAGGCTTTGAGGATTAACAGTAGTCTCAGATTTTATTTGAAATCAAAGTGGTAGCTTTGATATTCACAGTATGGAGGCAACATTAATTAGTTATATTAAATATATTAAGTGACTTTTCCATGAAAGTTAATGCAAAAATCTTGTTAAACAGAATGAAGAAACAGACTCAGAGGTGAATAACTATTTCGTATTTAGGATAGAAATATCCAAACTTGACATATTCATCTATAATAGCAAATAATGGAAAATATTGGTATTATAAACAGGAAATCTTCAGAAAGACCATTTTCTTGCCAAGAAATAATGCACAAAGATATTGTAGCTAAATATGTAGAGCTTACCAATACAAGTGCAAGTTAATCATCTTACTAAGATGATGTTGAATAAGGCATTTGTGATATAAGACAAACAAGATCCAAAATATCAAAAGCACCATTTAACAGATATTTACTTGATCTTCTATCTCACCCTTCCCACTTAGCTAGTATCTACATATATTCTTTACTCTGACACAGATTTTTATCCTCTGTGTGCATTGAGTCATATAATTTTTATTTAATATGGATTCTGAGCCAGGCACTTTAGTAGGCATTGGTCATGGAAAAAAAAAAAAAAAAGAAAAAGAAAGAAAAGAAAGAAGAAAAGAAATATTCCTTAATTGTGGAAACCCACATCTTTGTTTGGGAGGTAGAGCCTCATTGTCTTTTCAATGAATATAGAAAAATGTGTCTAAATTCATTAACAATCAGGTAATTAAAACCACAGTGTGATAGAGAGTGTGATACTTCACACCCGTCAAAATGGAGAAATTATTAAGTCATTAAAAAATGTCAAAGTTTGGCATGGATACAGAGCTGATGAAATAGTAAATTGGTCAAACCAGTTTGGAAAATTGTTTGGCAAAATCTATTAAAGCTGAGCAAAACATACTATCAAGCACATCACTACATCATAGAATTGTTCTTTTCCTTTTAAATTTGGTAGTAAAAATAAAATCAGAAGTTACTTTTTGCATACTTATATAAATGCTATTAAAACAGCAGTCTATATTTTTACTTTACAATATATTGAAAGTCAGGAAACAAGAGACATTTAGATGTTTATTACATGCCATCCTAATCATTCTCTAAAGTTTATTTTTTGAACATTGCTTTTTGAGTACTATTGTTGTTTTGTCTTCCTAAGACTTCCTGCTTTCTCATTTTAAGAGCATAAAACTTGTGTTTTTTTCTAGCCATTAGGCTTAGAAATTTACCCGATTCTTCCATTCCAGAGAAATCCATTTATCGATCATAGAGATATTATGTCTCATTTTAGTCAATATATAGAATCAGGGAATCAGCTAGTGACTTTCAGGTGGAAATGGTTTAAAATGATACTGATGACCTATAATTACATTTTTAGAAAACATGCCTTATTCAAACAGAGCTGTTGCTCATGCAGAAAAAGCAGAGATCTAATTATCATGCATGTATGCATATAAGATTATATAGGTATACATATATATATATAAGAAGTGCATTTAAGAAGTATACATATACATATTCTGTGTGTGCATGTGTGTGTTCTCATTTCATTTATGAATGTGCAGAAAAAATGGTACATAAAATCCTCACAATATTGTCTTAGTCTCTATGAAATTAATATACTGGACAAATATTTCATCTGAGCAAATTCAGAGTGATTAAATATTAAAACATTTACTAATATTCTGAATTATTGGTAAAGAAAATAATGGCATGGTCATTTCAAAAAATGTGGAGAAAACTTTCAATAAAATGCAACACTCAATATCCCAGAAATCTAACAAAATGGAGTCCTTTCTATATCATCATAAAATATTTACCACAAATGTCAGTGCTTTATTGACTGTAAAATCAAGAAGCAAATCATGAAAACTTCACCAAAAAGATTTCACCCCATCTGCAAAACTTTAATAAGGAATGTAATTATCTGGGACTATGTGCAGTTGTATAAAAATATTAGTCCTGGTTTAACCATTAATGAATAATAAGACTAAATTGGATTCTAGTTGTATAAAATTTAGTGGGTATATGAGGATTTAATTTAGGTTCTTTTAGAAGGAAGTGGGATTAAAATGTGGGAGATCAGAGAGAGAAAAAAAATAGGTACTTTTTATACCACTAGACACCATTTTTAAATGATCACAGGACAATACCTATAAAAGGTAAATTAAGGGAGACTTACAAATGGTTGTACTAGTAGTCACCTTAAAATTAGCAGTTGTTGCAGATGGAATTTTATGATGATCTCTAGCATCACAGAAGGAACCCTGGATAATTGTCCTTATCACCACTGACAAAGATATAGAAATGTACACTTATGATTTATTTTAAAACCTTTCCAAATGCCTCATGTATATATCACATTATTGCTATTCTATCAAACATAATCATTTATTTGCTTCATTTTTGCTAGTGTATCAATATTAAAGTACAAATTATTTCAGAAAACATTTAATTATAACAACTAGTCTACTTTGCCTTCAAGTTCTTGAATTCTGTCATTCAAGATGCTTTCTGTTCCTTTTATAAACTTCATGGATGAATAGTTGTTATGTTTAATAAAAGAACTAATTATTGTGTCCTACATGTATTATTATAAGTAGAACTCATAAAAGTGTTCTGAAGAACACGACTTTTACAGATCATTATTCTCTACTATTACTTTATGGTATCTTAGTGGACATTTGCATTTGATTACTAATTTTGTCTCAGTTCTTGTGCATATTTAAATATAACTACATCAACTTGGGCTGTATGTATGTAGCACATATATTCATTATTGTTTAGTTCATGATTTTTAACTTTTACTTGTTACTGATTTTTTTAAAAAACTCATTTTTTTATATTTATACCTATTTTTTATAATAGATAAAATTTTATAATAATGTGTATATTTTCTAACTTGGATGAATGCTTTATCTTTTTGATCACCTTTTTATTATATCAAGAATTAAAGGAATAAATAAATAGTTCTCTTTTGATATGGAAATTTATTTATAAAAGCAATTCTTTCAATATATTAATAAAATCTTTCTTTATCCTATAAACTATTTAGAATTGACTTAAAATGGTCTGAAAATTATTAAATCAATCTGTATCTGTTTTTGAACGGACCACAGTAACCACAGCCAGCCAATTACTGACTGATTTATTCATTCAGTAAATCATCACTGACTCCTTACACTGTTCTAGCACTAGAGTCTGGAGAATACAGTAGAGAATTTTAAAAAGTTATTGCCCTTTTATTGTCTTTATTGAACTTATATTTTAGCTGGTTAGAGAGAAAAAATAGGTTTATAATGTATTGTTAGTAATAAGTGTTATGGTAAAAATAAAGCAGAGACATGACAGATATTTTCAACTAAACTTTTTTAAGGAGATGTCTTCTGAGGAGATGACATTTGAATGGAAACAAGAATTAAGTGAGGATACAAGCATACACATATCTGGGGGCCAAGAATCCTAAGGCAGGATCACTTTTGAAAATTTAGAAAATACCATAATAGAAAGATAAAACTCAGTATACTAACAATCACAAACAAAGAAGAAAACTACATTAAATTGTATCATCTACACACACAAGTGTGCTTGAACATTTCTGATTGGATGCCTGGCATTGAGAGTTTTACCTTGCTTGGTGCTGCATATTTTTGTTTTCTTCTCAGAATTTGGGAAATTTGTTCCAGTATACTGTTAAAGTACATGGATATAGTTTGATCCCTTCAGTGCTTGCTTTTAAATTTTGATAGGTGGGAAAAGAACAGCTTTAATTTAGGTATAATTTTGCCCCACTGCTGAGGCTATATCATTCTGAATACTCTATGTCAGGGGTCCCCAACCCTTGGGCCACAGACTGGTACCTGTCAGTTGGTCTGTGGCCCGATAGGAACCAGGCCGCACAGCAGGAGGTGAGCGGCAGGCAAGCGACTGAAGCTTCATCTGTATTTACAGCTGCTCCCCATTGCTCGCATTATCACCTGAGCTCCACTTCCTGTCAGATCAGTGGTGGCATTAGACTCTCATAGGAGTGCGAACCCTACGTGAACTGCGCATGCAAGGGATCTAGGTTGTGCGCTCCTTATGAGAATCTAATGCCTGGTGATCTGAGGTGGAGCTGAGGCAGGGATGCTAGCGCTGGGGAGCGGCTGCAAATACAGATTATCATTAGCAGAGAGGTTTGACTGCACAGAGACCATAATAAATCAACTGCTTGCAGACTCTTATCAAAACCCTGTCAGTGAGTGGCAAGTGACAATTAAGCTGCATCTGGTGGCAGGCTTCATAGTGGCAAGTAAGTTGATGTACTTCAATTGTACAGCTGCACCTGGTGGCAGGCTTTAGGTCAGAATCCGCCCACCCATTATTTTATTTACCACTTCCATCTGCGCCTCTTTCCTGCACGGCACACTTGTCTCAGTCACGGTTTTGGTAAGCTCACCAGCTAACCATAGCCAAAATGAGTAAAAAACAAACGTTGCTGGAGAGCTTTGAAAACGGGGAAAGACGCAATGATGAGACAGCAGAAAGCTCTAAGACTGCCAACAAAAAGAAATCTGCATTTAAAAGAATATACCAAGAGTCCTACTTAAATTACGGGTTTGCTACAACAGGTGATTCACATTCTCCAAGCCTGCTTTGTATAATATGTGGTGACCGGCTATCCAATGAAGCCATGAAACTTTCAAAACTCTTCGCCACATGGAGACCAAGCACCCTGCATTAAAAGACAAGCCTTTGGAGCTCTTCAAAAGAAAAACGCATGAACACAAAGAACAGAAGTAATTATTGAAGGCCACCACTTCATCAAATATATCTGCACTGAGAGCATAATTCTTAGTGGCTAACCACATTGCTAAAGCTAAGAAGCCCTTTACTATTGGTGAAGAGTAGACCCTGCCTGCTGCTAAGGACATTTGTTGTGGACTTTTAGGAGAGGCTGCAGTTCAAAAGGTGGCACGTGTTCCTCTTTCGGCTAGCACCATAACTAGATGAATTGATGAAATAGCAGAGGATACTGAGGCACAATTGTTAGAGAGGATTAATGAGTCACCGTGGTACACAATGCAGGTTGACGAGTCTACCGATGTTGACAAGGCAACAATGCTTGTTTCTGTGCAATATATTTTTCAGGAGGATGTGCATGAGGATATGTTATGTGTACTTTTGTTGCCAACCAATACCACAGCTGGAGAACTCTTCAAGTCTTTGAATGATTACATACCAGGAAAACTGAATTGGTCATTTTGTGTCGGTATATGCATGCACGGAGCGGCTGCCATGACTGGATGGCTTTGTGGTTTCACTACTCGGGTCAAAGAGGTCGCTTCTGAATGTGAGTCTATGCACTGTGTCATCCATAGAGAAATGCTGGCTAGCCGAAAAACGTCAACTGAACTTAACAACGTTTTGCAGGATGTGACTAAAATTATCAACCACATTAAAGTACATGACCTTAACTCACGTCTGCTCGTGCAGCTCTGTGAGGAGATGGATGCAGAGCACACACGTCTTCTCTTACACAAAGAAGTGAGATGGCTTTCTAAAGGTGGATCACTGGCCAGAGGTTTTGAGTTATGAGAGCCGCTCCAGAGACTTCTTTTAGAAAACCAGTCACCACTGGCAGCACATTTCAGTGACACAGAATGGGTCGCAAAACTTGCTGACTTGTGTGACATATTCAACCTGCTCAATGAACTCAATCTGTCACTTCAAGGGAGAATGACAACTGTGTTCAAGTAGGCAGATAAAGTGACTGCATTCAAAACCAAACTGGAATTATGGGGGCGATGAGTGAACATCGGGATTTTTGACATGTTTCAAACATTAGCAGAGATTCTGAAAGGGACTGAGCCAGGGTCTTCTTTCTCCCAGCTGGTGCATGATCACCTATCTCAGCTTTCAAAAGATTCTGAGCATTACTTCCCAAACACAGAAGACGACTGAACTGGGAAGGAATGGATCCGCGACCCATTTGTGAATAAGCCAGGTGAATAGACTTTGTCCATGCTAGAAGAAGATCAACTACATGAGATTGCAAATTACGGTGGCCTTAAAAGTATGTTCGAGACAACTTCAAATCTCCGTACGTTCTGGATTAAAGTCATGGCGGAATATCCTGAGATTGCCACAAAAGCACTGAAAAGCCTGCTTTCATTTCCAACATCCTATCTTTGTGAAGCAGGGTTTTCTGCAGTGACAGCAACCAAAACGAAATTACAGAGTAGACTGGACATAAGCAACACACTTCGGGTGTCACTGTCTCCCATCATCCCCAGATGGGACCATCTAGTTGTAGGAAAACAAGCTGAGGGCTCCCACTGATTCTGCATTATGGTGAGTTGTATAATTATTTCATTATATATTACAATGTAATAATAATAGAAATAAAGTGCACAATAAATGTAATGCGCTTGAATCGTCCTGAAACCACCTCCACCCCCACCCTGATCCATGGAAAAATTGTCTTCCACAAAACCAGTCCCTGGTGCCAAAAAAGCTGGGGACCACTGCTCTACATGATACTGTTTTTCCTTTACAGGCGATGGGAACAGATTATTGTGAGCTCTGAGGATTGTTCTTTCTGTACTTTCAGGTGGTTCTTTTCCCTTAGGAGTAGCTTTCCCTTAGCTTTAGGTGGTTTCCTCACTTGCGCATACTGATCAGCATTTATCTGAAGACTTGAGGGAAACCTTGTGTAGATCTCTGAATCCTTCTCCGCAGCCCTGTCTTCTCCATTACTCTGACACTCAGACTCCAGACATTGTGGCATGCCTGAACACCCAACTTCATCTTCTCAACTCGGGAAAGTTGCCAGGATCCCTCTGGTTTCCTCTTTTCTGCACTTACTGCAGCCTTGAAACTCTCCGTACATGTGACTGCAACAATCATGAGGCACACCATATTTTTGCCCTTTCAGAGTCAACATCCTTGACTAGGAGTTTAAAACGGGTCTCTGTTACTCTATCCAGGATAGAAGTAAAAATTTCTCTCTCTCTTTGTTTTAAGAACATATCTAACTTAGATGAGCATATCTGAGTTGAAGATTAATCAATCTCTCTCTAAAGGAAGTATAATATATCAGAGAGTATCTTTGATCAATAATTTTCAGATGAGAAGTCAGTTGAGAGACTCTCCTAATCACATGTGAGGAATGCATTGAAGTTAAAACATTTAGAGATTGTGAACCTGGTTGCCTTTACTTAGGGTATTGTCCAGGTGATATGACCTTGTGAAAGTCATTTAAACATATTAATAGATTCACTTTCCTTATGTTAAAACTTATGTCAATGGAATGAATGGACTCTAGGATCTACTGTATGTTTTCAATTTCAGTATTTGGTGACTAAGGATAAACACATTAGTGTTCGAGACAATAGAATTTATCTAAACTACCACATCCAAGATAAGTTTAATTTCATTTATGTAATGATACATCTGTATTTTTACATAAATATCCCAGGTAATTATTTGGGGGGGGGGGGTGGGGGTGTTATATCTATTTTCTTCTTTCCCAAGATTTTTGCTAGAAAAAGATGAAAGATAATTTTTATGGATATGCAAAATAACTTCAGAAATACCTAATGAAATTAAATAAGTAGTAGGTATCTGCAATGCAAAATAAAAGATATATCAACTTCCTTCAGGCTATCATAGTGTTAACTTTGGTATTCTCATACTAGCAAGTCAAGCTATAGGGATGAAGACTTGTGGATTTCCGTTAGGTCAAGAAATTATGCTCTGAATACTAGTATTGTCTTACTGTCTACCTTTCTAGGTTCCATTGGACATGTTCTGATCATTAGTGGTCTCAGCTAAGATATTGATTAAGTAGATGTGACATATAGTGCACCAGGATCTACTACAAAGCACATTCACAAGGATCTGTTACATTAAAGTTGTAGATCATGCTATAAACAAATGAAAAATTGTTCTGGTTTGATGACTCTCTGTTTAGAAAGGATTAAATTATTAAAAATATATATATGTGAATCAAAAATCAAAGTACATGGTGAGGTGAATCTTTTGCTGATTATTATGAACTGAATTGTGTCCCCCCACCAAACTCAGATATTAAATCCCTAACCCCCAATGTGACTATATTTGGAGACAGGGCCTTTATGGAGGTACTTAAGGTCAAATGAGGCCATTGATATGAAGCCCTAATCCTTAAGAACTGGTGCCCTTATAACAAGAGGAAGAGACACCAAAGGTCTCTCTGCACGTACAGAAGAGGCCATGTGAGGTCACAGCCAGAAGGCGTCCATCTACAAACCAGGAAGAAAGGAAATAACCAGAAACAAAATTTGCTATCAACTTGATCATGAACTTTTAGCTCCAGATCTATGAGAAAATAAATGTCTGCTGTTTAAGCCAACCAGCCTGTGGTATTTTGTTATGGCAGCCCAAGGTGACTGATACGTTGACCCATACATTTATTTACATAAACAGTATTATATATAAATCTAATTAGTTATTCTTTTGTAGCTAATTACTAAATGTGTTCTACTTAAAAAGACACCATGAATTCACTGTGGCTATGGAAAATAGTATTTGGTAAATCTTCAAAAATAACAACAACAAAAAAAGGACATGAGCTAGCACACCATGGGAGTTCACAGACAGATGACAGAACTTCTTGATGAGGATATAAAGAAGGACTCCAAAGACTAAGTTGGGATTTGATTTAGACATTGACAAATAGGGAGCATTGTGACAGTTGGATATTGTGGTAGGAGGATTCTGTCAGAGGGAACAGGATAAACAAAAGTTTGGCTGTGAGCAAATAGAAAATATGTTCAAAACCAGCAAGGAACCTAACTGGCATACCTTGGGCTCACTTTCTTTCACGGCAGGGGACAAGTGCTTTATGCATTTGGCATTTGGCCTACTTCTCTGTGTTTTAGCAACAACAACCATTTAGCACTCACAATCACACAAGCACTAAATATTTAAAAACCAGACTACACAAGTGGCTATGTATGCCAAAACTAATCAAACTGCACACTTTAAAAATGGATTTTTGTTGTACTTTCTACTTTAATGCATTCTAAATTCCCATATGGACTCAGATGCCTTAGCTTTAGATATGCCTAATTAATAAAACACATAATTCTGTAAGTCCTAAATATTAAAAATAAATTAATTACACAATGGATTTTTGTTGTATTTGAATTATACCTCAAAAAGCTGGGGAAAAAACATGAAAATCTGTGGATTGAATAATACATATATTGGAAAATTTTAGAAATGACTTATAATGCAAACAAGTAATTTTAAATTGTAACCACATAACCTATAAAATGAGTAAATAATGGCTAAATGATTGTCATTTTAATCTATTGCTTTAGAATGAAGTTTCTATATTGTTAATTAAGAATATAATTCAGGGCTTCCCTGGTGGCGCAGTGGTTGAGAATCTGCCTGCCAATGCAGGGGACACGGGTTTGAGCCCTGGTCTGGGAAGATCCCACATGCCGCGGAGCAGCTGGGCCCGTGAGCCACAACTACTGAGCCTGCGCGTCTGGAGCCTGTGCTCGCAACAAGAGAGGCCACGACAGTGAGAGGCCCGCGCACCGCGATGAAGAGTGGCCCCCGCTTGCCACAACTAGAGAAAGCCCTCGCACAGAAACGAAGACCCAACACAGCCAAAAATAAAAATAGATAAATAAATAAATTAAAAAAAAAAAAAAAGAATATAATTCAAAATAAAGAGACCTGAATAATTTGACCTCCAATTTATGATGAATGCAGTTCTAAAAATTTTTAAATTGTAAAAAAGCAATAATAGTGAAATATAAATTCTAGAAATTTGGTTAAATGAGGTATCTAGGAAAATATAAAGTTAACTTACATAGTAGCAATAAGAATAACAGAAAAGTAACAGAGTCCACAAGAGCACTGGTGCACCTCTCTTATTTGATGAATGGAAAATGTTGTGCATTCTGTATTTTTGCTTTTTGCTATTTTCAAATTCACGCACATGCTCAAATACATAGTACCTCAAACTCCACATACTTGAATTTATGCTGTTATGAATGCACTATAAAAATTATTCAAGTTCAATTCTGTTTCATTTTTCTTACCTTAAAAAAAAGAAAAGCATGAAGTCTCTATGGAATGCCAAAATAGGACTTTCTTCTATAATTGTTTATTTTGTGTTAGAGAAGAAAGATGAAGCAAAACAAATAGTGAGAAATTACATTATATTTGCACAAAGTCAAGCTGGAGATCAAAAGAGAGTGAACTTTATCTGGCAAAATGATCAGGGAAAGATGCATTTTTTTTTTTTTATATTGGCAGTGTCTTAAAATACAGATGAGAAGTGACAGAAATAAAAAGGTCAGGTTCTTAAGCATTAATATTGTAAATAAGATGAAGTTGGAGCAAAATGTATCCAAGACATAGATGAATGTATACATTTTGGTCAGCATGGTAGTCAGGTTGTGAGAGAGTCATGAAACAATTTTCAGAGACTGGGTTGGAGGTAGATTGTGGAGGCTGTTAAATGCTTTGCTGAGATAACTCTACTTAAACTTAAGAATATTAAGATTTATAAAAGGGTTTTAAACAGAGAGTATACAGGACTATACTTTTAAGAAGATTAATCTGCTGATGTGTTTTATTTTTGCAGGATGAACTAAAAGGGTAATATTTGAAGGAGGGAAAAAAAAAACCCAGGAGACTTCTAAGGTATTGGTAAAAGAACAGGAAAGAACTTCTACTAGGGTAGTAAATATATGGATTTAAAGCCCAAGAGAACCAGATGTGTAAATGTATAATTCATCATGCAAGAAATGTTAGTGAAACTCTTGGTGTGTGAAATATCACAAAGAAAGAAAATGTAGCAAAGAACATATAAAAATTAGAGGCAGAGTCTTCGAATGTAATGATGGTTAGGGAGAATATGGAGAAAGACACAGCAGAAAAGAATGATTAAGGCAGAAATCAAGGAAATCCTCCTAAGCATCTATGTCTCCTTTGTTAAATTTGACATTTGGTAATAGCATACAGAATAATAATTTGTTTACTCTTTCTTTTATTAAAGACTAAGAATCTTAATAAATCTTAGGTTGCCGGATTTTTATATACCTTCAGCCAGTAATGTACATTCCTGATTTATACTGTATCACTCAAGTTTGCAAAGCTATATTACTATAGGACAAATTATAACACAGTTACCTTGCTTAACTGTAGCTTAGTACAAATCACTAAAGTCTTTTAAACTCTCTTCTGAGAACAATAAATTTAAACAAGTCATTGTCATAGCATTAATCTTGATGGATCATACTAAATGCTCTTCCAACAAATGAAAGTATGACAAAGCAAGATGATTTTGAAAGAAATACTAAAATAAATGCTGTTATCACAGAATAAAAGGCAGAGAGTAATCTGACCTAAAATATTGCTGGCTACTACTGGCAGTACACTTTGATTAAAATCTTAGTATTTTTTAAAAAATTTATAATTGAATTAAATCAGATTCAGTCAAATTTACTCAGTTCTGTCTTAGGTATTCCAGTCTATAATAATGCAAATTAAATATCTTGGTCATGAAAATTAATACCCTGGATATGCAGGCATTTTGATGATGATTGCTTCAGATGTTTTTGTTTGTAGAATTTTGGTGTTACCAGTTATTTCCAATAGACAAGAAAAATAACAAGAATTAGTCATTATTTATTAACTAAAATGGGGCTGAAAAACGTTGATGTGATTATATGATGATTGGTGACTAATAAGCTTCTTGCATTTTATGTTATTCTGCTAGGAATTTTTAAAACTAATACTTCTTAAATTATGATATTTAATTGCATATAAATATATTACTAAATATAATGGTATAATGTATGTATTGAAAATTTCAACTAAATTTGTCTGTATTACAAAATCCAAGAAATTTTAAAAGTTTGATGCAGTTAGAAAATAAAAGAAACCAAAAAAATCACAAAAAAGAAAGAAGAAGGCGTATGTGGATCAATAAATTAGTAACCAAGCACTTTTTCTTTCTTGCCTATCAGCATTTGCAAAAGTCCTTGGCCTTCTCAAGATATTGCTGCCTGATAACTACTTGTGTTTTGCCTAACCCAAAAGTAGTTTTTTTGTTAAATACTTTTGTGACTCTCTTTGCTCAAATTTCTAGCAAAGTTTTCAGTCTTTAAACAGCATTGAAACAAATGTGATGACTAAACTTCTCTCTATGGTGGTTGAACTAACAAAATGAAAATGTTTTTACTGAATTATTTCCAAATAATATTACTTTAGAGAAGGGTGATTCTTCCAGTCAGTATAGTCCTCTTATTTCCTTTAAAGATGTTCCTTAATTACATCAATTAAAATGTTAAATATAAGTTCAAATTCATCTAGTATCCACCTAGGAAAACTTAGAATTAAGCTTGATATCTATTCACTTTCCTCTACATCTTGAACAACAGATCTCTTCTGTGTCTAAGATTTATGTAAAAGACTATTTTGATTTTTACAAAATACATGTTAAAGTGTTTAAGTTTATCTTTAAGATTGAATAAATGATTCTAAATTATTTTTCTCTTATTGAAATGTATCATCAG
This sequence comes from Balaenoptera acutorostrata, assembly GCF_949987535.1. Taxonomy (NCBI): domain Eukaryota; kingdom Metazoa; phylum Chordata; class Mammalia; order Artiodactyla; family Balaenopteridae; genus Balaenoptera; species Balaenoptera acutorostrata. The sequence continues at coordinate 10,397,997 of NC_080076.1, forward strand.
ATGTATACATCCCTTCTCAATCACTGGGATATTTTCTTTTTCTTTAGAGTAACTTTTCTCCAAATGCTATTTATTTTTTTATTAATCTATATAAAAATCTATTTTCGTAGAAGCCTAAGTGTGTGGTTTTCTCTTCCTTCTACACAGTATCCAGTTAGAAGCTTATAAAATTGCCTTCTAAGTCTACAGCTTACAGGACACATTGATGTCTGAACATGTTGAATTCCCAAATTTTCCTGAAATATCCTCTTTCTCCTTGTCATAGAAGCATAGACATTCCTTGCCTATGGACCACATAATCTCACTTAAAGTAGGTGCCCTCTGAAAGATCTTTGTTCTCCTCAAAATCTATCAGTTTTTGTCCCTTGCTGCTATAAGCCAGCACTTGCAGCTCAGTTTAGCCAGAGAAGAGAAAAATAAACCCTGCTCTGGGAAGAAATGGCCTAGTCACCAAAAAAAGGAGAAGAAGGAGAAGAAGAAAGAAGAAAGAAGAAAGAAGAAAGAAGAAAGAAGAAAGAAGAAAGAAGAAGAAGAAGAAGAAGAAGAAGAAGAAGAAGGAGAAGGAGAAGGAGAAGGAGAAGGAGAAGGAGAAGGAGAAAGAAGAAGAAGGAGGAAGAAGAAGAAGAGGAAGAAGAAGAAGGAGGAGGCTTAGACTACTCCTAAGGAGTAGGATGTAGGAGGAGGAGGAGAAGGAGGAGAAGTCAGTCATGAAAGTTTTGGAAAAGACACCTGCAGCTGGTATCAGGAGTTTGCTGGATGCTACTGAAAACATGGACCCAGTTAAGGTCCTTATTAAACTAAATAGAGAAATCAGAACTGCCTTACATCAGTGTCGAATAAAGGAGCATTCAACTTCAGGAAGTGGGACTATCAGGCTTGATTTATCAATTTGGCCTGAGAACCCACCATCTGATATATTTATTTGGATGGGCCAAGGAACCCCCTATTTTTATTAAAGCAAGAAACAATGCACCATTGAGGAAGGCACCAGGATTCCTGAGAGGTTTAGAAATAGTTTTCCTCTGTAGGCCAGATATTCTGTCACAGAAGTAGGCTCTCAAGTAGTAATGGGAAAGATACCATCTGTCCCTGTTCCAGAATGACAGAGGGGAAATGCATCATTTACCAGTAGGGTCAAGGTGGACATAATTTCAAAATGAGCAGCCAGGCCTGAATGGGAAGCAGGATTTCTTGACCTGCAACAATTTATGGTAGTAGCTGATAGGTCTTGAAGTCACTAGCATTGAGATAGATAAATAGCTAATGACAGTGTTGCTTGATTTATATAAGAAAACAAAAACTGGCAGAGAGAAGGTTAATGAGTCAGTCACTACAATGAAAAAGTATGACCTCTTACTCAGTTTCAGATTTAAGTCAAGTTCACTGACCCAGAATGAAGAAAAGGCCAGATCAGTTTGAAGTGAGATGTTGCAAACCCATAATAAATACACTCAGTGCACATTCCTTCCCAAAGAGATTCTAAAGCTGCTCACCGAGGTAAATGTCACTGAAGAAAAGAGAATTCCCAGATTTTCACAGTCTGCTGAATACAGGGACTGATGTGGAGCTGACAATAGGAGACCAAAAATCCATTGTGGTTTTATAATGAGAATGGAAGTAAAAAAGCCAGGTGATAAATGGAGTTTGGGCACAATTCAGCGAATCCTATAGATCCAGTAACTACTGTGGTAGGCAAAATAATGCTCCCTTCCCAAAGTCCTTGTCCTAATCTCTAGAACCTAAGGAACATCACCCTATATGACAAAAGGGACTTATTTATTGTGATTAAATGAAAGCCTTTGAAATAGTGAGATTAACCTGGATTATCAGTGTGAGCTCAATGTAATTCAAAGAGTCCTCATAAGAAAAAGATGAAGCAGAAGAGTTGGAGTTAAAGGAATGGAAGCAGAGTTAAGACTGATATAAAAGCCACATGTCAACGAATGAAGGAAGCTTCCAGAAGTTAGAAAGGCAAGGAAAAAAATTTTCCCCTAAAACTTCAGAAAGGAACTTATCTTGATATCAGCACCTTAATTTTAGTCTTAATATGACCCATTTGAATTTCTGACCTCTGGAAATGTAAAATAATAATTTTGTTCTTGTTTTAAGATGCAAATTAAGTTACAGTAGCAATAAGAAACCACCTTGCAGTTATTTTATTTTTAACGTATAATGGAATAGATGTACTTAGCAACTGATGGAAGCCAGGGAAAGGGAAAGGAATGCAACAGCTTCAAGCTGTGGTACAAGCTGCACTGCTCCTTGGGGCATGTGCTTCAGCATACAGAATGATGGTAGATGTATGTAGTACGTGGAGGCTCCAGAAGCACTGAATTGGAGAATCAACACAGACTCCCTAGGATTCTGTTGAATGGTCATGTCTTCCAAAAGGAGAACTGTTCTGCTTGAAAAACAGCTCAAGACTTCTGGTTTCAGCGACTACATGTAAAGATCTAGGAAGCTGTCTCTCTCATTATGAGAACCAGAAACAGTTGGACAAACTGAAAGTAAGTGACTTTTCTTATACCCATCAGAGCAATGAGTTTGGAAGGCAAAGGACCACCCTGAAATCTGGAGAAGCAGGTGTACCAATAGGGACACTTCAGCTGAAATCTGCTTACCTGAACTGGAAGCCACTGAAGCAATAACCTTCTGGGAAAACATAAGTGGTCATTTTGACAAAATGATGGAAGCTGATTGCGGACTAGCATGAAAGTAAGAAACTCCTAAAGACACAGTCTTAGGGGAGACCCCACATTTTCCTGGGCTCTCCCTCCATGAACAAGGTTCTCATGGTGAAAATCTGAGAAAATTCCCTTTAAGGCCCCACAGGGAAAGAGTAAAAATAATTGTGAAACATGCCCAGAGCCGTCTCCACAGCAAAAACTTATGCTCTAGGTGGAGGTGGGGGAAAAAAAATTACCAAAATCAGAAATGAAAAAGGAGTCATCACTACTAATCCCATGGACATGAGAAGATTAAAGGAATAGTATAAAAAACTCTATACCTACACATTTGATATTTAGATGATTTGGACCAATTTCTTGAAAGACAGAAACTGCCAAAAGCCATCAAAGGAGAAATAAATAACATGAATAATATTATGTGTTTCAGAGAACTAGGAATAATAATTAAATCCTTCCAACAACAAGGGTGTTCTATAAGCCCCAGGCACTTCTCCAGTGAAGGGGATAGCTGTGTGGGCCATTAGCTGTAATGCTGACAGCAGGTGGGGTATGGGTATGCCAGCCTGTGGAGTGGACCTGGGCAGGACACACACACCATCTCCTACACGTATGGAGGGGGAGTTGTTATCACATCTCCAAGGCGCTGTTCAGTTGTTTGAACATTGTGATTGTTTGCAGCTTTGTCTGCTTTCACCAGTGAGAGCCCATGTCATGTTAAAATTTTAAAATCTCCCCTATAAAGTGAATACATCAAGGACACAATGAGATACATAAATCTCAATCTTAAATAAATTCAGGGGAAGAAAAGAACAATGAAAAAACACCGTACCTGTAAGGCAGAAATTATGCCAGATCAGATCCCTATTGTGAGCAATCCTCAGCAGCATTTTCTTTCTTACACACAAAATCATAATAATTCTGGGCACATATTTTCATTTTAAAATTTCTGTGACAACTCTTTTATTTTCTTACAAAGTGTGCAATAATTTTGAATGTCATGCATAGTAGATGACAGAGATGAGGCAATCATCATCTAAGTGACAGCATATCATTTAAAATCAGTGAGATAGTGAAGATATATGTCTCATCTGCAGTGGCAGGGATTTCTGATACAAGAAAGATGCTTTAGACACAAGTTTTTAAAACATCAGAACAGAAACCACATCTCTTACAATAATGCCAAAATTACAACACATGCTTTAAAAAAGCACATACAGAAGATGCATAATGCAAAGGATTTTGTTATTATTTTGGAAATTGACACACAAAGCAACAAATATATATTCATAAAAACTAACTGTAATCCAAAACCAGTTAGAATAAAGATTCTTATTTATTTCTGGGGTAATCTAGTTTATGCCAATTAACAAGATACTATTTAAAAAGTCAAGAAAGGTGTCTGCTTCATTTAAGTTAGTAAATTATTTATGAATAATGATTTAAAGTGCTTACCTTGAGAGAGCAAAAACAATTGAGAACATCACTTTAGGAGTCAAGGAATGAAACCCCAATATATGTTGTATTATGGGTAATTAACTTCATTTCCTCAATTTTGTCATGATATCCATTAATAGAAATCACAGAGACGGAATAGGAGATTTTACCAAGAGGAACAATCATTTAAAATCTAGATGAAATATATAAGACTATTTTTATTATTTTAAAAGAAAGATGGGACCTTCCTGGTGGTGCAGTGGTTGAGAATCTGCCTGCCAATGCAGGGGGACACGGGTTCGAGCCCTGGTCTGGGAAGATCCCACATGCCGCGGACCAACTAAACCCGTGCGCCACAACTACTGAGCCTGCACTCTAGAGCCCGTGCTCCGCAACAAGAGAAGCCACCACAATGAGAACACGTGCACCGCAATGAAGAGTAGCCCCTGCTCACCGCAACTAGAGAAAGTCCGGGCTGCGCGCAGCAACGAAGACCCAACGCAGCCAAAATTGAATAAATAAAATTAAAAAAAAAAAAGAAAGATGATGATGATGATGATGATTTTGGCCGTGCAGGGCGGCACGCAGCATCTTCGTTCCCCAACCAAGTATCCAACCCGTGCCCCCTGCAGTGGAAGCATGGAGTCTTAACCACTGGACAACCAGGGAAGTCCCAAAAGAAAGATAATTATTAACAAAAGTACATTCCTCATTTTAATAAACTTTAGTTTATTTCATTATGTTTAAATTATTTCCATGATATGGACAAGGAGACATAGATGTGGGATAGGTGGGATAGGTGGGATAGGTGTGCGCAAGATATAAAGCTGATGTTTTTCTTCACCTTTATCAGCTACCAACTAGCTCCAACGTTCTAAATTAAGTGAAGGTCGTATTGTTTATTCCTGTAATAATTTTCAAACTTTTTATTAGTTTTGATTAACTATTTTTCTTGCTTACTTAACCAAGGTTTACCTTTTCTTCAGGACTATAGAGTGTTCTTCAAAGATGCCAAATTAATTTTATGGCAATCCTCTGATCAAAGAATATGAAATCTCAAGCTCAGTTTCTAACCAGACAAGCACTCATCCAACGGAATAATAGATACCAATGGGACTCTGGACCACTATGTGGGACAGAGCTAGGAATGCAGCCGTGCAGTACTATTACAGAAGAGAAGTTTGTAAACCTTATCATCAAGTAACCAACCAGTGATCACATACACAAGATAGTAGACCTGGGATTCTCAAACACTGAAAGAACTTCAGTCTTTTGTTCAAGATGAGAGGAGAGGAAGTATGGATTAGCCTTCAGTTAAATTTTAGTCATAACAGCTATTGAAAACATGTGCCATTTTTTAGATAACATATTTTTTGGTATAAAACCCTATTTTTACTCACAACCACACAATATAAAGAAATTTACTAAAAGGATAATATCTTCAACATTTTACTGCAGGAAAAGATAACCACACCGATTGATGTAAACATTATTCTTAAAGACTGTGTATGTATAATACATATATTATATATAATAAATTCAAATATTTTACCATGTTTGAAAGAACCAAAGCATTCTGTTTGTCACAGGTATGACAAGGAAGAAAGTTGAAGATGTACCATCTTTTTCAATTCTTCAGTTTGTTTTGTATGTGTACTGTCTCTATGTGTTTGAGAAGACTTTTATATTTACTCACTATTTTGCCCTAAAATTGTTTTCTGCATTATAACTTGATGT